>NC_058089.1:8648686-8977036 GCF_014858855.1 Bufo gargarizans | reverse complement strand
AATGAATTACCGGTAAGTCTAATTCCGGCTTTCCTTTGCACCAGTTTTGATAAATCTCCCCTATAGTCTCTTACATATACTGTATATATGCGATTCCTCTTCATGTTGCCCAAAGTGACTCAATGGTACAACCCCAATTCCCCAAAAGTTGGGGCTAGTCTCACACTAGCGGCAGGGGAGTCCGGCAGGCTGTTCCGGCGGCTAAACAGCTTGTCGGATCCGTCATGCCGCTAGTTCACGTGTGTCCCCGGACTGCCGCTCCGTCCTCATTGACTATAATGGGGGCGGGGGCAGAGTTCCGGTGGCAACACGGCAAGAGGCAGCCGGACTAAGTACTGCATGCAGATCTGCAATTTACGGGCTGCAAAACACATACGGTTGTCTGAATGAGCCCTTAATCATATGACCAGGGCAGTTTTATCCACTCCTGTTGCATGAGATCTTGAAAACTGTGAAGAATATTGGAAAATTGTGTCAATTTTATCATACAGTGAGTGAGAGTATGACATTTATTTGGTGAAACTGAAATACCCCTTTAAATGTTGCTCTGTGCGAGTGGTGTGTTGGTGGTCTATATCTAGTAGATAAATACATCTAGGTCAGACCCTTAGATATGGAGGACTTTCTTTATAAGTCATCCCACTTTTCACCTCCCATTGTGTTGACAAAAGTGGTACAGGTGCGTCTTTTATATGGCGCCGTCCATTCCTCATTCTATACAAGTAAATAATCAGTCTCCACATCCAGTACTTGACAGGTAATAATAACCCTATATGTGCCAATCATACTCTCCTACACTTTGTATGTTTTTTCAGTTGCACATTTATCTTTCAGCCGTTCTTCGGGGGCAGTGATACATTAAACCAGATTAGCGGGAAGATAAAGACTGGCAGCGAAGTTCTAGCAAACCTGGACGGACACTGGGTGAGAATCTTATGTAAAGTAGAAACAGTTCAAGGAAATTGGAGTGGGTTGTGGATTCTTAAGGTGCTAGTTTAAGGAAAAATTAGAAATGAATTGTTTATTCAGAGTTATGGTGCCATGCAGCAGCTGAAAGCTGGATGGTCCGGTTAATATCATTCCTTCCCTATGGTTTGGCTGCCTCTCCACAACATAACTTTACCTAACAATTGATGGTCAAGTGACCTGATACTCCTGCCATCCTTCTCTCATACAGCGGTAGGGTGGCGGCTTCTAACAGATGCCAGTCCTGACCAAGGATGTGGTGATGGTGGCTGGAACCAGCATACATAAAGGGGGTTTCTCTTTTATGTGTTATGTCTGGAGGGGAAGGTTAGTGAGGTAGGTTTTTAGGTTGTATTTGAGTAGGCAAGACTGTAATTGTGTTTGGCAGGTTGGGAGAGTATACTTCCCTACTTTGATGACATATCTCTTAAATTGCTGGCAAAGTTCCCATGAGCAGGGCCCAGAAGTGTTCTCCTACAAATAACGTCAACCAGACTTCTCCAGTACATAGCACCAGCCAGTGCCAGTCCGAGTTCTCGCTATAACCAGAGCTCCCTCCCGTGCTGGATGGTGTTTCCGTACGAACAGTACCAGCCATAGTTCTCTCTTAAGCAGCCCGGCCACAAGTTAATTTTCTTTTAAACAGAGCCACCTTCATAGTGCCAGTCAGTATTCACTCATGAACAGTGCCACCCTGAGTACTAGAGAGAATCTCACCTCAAACAGAGTCAGCTACTTTTCACCCATTTAACAGTACCGCCCAGTGTTCCACCGTAACCAGTGCCGGCCAGCATGCCCCATGTTTAAATACAACCAGGAAACAGACTGTAAAACCTGCGCACTTTGGAGGTTACTTTAAGCTGCAGGGATCATTAGGACTTGATACGACACATTTCTGAATCCCAGCCTCATTTTAAAAAAAAGTTTAAAAGAAAGGGGAAAAAAGTGTTAAACTGAGGGATAACATCCAGTGATATAGATGCAGCACTGCCGCGGAAAGGTGAGCAAGAAGACAACATATCTGTCATCTTACTACAGGATCGGGAGGTTTATCTCAACGATCTTCACACCGGCCACAGGGACATATTCTGGAATCCGACTGCTAATATCCGAAGACAAAGACTCAAACGTCACATTGTGTTGTTCGAAGAGCAGACGGAAATGGAGTCAGAGAGGTGATGACCACCTACCGGCCCTTTTCAAGTAACCTGCAAATATGCATGTATACTATAAAAGTATGACAAGTGATGTGTATGTCATGTTTATGGAAGACGGGCGCCAATCTGATCTTCGTCCTACAACAGAGTTGAAAAAGGATGCATCAAAGGGGTGAGGGGGACGTTTGTGTCAATTATATTTTCCGCTTGTGTAATTTTTTTGGGAATACTACTGGTGTGTATCTACAATAAGTGTGTCCTCTATGTTGTGATTTACTCCATATAAATTATAGAGTATAATTTGAATAAATTTTGGCGCCATTGGCCACAGAATCTCTAAAACCTTCACACTCGTTTCTATAACTGGTCACTGATCTTTTTCCACACGTTCCATGACTGGAGGAAAGCAGTGACTATTGTATTACTCACGCTAGACTCGAGGCCTCTTCTATATCTGTTTTAGAAATTAAATGTATATGATCACAGATATCACCGTTACCATGGTGATAACAGGCCAGAAAGGAGACATAATTAACTGAGCTGTACAGGACTAATACACAGCTTTTTCTATACACATTAAAACTTCAGATCGGTCTCTGTTACAGGCTCTGGCAACACGTGACCAGCGCAATCAATGACGGAAACCAGCAGCAGGCCACCGATGAAAAGTATATTATAGAAGAGGCTCAACGAAAGTCAGCAAAGGAGAGGAAGGAGAATGATGAAGAGTGGCACCCCCAGCTCTTTGTGTATGACGACATCCTGGAAGAATGGCGCTATAAGTATGAAGAGTAAGTAACCTCTTAAAGTAGAATTCCCAAAAATCTGTATGAACAGCTCTTTAGTGCAAGACACTTTCTGTGCCTATGTCCATCATAGTATATCTATCATTCATAATGGTCATAGGCCGCTTTGTAGATCCAAAAATCCAACCATATCAATATCCACATCCTAATTGTTCACACTCAAGTCAGTTAAAATGTGGACATGTGGAGGTTGATTGCACCTAAACCAACATTCACATAGTGGTTCTGTGCACTAAAAGATTAAAAAGAAAATGTCAAAATATGACATGGATGAGAAAATCTCTATAAGGGTACTTTCACTCTAGCGTTTTTATTTTCCGGCATAGAGGGGCTCTATACCAGAAAAGGATCAGTTTTATCCCCATGCATTCTGAATGGAGAGCAATCCGATCAGGATGCATCAGGATGTCTTCAGTTCAGTCTTTTTGACTGTTCAGGACAGAGATAATACCGCAGCATGCTACGGTTTTATCTCCGGCCAAAAATCTGGAAAACTTGCCGAAATGCCGGCATTTTTTCCCCATAGGAATGTATTAGTGCCAGATCCGGCATTCAAAATACCGCAATGCTGGATCCATCTTTCTGGTCTGCGCAAAATGTGAAAAAAATATATATGCTGGGTCCACTTTTCCGGATGACACTGGAAAGACAGATCCGGCATTTCAATGCATTTATAAGACGGATCAGGATCCTGATCAGTCTTACAAATGCCATCAGTTGCCGGAATCCTCTGCCGCAAGTGTGAAAGTAGCCTAAAGGTCCATTTACACATGTGGGATTTGCTATGGATTTCATTGCGGATTCTGCACCGAAATCTGAGTAATCTATGAGAATGATCTGCCAGGCATGTGAATGGAGTTTCTGCAACTCTGTTCACACTTAGTGGAAAAAAATCCAGGAGTTTTTTTTATATTTATTTCCATGAATTTCTTAAATAAATAAAAAAGCTGAGGATTCGCCCCACTGAATGGTATGCATACACAACGGCACTTCCAAGAGCTCGCATCCATTGAAGTGAATGAGAGTGGCCTGCTGTACCATACGCCACCTGTGGACAGGTCTGGAAGAAAGCAGCCATGTTTTTCTGATTATGGACAACCCCTTCAAAATGTCTGCAAGGAAAAGAAAAAAAGGTGTATACATTTGTATGAATTCAGAAGCACAAAGAGAGGCAGCACAGACCATAGATTACTATGGAAGTCCTATTATGGATCCGTACAACAGAGATCCATAATATAGGAATTTGTATTAAGACTCGACTTCTCTGTATAAGCTTCTGTCTGTATGAAAGCAGTACAGTGAAGGAATTGTCAGGAGGACGCAGGATCTGCCTCAGTCACAGATTACTCTGCGCATCAATAAGGGGAGTTACAGATTTATAGCATTCTACATAGACCCAGGTCCTGTTTAGTGGAAGGGCAGGCAGTCCAGGTAATATGGAGGCTGAAATACATCCACATTACCGCTGTCTCATGGACGCCTTAAATTACTTAAACTAAGAAATTTTCTCTAAATTACCACAGAAAGGCTGGATGCTTGCGGCACCAATCCAGAGATGAGAAGAAAAGTCCTTGGCTTGTCAGACAATATAAAATCATGAAATAATTGCATTACCATAATTAGAAATAAATTGGCATCTATAATCTCTGTTCTGTTCCACCCCCCTCAGGGGAGAATTGCGCAGCATCTCCCTAATGCCTCAAATGTCATGTATTCTGCAGTAGCCGTCCCTGGCATCCTCTGACTGACATTGCGCAATATGAAAAGGATGGGATTCTGCAAACCGTGAAGAGGAACCTGACCAGTATGCTGGCCCCACGGACAGACCCCCAACACAAGGTACAAGCACCTACAACACTGGCAAAATAAATCCTCTTCATCTAATAGTAAACCTAAAGCAGAATTTCTATATAATCAGCCTGTGTAAACGTGCTGCACATCTGCTTTGATGCAAACACCTAAACCACTGCTGTTTACACAGCACAACCTGCTGCCCAGAAACAATGAATCTGTAGGTAAAGGCGATTGCTGCATATAAATGCAGCTCTTTTCTCCACTGACGAGCAGCCAGTTATTGGGAAGTAACGGCCCCTTCCCGATAATTGCCTGCTGAGTCAGCGCATGTAAATGCACCTTAATGTTTGCCTGCTATGTAGATTGGCTGTACAGTTGAGTCACCTCTATGGTTCTCTGTTGTCAACCATGTTAGAATGAGGAGAAGAATTAACGGCCATTCAAAAAAAAAAGTCCCTGTCTCCACGATCACCATTTTCTCCTGTGCCGAGACATAACACGTGAGACATTTGGGGGCAGATTTATCATGACTCTGACAGCTCACTCCACTTTCACATATGGCTAAAGTCAGTTTTAGCCAAGTCAGATTTATGATCGGCCCTTTAAGACTGTAATAAATGTGGTTTGACGGTAGCAGTTTATCCGTCAGTAAGCAGCTTTACAAAAGTCGCACATCTTTACGAAAAAGTCGCACGTTCTATTAAAAAGTCTCATAGGGCTCGTTCACAAGACCGTGCCGTTTTTTGCTGTCTGCAAATTGCGGATTCGCAAAAAACGTCCGCCGCCCACGTGCCTTCCACAATTTGCGGAACGGAATAGGAGGCCCATTATAGAAATGCCTATTCTTGTCCTCAAAAGGACAAGAGTCATAATTTTAGCGGGGCCACGGAACGAAGCAACGGATGCAGACAGCACACAGAGTGCTGTCCGCATCTTTTGCGGACCCATTGAAATTAATGGTTCCGTAGGCCTGTATATGGAATGCAAAATACGTTCATGTGAACAAGCCCTTATAGGGGTGCATTCACACGCTGCAGATTTTGTTGCAGAATTTTCTGTGACTGAAACTCATTTCCTTTCACCTGAATGTGGCTTGCAGAAATCCATGTGCTTGCCGTCCCATTCAAATGAATGGAATTTATTTCAGTCGTGGAAAGTTCTGCAATAAAATCCACAGCGTTTGGAAGGCGCTTTAACACGGCCTGTTATAACCTGCGGACTTTACTGCCTCTTTGATGAGAATATGCAGAACAGAAGAGTAACAGTCTTTGCTGCTCCTTCTGGTTTGGATACCTTCCTCTGGGCTTGTAGAAACCGCTATCAAACACAGTGCCAGTTATGATTTACACATGCAGGAGTCCCAGGCAGAGAAGAGTTACCTCTGACGGCCCTCCTAGGTTTTATCCAGTTAGATGTTATTTAAAGAGGTTCTCTGGTCCCATAATTAAATTTTTCATTGGCCCAGAGTATATTTTGGTATATATACCTGTTTTTCACGTCCACACTTTCCTCCTCTTGGCTTCAGTGCACGAAGGCAGGATGTTTACATGGTTTATTTCCTGTTTTCATCAGCTTCATGGTGGATGCCATCTGTGTTTGGTCCATGGTTTTAAATTAATTTTGAGCCTAGCAGTGGAATATGGGTGACACAAAGAAGGGTGTTATCACAGATGTGTGAAAGAGGCCTTACATGGAGAGGGGAGATTTACAGGGTGTGGCTACCTCAGAGAGAATAGTGTGGCCCTCAGAGCAAGTCCTGGAAAGCCTTACAGAGCAAGCCATGCTGGGTGTGGTTAGCAAACAGGAAGTTCTGCATGTAAACATCCTGCAGGATACAGTTATGCTGAGAAATAGGGGAAGGGAAGTAATGACATGAAAACAAGTATATGGGTCAGAAATATCCAATGATTAAGTACTCATGACGGATATAAAAAAAACTCATTATAGGACCAGGGAACCCCTTTAAGCACACTTATTAGTCATGTGATTGACTGACAAAGCCTAATATGACTAGTAATGGGAGATTCAGGCCAAGTTATGCCCCCAGTAAGGCAATAGAGGTGAACCACGCAAACGTGTAGCAGGGCTGTACATGATCACGTGTTCATTTTATGGGGAGCATAAGGAATTTTTACTTTTTTCTTTGGTATTCAGAAAAATACAACCTAACATTGTACAGTAAATCTGTCACAGAATGAGGCGGAGTCTGTGATTACTTATTTACTTTACTAGAGAGGAAACCGAGAAGGAAGACATCGGAAAGCCAGCGAGCAGCCTTCCATTAGCAGCCAGACCACGGAGAGCAGCTGTTCTACTCCTGAGTCCAGACATGAATCCTCTGATGATGATGGTTTGTTTACAGCAATACATAGTAGTTATATATCCTATCACCATGTCTTTAAAAAGGTGTTTTTTCCAAATGAAATTAACATCTGATCAACAGGAACTGCTGGAAGGAGGGATGGGGGTGGAAGCAGTGTGCCCATTCTGGTTTCAAAATGACCACACATATAATATAACTGTGTTTCTAATAAAATATCTACAGTATGCTGAGAAAACCCTTACATAAGCAGACATAACCATAGTGAGCTCATCCCCTTTTCTTTTTCACTTTAGTGTTCTTTGACTCCCTGTGTCATACACCGCCCCCTTGGGCTCTGCACTCGGCATTACACAATCTATCAGTTCTGAAACACTACAGATCCCCCCACATAACAGCGTCATCCACAGATCCCCCCACATAACAGCGTCCTCCACAGATCCCCCACATAACAGCGTCCTCCACAGATCCCCCACATAACAGCGTCCTCCACAGATCCCCCACAGAACAGCGTCCTCCACAGATCCCCCACAGAACAGCGTCCTCCACAGATCCCCCCCATAACAGCGTCCTCCACAGATCCCCCCATAACAGCGTCCTCCACAGATCCCCCCATAACTGCGTCCTCCACAGATCCCCCCCATAACAGCGTCCTCCACAGATCCCCCCCCATAACAGCGTCCTCCACAGATCCCCCCCATAACAGCGTCCTCCACAGATCCCCCCATAACAGCGTCCTCCACAGATCCCCCCCATAACTGCGTCCTCCACAGATCCCCCCCATAACAGCGTCCTCCACAGATCCCCCCCATAACAGCGTCCTCCACAGATCCCCCCCATAACAGCGTCCTCCACAGATCCCCCCCATAACAGCGTCCTCCACAGATCCCCCCCATAACTATGTCATACCCAGCCACGTCAGCGGCTCATATGGGAAAATCCAAGCAAATAGACCTCTAGCACAATTCCCTTAAAATATTGCATCGCATATCGTTATCGCAACTTTTAGGGCCCTAATCGCAATCGCACAAAATTCCCATATCGTGCAGCCCTAATTTTCATGAAACTTTTTTTTGTTAGTTAATTTTACCTTTCTGGTGTCTGCATTCAGCCCTTAGAAACCCTATTTCTTTGTGCCTCTAGTTCAGCATCTTCCTGTGGTGATCTTTTCCATGTCCTTGAGGACATTCTGTATTTCCCTCCCGTCCCATAACCCCTTGCTCTCCTCACATGAACTAGCAGACAAGCAAGACCAATCAGAATGCAGATAACTTCCCTCACTGCCCCAGAGCAGTGTGTATCCTCTCACATACAGCTAACCAGAAACAGACAAGACCAATCAGAATGCAGATAACTTCCCTCACTGCCCCAGAGCAGTGTATCCTCTCACATACAGCTAACCAGAGACAGACAAGCCCTGCAATTACATGAAATCAGTAAGCATTTGTTTTAGCCTCTTAACAGTGACCTTAAAATTGGGAAAACCCTCCCAAAAATGTTACCTTTTTTATTGTAGATTTTGAATGTGTGTCTGCAGCAAATCTTGTTGGCATCTTGCATTTTAAGCCCTTAGTGACATCATTAATTTTAGCCTCAAGGACCAATAATATTTTCCCCCATTGTGTTCTAGCAGTCATAACTTTTAAAAATTTTCTTCTTAATGCTTTTTAATTTTTAATTTTGGGGGATTAGTTTAGTTTTGGGGATTAGTTTTAGGATCCATTTTGGGGTGTGTATTTTTAGGGGGAAAGATATAAAAAAAAAACAGCAATTTTTAGATTATTTTGTGAAATGTTTTTACAGCGTTCACGGTGTGGTAAACATAACGCAATTTTATTATGTGGGTCACTACAATGATGATAATGTCACATTTCTATCTATTTTTACAGTTTTTTCCTCTCCTCCTCAGCTACTCCCTCATTATCCTCCACACTGACAGAGAGGGGGGCTGCTTTAACTGCCCATCTCTCTGGTTTGGTACCAGCTAGATATATTGTATATGTATTTTTTGAAAGCTGACATTCCTACAGCTTTCAGACAATACCAGAATGACAGCAATATGTTCAGTACAGGGGAAGATATCACTGATAGAAATCGGGATGAAGTGAATACAGGTGAAAGTGAAAGTAAAATAAGGTTTTACCCGCGATTATTCCCGAATCGATTTCTAACAGTGAATGTCAGCTTTCAAACAAGACCAGTTATATGTTTCTAGCTGCTACCATTCAGGAGATAGCAGCATCTAAAGCAGCCCTCCCCCTTCCACTTTCTGCCCAAGCTCAGCTCCAAGGCACTCAGAGCTGTGCTCCTCCCAGTTCTCTCCCATCTCTTGTTTATAGCAGAGAGGAGACATGACAACGCTGTGGAAAGAGGCCTGCAGAATGGCAAAGTGGCATGCATTTGTTGGAGTTATGAGGTGAAACGGAAAATTATTAAATTTTAAAACACAAATGCACATAGAGCAGGGGGAGCATAGAGCTGTAAGCATAGAGCTGACACTCTGCTGATGGCGGTGGCTCAGGAATGGAGCCGCCGCCATCACACACAGCAGGGGGACCGCACGGCAAGGGGGACCGGGGGCAGCGCTGGGAAGGGGGGGTGGGGGGTACGGCTGCCAACATTGAGGGAGGCTGGAGCAGGAGGGGCGGGGAGAATGGAGGGGGTGGGCCGCATCAGGGGCATGCGCAGACAGGGAGGTGTTGGAGGCGCAAGATCGGGGGAGGGGGGGGGGGGCACAGAGACACTACCTGATTTCAGGCTCTGATCTGCAGAGCGCAGATCAGAGCCTGAAACCAGCATTTTTTTCACTGCCGCAATCCGATTGATTAGTCTGCGCAGACTAACCAATCGGATCGATTGCCGGCAAAGGGACCACTCCGATTGGTCCCTTGCCGGCATTACTGCACTGTATGCTGTCCGTGTAAGATCTCGCGCATACAGGGGTTGAGCGAAGTGCCGGCGCATGCGCACTTCGCTGTATGAAGCCAAATGGAGAAGTCCGCACAGGCGCATCAGGCAGAGCCCTGTGCGCAAGCGCGAGATCTTACAGCAGAAGGAGGGGGAGGGAGGGAGAGCGAGAGGCGGCACAGAGGATTAGGAGGCGGCGCAGAAGTCTGGAAAGGCGGCGGGTGCGGCCGGCACCTTGCATCCATTAACATCCCCTTGGGCACCTTATTTGTTTGACTGACAGGTTAGTAATAGCTGTTTTTGAGCTAAATAAGCCTACAGATGACATTTATAAGCCCACATTAGGAATCGTGAAGACGCCCTGAACATCAGCATATTTTTAGCTGACAGGGGTGAAACCTGGTGACAGAATCCCTTTAAAGTCGATTCGCATAAAACGTTGTTTCAATACTGTATGGAGCGAGCGCTCCGTACAGTATTAGAATGTATTGGCTCCATACAGTATTGAAACTTAAGTTTGCGCGATGTTTCTTCCGAAGTCGATTCGCTCATCCCTAATTGTAACCTCTTTAATGATCACCACAGATTTTTATTTAATATTTTGTTTTCTGTAGTTGTAATTCCAACAATTGACAGGAGATGGAAGTATAGAACCATGCCCTGATGTTGTTCTGTGTTTTTGCATTTTATAGGTTTTCAGGGCCCGTGTTCCCAATGTGGAAAAGAGAAACATGAACTTAAAGAAATCCAGGCTGCAGTTTTATCTCTGCACAAAACACAGCAGGATATCAATAGGTAATAAACACCAGCTTCTACTGACCCTGCACCTCTTGTTATTTCTTACAGCGACTGGATGGGGGTTCATAGTGACTACTCCCCTTTTATTACCTGTCTGTCACATAAAACTCCAACCATGTTGCAAACAATGGAATATCATGCCTGGGAGATGCCTTCTCCTGTGCTCAATGTTGCTCACTGATACCACTTTTAGGCCTTATGCACACTGCCGTTGTTTTGGTCCGCATCCGAGTCGCAATTTTGGCGATTCGGATGCGGACCCACTTCCGCATCCGTTGCTCTGTTCCGTGGCCCCGCAAAAAAATATAACATGTTCTATTCATGTCCGCGCTTTGCGGACAAGAATAGGCAGTTATATGTAAAGGCTGTCCGTGCCGTTCTGCAAATTTCGGAACGCGCACGGACACCATCCGTGTTTTGCGGACTGCAAAACACACCACAGTCGTATGCATGTGGACTTAGAGTCCATTCTGCTGAATATTCAATCATATGTCAATCATCAATTTTTACTAGTATAATACTGCAACATGTGTACAAGAATATAACTACTATAATACTGCTCCCTATGTACAGGAATATAACTAATATAATACTGCTACTATGTACAAGAATATAACTACTATAATACTGCCCCCTATAAACAAGAATATTACTAGTATAATACTGCCTCCTATGTACAAGAATATATCTACTATAATACTGCTCCTATATACAAGAATATACCTACTATAATACTGCATACTATGTACAAGAATATAACTACTATAATACTGCCTCCTATGTACAAGAATATATCTACTATAATACTGCTCCTATATACAAGAATATACCTACTATAATACTGCATACTATGTACAAGAATATAACTCCTATAATACTGCTCCTATGTACAAGAATATAACTACTATAATACTGCCTCCTATGTACAAGAATATAACTACTATAATACTGCCTCCTATGTACAAGAATATAACTACTATAATACTGCTCCTATGTACAAGACTATAACTACTATAATACTGCTCCTATGTACAAGAATATAACTACTATAATACTGCTCCTATGTACAAGAATATAACTACTATAATACTGCTCTTATGTACAAGAATATAACTACTATAATACTGCCTCCTATGTACAAGAATATAACTACTATAATACTGCCTCCTATGTACAAGAATATAACTACTATAATACTGCTCCTATGTACAAGACTATAACTACTATAATACTGCTCCTATGTACAAGAATATAACTACTATAATACTGCTCCTATGTACAAGAATATAACTACTATAATACTGCTCCTATGTACAAGACTATAACTACTATAATACTGCCTCCTATGTACAAGAATATAACTACTATAATACTGCCTCCTATGTACAAGAATATAATGAAGGATGAGCGAATCGACTTTGAATGAAACATCCGAAGTCGATTCGCATTAAACTTAGTTAGAATACTGTATGGAGCGATAGTCTCCGATACTTCGGGTAATAACTTCAGAAATTTATTTCTACTGTAAAAAACCTTTTACTGAATTCGGGTTCGGTTCCGACGTACCACTCCGTACAGTAGTCTAACAAAGTTTTATGCAAATAGATTTTAGATGTTTCATCCAAAGTTGATTCGCTCATCCCTACATATAACTACTATAATACTGCTCTCCTATGTACAAGAATATATATAATACTGGATAAGCCTCTATAAGTAGTAGAGTTTTGTATATTTGGATGCAATTATATAAAATCTTAGTTGTGATTGTAGATTGCACTTTTAGATAATATACTGTAGGTTGATATTGATACTTTTTGCTCTTTATACCAGTTCATTATCTCTTTTCTCTTACTGCAGCGCTGTAGTAATTTTTGACTCCTCTTCTTATAGAAACCTCAGCTCTCTGACCTGTCACCGCTCGTTTTCTGCATGCTCACCGTCCAGGGCCTCGTTGCTGAATTCCCGCCACTGGCTCCTTCTCTGCCTTTTCCTCGCCTGTCAGCTTTTCATCAACTTTGTGTTTAAATAAAATCCATTCAAGGACAACACAGACACAACTTACCGTACCTCCAACAACGATGACTCCCATTGGCTGGACATCAGGTGGGGGTGAAGCCTGGGAATGGTTGCTTCCATTAGTTGTTATCCCTTTATGTGACCTTTTCCACCTTCCTTGGTGACCAAAGGGTTCATCACACGGAAAACAAGAAAGCATGGTGTTCAGAACGAAGTGCGGCGACGTCACACAGGAAGCGGTGGAATTATGCAGATTTCATACTGTTTTCTCCTCTGTTCTGATTGTGGCAAGTCCATGCCTGGCTGCTAATCATTTATCTTAAAAAGGCATTTTCACCTGAACTCAGAAATTCCCCCGGTAAGTCTCCCTCTTCTGTCAAGTTGATAAAAATTCTATTTAACGGGAAACTGGCATGTTGAATACAGTGTCTGAGCTGAAGGCTAATTGTTATAGAGCAGGAGGAAGTGAGCAGATTGATATATAGTTTTGTGAAAAAAGATTGTGTGATTTGTATTTCATTTGTTTAAATTCCTGCTTATTCTGGGCTTTGAAGTCAGGAGGCGGTCCTATCTGTGATTGACAGCTATCTCTGTATACAGTCATAGAGGGAAGGCTGTCAATCACTGATAGGACCGCCTCCTCAAAGGGAAACATAAGAGACATAGAATGTGTCGGCAGATAAGAACCATTTGGCCCATCTAGTCTGCCCAATATACTGAATACTATGGATAGACCCTGGCCCTATCTTATATGAAGGATGGCCTTATGCCTATCCCATGCATGCTTAAACTCCTCCACTGTATTTGCAGCTACCACTTCTGCAGGAAGGCTATTCCCTGCATCCACTACTCTCTCAGTAAAGTAATACTTCCTGATATTACTTTTAAACCTTTGCCCCTCTAATTTAAAACTATGTCCTCTTGTAGCAGTTTTTCTTCTTTTAAATCTTCTCTCCTCTTTTCCCTCGTTGATTCCCTTTATGTATTTAGCAGTCTCTCTCATCTCCCCTCTGTCTCGTCTTTCTTCCAAGCTACACATGTTAAGGTCCTTTCATCTTTCCTGGTAAGTTTTATCCTGCAATCCATGGACCAGTTTAGTAGCTCTTCTCTGAACTCTCTCCAAAGTATCAATATCCTTCTGGAGATATGGTCTCCAGTACTGAGCACAATACTCCAGATGAGGTCTCACTAGTGCTCTGTAGAGCGGCATGAGCGCCCCCCTCTGTCTACTGGTAATGCCTCTCCCTATACACCCCAGCATTCTGCTAGCATCTCCTGCTGCTCTATGACATGGTCTGCCTACCTTTAAGTCTTCTGAAATAATGATCCTAAATCCCTTTCCTCACATACTGAGGTTAGGACTGTATCACTGATTTTATATTCTGCTCTTGGGTTTTTACGCCCCAGGTGCATTATCTTGAACTTATCAACATTAAATTTTAGTTGCCAGATTTTTGACCATTCCTCTAGTTTTCCTAAGTCCTTTTCCATAGGACCGCCTCCTCAGAGGGAAGGCTGTCAATCACTGATAGGACCGTCTCCTCAGAGGGAAGGCTGTCAGTCACTGATAGGACCGTCTCCTCAGAGGGAAGGCTGTCAGTCACTGATAGGACCGCCTCCTCAGAGGGAAGGCTGTCAGTCACTGATAGGACCGCCTCCTCAGAGGGAAGGCTGTCAATCACTGATAGGACCGCCTCCTCAGAGGGAAGGCTGTCAATCACTGATAGGACTGCCCCCTGACTTCAAAGCCTGGAATGAGCAGGAATTTAAATGAATAAATTACAGGTTTTACTGAATCTTTTCCCATAAAACCATAAATAAATCTGCTCAGCAACTCCTGCTCTATAAGATGGTGCAGGCAGATTACACTGCATTTTTATAGTGACAGGTTCCCATTTTTGACTGCTTTTTAGCAGTAATTCGGCCCCTTTATATCTTCCACAGCAAATGGTACCCCACTTTCTTGGACTCCAGAATGGCAATTCAGCTTAGTGGCGCACTAACATCTAATACATACTGTAACTAAGTTGAACTGCCATTTAAAGGAGCCTCCCACCTCCCTTTTACCCATTAAATTGTTAACAGTGCCATTAAAGTGTCACTTCGTTTTTTAAAGATACATTTTGTTCTTCTGCTAAGCCCTAAAAATTATTTTGATCCTGTATGCAAAAAAGGCAAAAAGAGCCCACTGAGCCGTCCCCAGCACTAACGGTACACAGTCCTTCCCATCTAAATAGACCCCACTCCTCCCCTCAGTGCCTCATCTCCACCACTTTCACAAATCTCTGAATTGAAATATTGCTTATGCGCCAGCCATACCCTTTCGTTGGTAGTGGTCTCAGGAAGTGCACTGTACAAGTGCTAGAAGCAGGTGCAGTGCAGAGAAACCGGAAGAGAACTGTGTAGGATTTCAATTTGGGGATTTGTGATGTTGGCAGCTGTAGAAAATGCACTGAGGGGATAGGCGGAGCTCAATTTAGATGGGACGGCATTAATACCGTTATTGCAGGGGACGGCACAGGGGGCTGTTTCTACCTCATTTGAGTATCGGATCAAAGTCATTAATCAAGGCTTTGCGGAGGCACAATTAGGTATGATTGTGAAACTATGCTTCTAAGTTTAATGGGTAAAAGGAGATAATAGACTGCAAACTCTGAAAGTTATATCCTATCCACAAGATGGGGGATAACGGATAGGTGGGGGTTTGACCGCTGGGAACCCCACAATCCTGAGAGCGGGGGTCCCACGTTCCCATCCTGGTGGAGCAGCATTTTCTCTGCTGCAACATTCATTCTCTATGGGACTGCCAGAGACAGCAGAGTACAGTGCTCAGCTATTTCACATCCCATATCAATAGCTGCAAATGGGGCAACTTTTTGAAAAGGCTCATTCAAGTTGAAAATACCTTCCAATAGAGACCGGCTAAGCTTTGGTGCCCTGTTTATACATTTTGGGATTTCAGTAAAAGGTAATAGCACAAAAATGCACAGGTTTAAGGAGGCACAAACTCCTTCACTTCACCGTGAGACCTCAGCGACGTAGTGTCCTTTTGTATTTTTTATGTTTGTTTTTTTATAGAGCTTTTAATGTCTATGGAAGGAGACTAATCCGTCTACCGGCACGTAACCCCCCCTCTCCATAGCCTGCCACCAGTCTCCGGCTCTAGAGCATGCCTAGCACTTTAATCTGCATCCAAAAGCAAAATATTTCATCCCACGTCTTTCCACATATTAGCCACTGTTACTCGATATGGTATTTTAGAGATCTACATGTCCACCTCTGAACATGATTTTATATATTGATATAATCTACATAAAAAGTTCTCACTTTGTAAATTCATTAGGGTGGGTTCATATAACGTTTTTCCCATCTGTTAAACGCATACAAAAAACGTATATGTTAAATGGATGCCTCAGATTGATGCCATAATGTGGCATCCAATCACCATAGAGTTCCATTGTAAAAAATAAAGGTATACATTATATGATATAAGAATGTGATGTGCTGCTTTTTTGTATCCTTTTTTCTTCTTCTAACATATATGTCAAAAGGAGGCATAAAACGTGATGTGAACCCACCCTAACTTATACTGATCCAGAGTTACATCCTGTATTATACTCCAGAGCTGCACTCACTATTCTGCTGAAGGAGTCACTGTGTACATACATTACATAACTTGTTTTAGGATGTCCCATGATGTTCTGTGTTCCCCAATGACACGAGCGAGGATACAGGATGCAACTCGGCAGTGGCGTACACACAATCCATGGGGCCCCGATGCAAAACTGAACCATGGGGCCCCCCTCCCCGTCGCCTCCACCCCCAAACCTCCTACCATTCACCCAACAGTACCACTTTCTGCAGGACAGGCCGATTTTGGATGGCAATCCTGCTGTCCTGCCAAGCTCTACCTCTGGGCAAGAGTTGGGAGGTATGTACATTATATGTCATTAGAAGCACGCAGAATGAAAAGAATTATGTAGCAGAGCTGGTTTTGTCATGCATTTCTTTTGCCTTCATATGGTAAAATACTTAATTGGCCTATCAATGGCTTTATAACTAAGGCTACTTTCACATTGGCCTTTCTGGGTCCGCCTGTGAGATCCATTTCAGGGCTCTCACAAGCGGCCCAAAATGGATCAGTTTAGCCCCAATGCATTCTGAATTGATAAGGATCCGTTCAGAATGCATCAGTTAGCCTCCATTCCGCTCTGGAGGCGGACACCAAAACGCTGCTTGCAGCCAAACGGATCTGTTCTGAACGAATACAAGCATTTGCATTATAGGTGCGGATCCGTCTGTGCAAGATACCAGACGGATCCGCACCTAACGCAGGTGTGAAAGTAGCCTAACTCTTCTATATTTCTGTAGCCTGCAACCTCTGACTGCCCAGTTGGGTTGAAACTACTACACCCACATGTTCTGGCAGTAATAGTAGATGGACATTATGTATTATATAGACTAGTAGCTCGGAATTGCACCAATATCCATTTACTATTATTGTCAGAGGTTGCAGGCTACAGAAATACAGGTCCTTCTAAAAAAATTAGCATATTGTGATAAAGTTCATTATTTTCTGTAATGTGCTGATAAACATTAGACTTTCATATATTTTAGATTCATTACACACCAACTGAAGTAGTTCAAGCCTTTTATTGTTTTAATATTGATGATTTTGGCATACAGCTCATGAAAACCCAAAATTCCTATCTAAAAAAATTAGCATATCATGAAAAGGTTCTCTAAACGAGCTATTAACCTAATCATCTGAATCAACTAATTAACTCTAACCACCTGCAAAAGATTCCTGAGGCTTTTAAAAACTCCCAGCCTGGTTCATTACTCAAAACCGCAATCATGGGTAAGACTGCCGACCTGACTGCTGTCCAGAAGGCCATCATTGACACCCTCAAGCAAGAGGGTAAGACACAGAAAGAAATTTCTGAAGGAATAGGCTGTTCCCAGAGTGCTGTATCAAGGCACCTCAGTGGGAAGGGAAAAGTGTGGCAGAAAACGCTGCACAACGAGAAAAGGTGACCGGACCCTGAGGAAGATTGTGGAGAAGGACCGATTCCAGACCTTGGGGGACCTGCGGAAGCAGTGGACTGAGTCTGGAGTAGAAACATCCAGAGCCCCCGTGTACAGGCGTGTGCAGGAAATGGGCTACAGGTGCCGCATTCCCCAGAAACAGCGGCAGAAGCGCCTGACCTACAGAGAAGCAGCACTGGACTGTTGCATGTCATTCGGAAATCAAGGTGCCAGAGTCTGGAGGAAGACTGGGGAGAGGGAAATGCCAAAATGCCTGAAGTCCAGTGTCAAGTACCCACAGTCAGTGATGGTCTGGGGTGCCATGTCAGCTGCTGGTGTTGGTCCACTGTGTTTTATCAAGGGCAGGGTCAATGCAGCCGCTATCGGGAGATTTTGGAGCACTTCATGCTTCCATCTGCTGAAAAGCTTTATGGAGATGAAGAGTTCATTTTTCAGCACGACCTGGCACCTGCTCACAGTGCCAAAACCACTGGTAAATGGTTTACTGACCATGGTATTACTGGGCTCAATTGGCCTGCCAACTCTCCTGACCTGAACCCCATAGAGAATCTGTGGGATATTGGGAAGAGAAAGTTGAGAGACGCAAGACCCAACACTCTGGATGAGCTTAAGGCCACTATCGAAGCCTCCTGGGCCTCCATAACACCTCAGCAGTGCCACAGGCTGAAGGCCTCCATGCCATGCCGCATTGAAGCATCCTGGGCCTCCATAACACCTCAGCAGTGCCACAGGCTGATTACCTCCATGCCACGCCGCATTGAAGCATCCTGGGCCTCCATAACACCTCAGCAGTGCCACAGGCTGATTGCCTCCATGCCATGCCGCATTGAAGCAGTGATTTCTGCAAAAGGATTCCCCACCAAGTATTGAGTGCAGAACTGAACATAATTATTTGAAGGTTGACTTTTTTTGTATTAAAAACACTTTTCTTGGTCGGATAAAATATGATAATTGTTTTAGATAGGAAATTTGGGTTTTCATGAGCTGTATGCCAAAATCATCAATATTAAAACAATAAAAGGCTTGAACTACTTCAGTTGTGTGTAATGAATCTAAAGTATATGAAAGTCTAATGTTTATCAGTACATTACAGAAAATAATGAACTTTATCACAATATGCTAATTTTTTGAGAAGGACCTGTATATCAGTGCTAGTTATAAAGCCAGCCCCCCTCAGCCCCTACTATGAACTCACTCACTATAAATGTGGTGAGCAATTTTTTTTTTTTTACAAATCTTATCTTCACTTCCGCACTGGCACCGGCTTCTTCGCGCTCTCCCGAAAGCTTTTCCGGCACCTTCTCCCTGCTGCATCTCGGCGTTGTTGTGTGCCTGTGCAGCCCAGGAAAAAGGCCATGTCTGGTGCGGCCGCCCAAAAGGAAATGTCGAGGCACCCCTCAGGGGCAGCGCAGAAACGCAACACTGGACGGTGTGCCCTGGGTTATACAGGCAGGCACAGCACTACTGCAGGGCGGGGCCAGGGGTCCAACTGCGACCCCTGTATGTACGCCCCTGCAACTCAGGATCAGTAGAAGAGAAGTAATATACACTGAGAAAAAATATAAACGCAACACTTTTGGTTTTGGTCCCATTTTGCATGAACTGAACTCAAAGATCTAAAACATTTTCTACAGACACAAAAGACCCATTACTCTCAAATATTGTTCACAAATGTGTCTAAATCTGTGTTAGTGAGCGCTTCTCCTTTGCCGAGATAATCCAACCCACCTCACAGGTGTGGCATATCAAGGTACTGATTAGACAGCATGAATATTGCACAGGATTGCCTTAGACTGCCCACAATAAAAGTCCACTCTGAAATGTGCACAGTTTTGCCTTACTGGAGGTGGGGGGTGTCAGAAAACCAGTCAGTATCTGGTGTGGCCACCATTTGCCTCACGCAGTGCAGCACATCTCCGTCGCATTGAGTTGATTGGGTTGTTGACTGTGACCTGTGGAATGTTCACCTCCATGATCAACTGAGACCAGCCACCTGGACAGCTGCAGCAACAATCGGTTTGCATAACCAAAGAATTTCTGCACAAACTGTCAGAAACTGTCTCAGTGAAGTTCATCTGCATGCTCGTCATCCTGATCGGGGTCTGGACCTGACAGCAGTTCGTCGTCGTAACAGACTTGAGTGGGCAAATGCTCACATTGTGTCTGGCACGTTGGAGAGGCGTTCCATATTGCAAGGATCTTTACACAATTCCTGGAACATCCCAGTTCTTGCATGGCCAGCATACTCACCGGACATGTCACCCATTGAGCATGTTTGGGATGCTCTGGATCGGCGTATACGATAGTGTGTTCCAGTTCCTGACAATATTCTGCAACTTCGCACAGCTATTGAAGAGGAGTGGAACAACATCCCACAGGCCACAATCAACAACCTGATCAACTCTATGCGACGGAGATGTGTTGCACTGCGTGAGGCCACACCAGATACTGACTGCTTTTCTGAAAACCAGATAAACCCCCCGTTAAGGCAAAACTGTGCACATTTCAGAGTGGTCTTTTATTGTGGGCAGTCTAAGGCACACCTGTGAAATATTCATGCTGTCTAATCGGCACCTTGATATGCCACACCTGTGAGGATGGATGGATCTCGGCAAAGGAGAAGTGCTCACTAACACAGATTTGTGAACAATATTTGAGAGTAATTGGTCTTTTGTGTATGTAGAAAATGTTTCAGATCTTTGAGTTCAGCTCATGCAAAATGGGAGCAAAACCAAAAATGTTGCGTTTATATTTTTGCTCAGTGTATGTTCACAGTGACTGCACCAGCAGAATAGTGAGTTCAGCTCTGGAGTATAATACAGGATGTAACTCCGTACAAGACCGGCAGTGTAATATGTTTATATTGAGACTCTTCTGTAGATTACTTCTATATGTAAAGTCTCAATACGTTTTAACATATGGGGAATCAAATATAATTTATATTTATTTGGCATATTCCATGTATTTTGTGTAGTTACAGATATTTAAATTTATCTATTTTCAGATTGTCTTGTCTCTTTATACATCACACAGAACAAATATGTACAAAATAAAGATAATTCTATATATATATTACTTTCAATGTTGCTTTGTGTTTTGTATATCGTAGAAAGAAATATAAAAAACTAAAATAAATGATAAAAAAGAGGAAAGTTTCACAGGGGTAGAGGAAAGTAGAGCACTTGTCTTAAAACCTCCCATCAGTACAGCGGTCTGCCTACAACTCACGGCCTTTGTGGTTTTCACTAGTGGACAGGAAAAGTGGAGCAGCTGCCAATAGTGACCAATCCAATTTTCGCTCTTATTTTTCAGAGGCCCTAATTAAAAATAAAAAGCTGAATGGCTGATGTGGGCAGTGCCTCCACCTTTCCACTATTTAATAGCAATTAGTTCCAAGTTTAATAACGAGTAAAAATCACGAGCGAACGTGGGAAAAAGTGCAAGGAATACTGCTACTGCCACCAAATTTCCAGCACTGTATCAAAAAAATGTGTTTGTACGCAAGCAGAACAAGCAGGCTGAAGAAGCTACCAAAGGGTGAACCGTTAACCCAAGCCAAAACTCATGATGGGTCAGAAATAAGAACAAGAGGAACCAGTCAAGTAAAACCAGTAGATGCCCCTAAGACCAAGAAAGTAACTGGGTGTGAGCAGTGTCCCCAATGAACTCCATGAGAAATTTTACAGGTGAGTCATGAAAAATAAATCTTGTTTTCTCGCTCGTGTCATTGGGGGACACAGAAGATCATGGGACATCCTAAAACAATCCCAAAGCAGGGAAGAAAAAAAACAACATAACCGATTTATAATCCATTGCTGGCTGCAGAATCTTGCAACCGGAAAAGGATCTCAGGATGTTGGACTGTGTATCCTATAAAAATGAGTAGATGTGATGCGAAGACCTGATAATGGCCTTACACACCTGCAGAGCAGAGGAACAGTGGTAGACTGACCAAAAGTCAGAAATGTATTTCCATAAAGCAGGGCTCTCCATCACACAGAAAGCCACCCTGATCCTTGAAACAATGCACGCACCAAACGGGAAGATGAAAAGAGGCAGACCGGCTGAGGGAGGCTTTTGATACAGTTAGGTCAGGAGATCTCTAGGCCTGAGGTCTATGAGGCAGTAAATTGGTGGTCACGAAGCAATGATGTCATTGAGACTGCCTGTGCTGGGCCCCAGGTGTCACACCTGTGCCAGTATAGGTATGTCAGGCTGTAGTACTGGAGTACTGCCTAAAATTTTGGGCTCCAGTGAATAATGACATAACAGAGCTAGAGAAGGTGCAGAGGAGGGCAACTAAAGTAATAACTGGAATGGTTGGACTACAGCAGTGATCCACTTTAATGAAAGACTGTTTTCCCGCGGACTGGGGTGGGGGTGCAAAACAAAACACAGAGTACATATTACTGAATCAGCAGCCAACATTACCAATAATAACACTACATGAAGACCAAATAATACCGCTCCACCGTGTCCATACCTATTTAGGTCCCAATCATTAATAATTCAGGCTCCCACTCAGTCACTTACAGGTGAAGTCTCCGCTGGCTGGAGTAGTTCTCTTTTTTTTTTTTTTTCTCCCAGTGCTGCACAAATCACTATTGGGGATGAGCGAATCGACTTTGGATGAAACATCCGAAGTCGATTTGCTTAAAACATCGTTCTAATACCGTAGGACGCAGGAGCTCCATACAGTATTAGAACGTATTGGCTCAGATGAGCCGTAGTTATTGCTTCACGAAGTATCACGAGACTTTGTGCAATAACTTCATTAATTAATTTGTACTGTAAAAAAACATTTCCCAAACTCTGGTTCGGTTCCAAGTGGTACTTTGGAACTGAACCTGAGTTCAGGAAATGTTTTTTTACAGTACAAATTAATGAATGAATGAAGTTATTGCGCAAAGTCTCACAAGACTTTGTGAAGCAATGACGTCGGCTCATCTGAGCCAATACATTTTAATACTGTACGGAGCTGCTGCTCTGTACAGTATTAGAACGAGATTTTATACAAATCAACTTCGGTTGTGTTACCCTAAGTCGATTTGCTTATAATCGCTATAATGACGTCTTCTGACCACAACTTGTTTCTGCATAACCGGAAACACACAACACATTTAGTAATAATGCCTCCTTTTATACCCTGACTTAGTAATCTAACCCATTTAGGCCCCTGTAGATAGATACAATGCCCCCCCCATTAGTGGCCTATTCACATATAATGCCCTCCTTACATGAAATGCCCCCAGTAGCGCCATTTTAACCCATCTTCACATATTATGCCCCCAGTAGTGGTCTCTTTACAATTAATGCCCTCTGTATAAATAATTCCCCAAACTCACCTCTGTAGTGTCCACATACAAAAAATAAAAAATACTTGCCTCACTCCCACCGTCTGCGATGCAGGCCTCTTCTGGCCTGCTGCCTGCATCACAGCACAGGTGGATGCAAATGTCATCACGACCTCCTGCGCTGGGTCTCTGGCGTCGCGATGGTGTTGTCCCACGCAGAAGGTTGTGATGATGCAATTGCGACCATCCTGCACTGCCTCAGGCTGAGGATAACATCAGGCCTAGCGGGCCTCAGTGTATGAGACTGAAGGTGGGGCACAGGAATATACAGGTCTATAGTTCCCGGCACCGCCGTTCAACTCCGGCACTCCCCAAAAACCAGTACCACAAATTGGTGAGTATAGGTCCACAGCCTGGTGGTTGGGGATCTCAGGACTATAGTTCCCAGAAAGATTATCAAAATTAGGGCTATTTAGTTTAGAAAAAAGATGACTAAGGGGAGATATAATAACTATGTATAAATACATCAGGGGGCAGCACATCATCTATTTATACCCAGGACTGTGACGAGGGGACATCATCTGCGTCTGGAGGAAAGCAGGTTTGAAGAGGATTCTTTACGGTAAGAGCAGTGAGACTATGGAACTCTCTGCTTGATGAGGTGGTGATGGTGAGTTCACTAAAAGAGTTCGGGAGGGGCCTGGATGTATTTCTGGAGTGTAATAATAATACATATAGTTACTAGAGATGGGTCGTTGATCCAAAGAGTTATTCTGATTGCCTGATTTTCAGCCTTACAATCTATGGGGCACACTGATTAAGACCGGCGTTTTAGACCTATAGATGACGGTGGTACCGCCGAAGTTATGAAGAAGCGCCGGCCTTGCCATAACTTGCCATAATCCAGCACCAGTCTAAATGCAAGACAGCTTCCGAGCTGTCTTACATTTAGATCTTTTTCTACGCCTGAAACAGGCGTAGAAAATGGTAAATGAGACGGCCCTGCTAGGCCTTCTGTAACACCCCAGAGTTGTGTTACAAAACTCTTTTACCCCGCTACAACCTCTTAAGTGTATCTACATTGTCATCTAATGTAATTTTATATCACATCCTCACAAATGTGCATTGTAAAGCCTTGTAAATATATATTGCTGTAATCTCTATGTTCACCAGCAGGTGGCAGCAATGTGTTCAGCAAGGACTAAGCCAGTTTAGTGTTCCTAGGCTGGAATAGTTCATTCCAGTTTAGCTCCCCCCTCTGTGAGCAAAAGTGGGCTCGCCCACATCCTGCCTCATGGGTGGGGAAGGAAGTTAAGTTAGTGTGCCAGCCACCCCGGCTAGGGGAAGGCTGTGTGTGTAGGGATCTAAAGCCAGGATCTTGTCTTGGCTGAGAATATTGATCATCATCCCCAGCCTGAGCCTTGCAGCCTCAGCTGGAAGAAAGCAAGCAGCCACCTCCAGTTACAGGAAGAAGCATACCCTGAGAAAATAACTGAGTACCGTCCAGAGACCCCAGGAGAAGCCAAATTCCTCCTCAGTAAGTCAGTCCCCAAGACAGCAGAAGATAGTCAGTGCAGAAGATAAATTCCTGCAACATTACAGAGCAATAAGCAGACGTCCTTTTCCTGCAAAAGCTCCAGGCACACGATAGAGCAGAAGATAATTTCCTGCCACACATTGCCAATACCTGCTGGGATCAAAGACTAATGCTGTATCTCACTTGGATGAAAACTTTCTCCTTAATTACTCCTACTAGCACCACACTCAGTTACTGCAAGTGAGCCAGGATCCAGTGTGAGCAGGGAGATATCGGCTCAAGTAAGAATTGTGCAGCCATCTGTGCCTGAGACACGCCTAATATAGGCGTATTACAGTATAATAAATGACTCCCTATGTTACTTTTTTGGTTCTGCTGGGACAGCATTGTGTGTTGCACTATGGTATTGCCGTCCCCGCCTATTTGTGTTGGTGCCGCCTTCTGGTCCTGTACCACAGGCTGGAGCCTTACCACGATGGCACAAATCTCACACAGACTGTGCCAGATATAGGCTTCTTTCCAGGCCGCACACCAGTACACAGCTCAGATGTGCACAAGGCAGAAATACACTGACCACACACTTCCCCGGGCAATGCAGCTTCCAGCACCACCACTGGTTCCAGCACCACCTGCTCTGCATGACATATTTTGAGAAGCAATTCCAGGGAGAAATTTGCTCTGAATTTATAGATGCATGCCCTATTTCTTAATGTACATCTAAAAAAATGAACACAACAGCAGCAGTGGAGATGATAAAGTGCATAAATGGTGCTCGCAATCCAGACCTTGATCCACAGGTCACAAAGATAAACTGAAGAAGAGATCACAACACTCCAACAACATTTATATAGTTTGACAGTTGCCAGTTTTCAAGATGTTGGATATCATACCTATACCTTCCAACCGTCCCGGATTCAGCGGGACAGTCCCGGATTTCACTGGCTGTCCCGCGGTCCTGGAACGGCTGAGGTATGTCCCGCTCTCAGCTGATTGTAATGGTGAAGTAGGAGCCGTCTCCTCCCTGTTTCACCATTCCTCCCAGCAGTATGCTGTCACACATGGCGCTGCTGGTCTGTGTAGGAGGAGCCGGGAATCAGCCTGTGGACTCCTCCCCCTCCTACACAATAGCGCCATGCGTGACTGTATCCTGCTGAGGAGCGCCAGCATCTGAGCTGTGATCATCGGAGGAATCAGGTATTTACCGTTTGTTTTTTAATTCCTGTGAAGGGGGCACATTTGGGCATAACTACTGTGAGGGAGCACATGTGGGCATCACTACTATGAAGGGGCACAATACGGGCATTACTGTAAAGGGGCACAATGTGGGCATTACTACTATGTGCTGGCACAAAGGGGGAATAGTTACTATGTGGGGGGCATTAAGGGGACTGGGTGTGTACAGTTATACTTTTGGCAGAGTTAAACGCATGGTCTAGTAAAACTGCCGTTGTCCCTCTTTACAATTTTCTAAAGTAGGTAGGTATGTTATACTTATGCTGACCTCTTGTATGTGCCAAATGATTAGCTGACACTTCTACGGCGCTCATGTGACTACAATGCGATTAGATGCGCACGCTGTGTTCCATTTTTGCTTTCCAGCTCTCGATCTGGATTCAGTGGATGTCACTTCCTCTTTGGTTCTGTGGAGGAATATGAAAGCAGCTGAAGCGCGCCGCAGTTGAAAGATGTTGAATTGTTTTATGCTGCTGATTGGTGAGCAACGCTATTTTTTCCACCCTGGACATGATTTGCATAATTAATGATTTTATCCAGGGATTCTCAACCTGCGCACCTCCAGCTGTTGCCAAACTTCAATTCCCAGTGCAGTGTCCCACTACGTGATAGTGGGCATCGCAAACGTGTTTTAATTATGTATTAATGTCATGTAATATGCCTGCATTTTGTATTTTATCTCCTGTCATATTCTCCCTGTCACAATGTGATTTTATATGCACAGATCCTTTACACAGGCCTAGTCAGGGTGCACTACATTTGTTTCTCCACAAGATGGAGCAGTGTCAGTGTGTATAAATAGCTTAGCTCAGACCTATGTTAGGCAGTTGAGTTCAGTGGAATTCAGTTGGCTGGTTGAGGTCAATCCAAAGCAGTTCTCTCATGAGCCTGCGCAGAAAGCAACAGCCATGTAGCTGAATATCTGGAGGGAGGCCTATTCCTAGCCTCTCTACTCTGTCCCTGTCTGCTTCACAGTCCAGGGTTAAAGCCTGCAACTATTCTACCTAGAGGGGAGCAATCCACTCCTATAGATCGCTCTTCCAGGGTGACCAATGTCTAAACTGCATGCAGCCGAATATTTAAGGAATTATCATGTTTATGCAAGGCAAAGGATTAGCAAGATAGTCCTTACCTGAGGACTTATTAGGCACCTTTGTAGTAGGTGTAGGAGACAGCTTGAAGCATCCACACATCCAGTTCAAATCCTGAGGACAGTCAGGCCAACTGTCAGAACAACATTGGAATAGAAGTTTCAGGATTCAGAAAAGCACCTTCTTATTCAAGGATAAGAATTAGGCCGGAGTTGTTCAGGGATCTCAAGTCTCCCGGACGTTCAGGGAGTCTCCCGCTATTAGATAGCGGCTCCCTGACGCCCGCATGTGAAAAATATATCCCGGTCGAACAGCTCAGTCAGATAGCAGAGCAGAGAGACGCTGGCAGCAGGGAGGAGCGCAATCTGATCCTAGCGTGGAAGCCGACCCTCCTCTCCCCGCCCACCCCGCCCTGCAACCAATCAGAGCTGACGCAAGCACTAGCAGCTCTGAGTCACAGAGTACAGGGAGTCTAAGGCCTCTTTCACACTTGCGTTGTCTGGATCCGGCGTGTACTCCACTTGCCGGAATTACACGCCGGATCCGGAAAAACGCAAGTGTACTGAAAGCATTTGAAGACGGATCCGTCTTCAAAATGCTTTCAGTGTTACTATGGCACCCAGGACGCTATTAAAGTCCTGGTTGCCATAGTAGTAGTGGGGAGCGGTATACTTACCATCCGCGCGGCTCCCGGGGCTCTCCAGAGTGACGTCAGAGCGCCCCATGCGCATGGATGACATGCCATGTGATCACGTGATCCATGCGCCTGGGGCGCCCTGACGTCACTCTGTAGCGCCCCGGGAGCCGCACGGATGGTAAGTATGCTGCTCCCCCGCTCCCCACTGCACTTTACCATGGCTGCCAGGACTTTAGCGTCCCGGCAGCCATGGTAACCATTGAGAAAAAGCTAAACGTCGCATCCGGCAATGCGCCGAAACGACGTTTAGCTTAAGGCCGGATCCGGATCAATGCCTTTCAATGGGCATTCATTCCGGATCCGGCCTTGCGGCAAGTGTTCCGGATTTTTGGCCGGAGCAAAAAGCGCAGCATGCTGCGCTATTTGCTGCGGCCAAAAAACGTTCCGTTCCGGAACGGAAGACATCCTGATGCATCCTGAAGGACGGACTGTCCATTCAGAATGCATTAGGAAAATCCTGATCAGTATTCTTCCGGCATAGAACCCCGACGACGGAACTCTATGCCGGAAGACAAGAACGCAAGTGTGAAAGAGCCCCAAGAATCGAATGAGTCACAGGTTAAAAGAATCTAAAAATCCGACTTAGTTAGAGACTCATTCGATTCTTTGAGAACCGTCAGTCACTAGAACAGTTTACACGGAGGCTGATGACCAGGCTGCAGCAGTGATAGGGTTAAGGGACAGACAGCAGTCAGCAGAGATAAGAGAAGTGACAGGACACAGAGTTTAGATTACAGGTTGAATTAACCCTTTAGAGTCAAATTGGCTTCTCAAGGAGATATATATGTTAAATGAATCCCTACTTCTGTCTCATTCAGTAGCTATATAACTATTGAGAGAGATGTATTTTTTTTAAATACATTTACACATTTAACCCTCCATTTTAATAATATTATTTGCCCAGTGTTATTTAGCCCCCCCGGAAGCTTGTTTTTTTCCTACAGTGGGGTAGATAATTAGACATTTACACACAGGGTTTTAAAGAATAAACTTCCTGACTCAGACCAAGAGCCGAGTCAGCGAGTGAATTGAAGCTTCCGTCATCAGCGCGTTCGTGAAAGGAAAAAAAAAAGGAAACCTCCCGGAAATGAGTTTTTGCAGGTTG
This sequence comes from Bufo gargarizans, assembly GCF_014858855.1. Classification (NCBI taxonomy): domain Eukaryota; kingdom Metazoa; phylum Chordata; class Amphibia; order Anura; family Bufonidae; genus Bufo; species Bufo gargarizans. The sequence goes on along the minus strand of NC_058089.1, from coordinate 8,948,266 downwards.
GGATGTCTGCATATTATTACAAGCCTAGTCTGAGCAGTAGCTTTCTTATGTATTACTAGAGCCTGTATTTCATTGTGTTATGGAATATAATGGACATGGAGGCACACTACACACAATCATCCCCGTTATAATTAACAATACCTAGATATAATAAAAAAACACAAACTCAAAGTTGGATGAAAAGGCCGCATTGCTTTATTATGGGTTACCAATAAATTACCATCAAATTATAACTCAATAAATTAGCATAAATAAATAATTTTACCATTAAAACTCTGTCCATTAACCATTAAAAACCACAATCCACTCAGCTGTAGCTGAGCGATAAATCCCTCACGCCACGCCTTAAAAAGGCGAGGCCCCCCACAAGCATTGCAGCCCTTTCTCAATAGCACCCTGCAAACCTAAATTAAAAATGTCAATTCCAATTTCAGATAGGTCTTTTTAGGTCGGACAATGTGCACCTATCTCCCAACCTTCCAAATCAATATGCCTGTAAGAGTATCCGCCCAACAGGGGGCATGAATTTACACATGGCTCTATTAACCCTTTTACAGATTTTTTTCACAGAATGACTGCTCTTTGAAAGACCATACCAAGCGAGGCACTATTTCAGAAAAAAAAAAAAAAACGTGTCTGGCAACATGCATCTCAACAGTGACAGATGCCTCTTCATTTCCCATAATAACCTACAGGTCTTGATTTTACCTAAATCGTTCCCTCCCACATGAAAAATTAAAATATTCGGATGAGGGCGACTAGTGCATAACTTTTGAATCTCACCTAAAACACCGCTCCATCCCATTCCTCTAATACCCTGCCACAAAAACCTGCAAGGATGAGCCATCAAAAGATAAGTTTTCAGTATACGTTCTCTTCTCTGCTCTCTTCTGGGCCCAGAATATATACGAATGGCCCAAAATCCAAACAATTATCTGACTCCCTGAAAAGATAGAAAATAATTAAGTTCTGGTTATAATAAATCAGGCCTAACATACAATCTAGCTCTATCCGAATCCCAACGACCTATCCTTCTGATGATAGCATCATCTAACCCAAACCTAGCCGCCTACGTTGCGGCACCAATTCTAAATGAATGTGAAGAAATTTTTAACGAACTCAGCCCAAATGCAGCCAAGCATTTTTTAAGTACAGCACTAAATTGAAATTTAGTCAAGGGAAAACCATCCTTATGAATCAAAAAAGGAGGCGGACCAGACGGGCGAACTTCAAGCCAAGCACGAACTATGCCCACTGGACACAATGAAGAACCCACCCACTTGTTCAATCTTATAATTCTGCCCCTCCCATATTGATCCGTCTTTGACCGTTTCAACAAAATTTCCACAAAACTAGCCTTTAACACCACCTCCTCCATTTTCAACCCAGAACATACTAAACGACTAGCAGACACCAATTCACTTATCCTTAACGCTGCAAAAAATGCTAAAATAAAACTAGTCCTGAAAAGCAAAACTTTAAAACTATCAAAACAAATTTCAGACAAAATTTCATATAACTTCCCCAATAACTCAACTGAAATTGGCCTCCTATTAGCTACACACTAATTTTTTTTACGGTAACCTTTCATCATTTGTTTAAATCGGAAAGTAAGCTGCTAACGGCTTCCTGCCAACTTAAGAAAAAAGGAAATCCCTGTTACTGTTCTAGCAACTGATGAAAATGATAAGTTCCTTTTAAATAAACTAGCTACAAATAAACATACCACAATCAAGGTCATCTACATCATTGGGCAATGCATTAGAAAATAAAACCCAGTCCCGCCATGCGGCTGTATACGCAGCCCATGTTTTAATAGCCACCGACTGTCTGATTGATTCTGATATCAATCCCATAATAGGTCCCAAAGATGTTGAGGGCACGGCAACCCCTCCAACTCCGCTCCTGGTGCTAGCTCCCGAAATCTGGCAAACTGGAAACGAGACAGAGAATCCGCCAAATTATAAAATTTACCTTGAATATACTTCGCCTTAACCCAAATATTAAGCTTCAAGCAACAAAGCACGAAATGCCTCAGCAATGTAACTACTAATTTGCATTTAGATGATAGTGTATTGATTGCAAAAACCACGCCTTTATTATCTGTATTGACTACCATCCTTTTATTCTTAAAATGGCTACCCCATAAAACAATCGATACTAACACTGGAAAAAACTCTAACAGGACTATATTACGAGTCACCCCATTAATTATCCACGAAGATGGCCAGGCCTCTGCCGACCACCTGCCATCCCAATAAACCCCGTAACAACAGCTACCAGCTGCATCTGTGAATAAACCCAGAGCATCCGACTCCACAAACTCCTCCTGCCAACAGTTTGCTCCATTAAAAATTTTCTAAAAATTCAAACCACATAGCCATATCCTCTTTTAAACTCCTAGTTAACCTCATATGCGAGCGGGGGGATTTAAGGCCCCGCGTCGCAAAGAAAAGACGCTTAGAAAAAAACCTTCCCATAGGAATAATTCTGCAAGCAAAATTTAATGACCCTAGCAAAGACTGCATTTCTTTTAACGTGCATTTTTCTTTACCCAGTAACAAACTCAACTGCATTTTAATCTTAACTAACTTTTCTGATGACAAACGAAATTCCATATTAACCGCCTCCCGACAGCTGAACGCACGGATGCGTCCGGGAGGCGGTCGATTCATTCCTCCTGGTCGCATCCGTGTGTCATCTCGCCAGAGGCGAGATTTCCTGTGAACGCACGCACACAGGAACGGAAGGTAAGAGACAGGATCTCCAGCCTGCCAGCGGCGATCGTTCGCTGGCAGGCTGGAGATGTGATTTTTTTAACCCCTAACAGGTATATTAGATGCTATTTTGATAACAGCGTCTAATATACCTGCTACCTGGTCCTCTGGTGGTCCCTTTTGCTTGGATCGACCACCAGAGGACACAGGCAGCTCTGTAAGTAGCACCAATCGCCACACTACACTACACCCCCCTGTCACTTATTAACCCCTTATGAACCCCTGATCACCCATGATCACCCCATATAGACTCCCTGATCACCCCGCTGTCATTGATCACCCCCCTGTCAGGCTCCATTCAGACGTCCGTATGATTTTTACGGATCCACGGATACATGGATCGGATCCGCAAAACACATACGGACGTCTGAATGGAGCCTTACAGGGGGGTGATCACCCATATAGACTCCCTGATCACCCCCCTGTCATTGATCACCCCCCTGTAAGGCTCCATTCAGACATTTTTTTGGCCCAAGTTAGCGGAAATTTTTTAATTTTTTTTCTTACAAAGTCTTATATCCCACTAACTTGTGTCAAAAAATAAAATCTTACATGAACTCACCATACCACTCACGGAATCCAAATGCGTAAAATTTTTTAGACATTTATATTCCAGACTTCTTCTCACGCTTTAGGGCCCCTAAAATGCCAGGGCAGTATAAATACCCCACAAGTGACCCCATTCGGAAAGAAGACACCCCAAGGTATTCCGTGAGGGGCATATTGAGTCCATGAAAGATTTAAATTTTTGTCCCCAGTTAGCGGAAAGGGAGACTTTGTGAGAAAAAAAACAAACAAAAAAAATCAATTTCCGCTAACTTGTGCCCAAAAAAATATATTTCTATGAACTCGCTATGCCCCTCATTGAATACCTTGGGGTGTCTTTCCAAAATGGGGTCACATGTGGGGTATTTATACTGCCCTGGCTTTTTAGGGGCCCGAAACCGTGAGAAGAAGTCTGGGATCCAAATGTCTAAAAATGCCCTCCTAAAAGGAATTTGGGCCGCTTTGCGCATCTAGGCTGCAAAAAAGTGTCACACATGTGGTATCGCCGTACTCAGGAAAGTTGGGGAAGGTGTTTTGGGGTGTCATTTTACATATACCCATGCTGGGTGAGAGAAATATCTTGGCAAAAGTCAACTTTTCCCATTTTTTTATACAAAGTTGGCATTTGACCAAGATATTTCTCTCACCCAGCATGGGTATATGCAAAATGACACCCCAAAACACATTCCCCAACTTCTCCTGAGTACGGCGATACCACATGTGTGACACTTTTTTGCCACCTAGGTGGGCAAAGGGGCCCACATTCCAAAGAGCACCTTTAGGATTTCACAGGTCATATTTTACACATTTTGATTTCAAACTACTTACCACACATTAGGGCTCCTAGAATGCCAGGGCAGTATAACTACCCCACAAGTGACCCCATTTTGGAAAGAAGACACCCCAAGGTATTCCGTGAGGGGCATGGCGAGTTCCTAGAATTTATTTATTTTTTGTCACAAGTTAGCGGAAAATGATGATTTTTTTTTTCTTACAAAGTCTCATATTCCACTAACTTGTGACAAAAAATTCTAGGAACTCGCCATGCCCCTCACGGAATACCTTGGGGTGTCTTCTTTCCAAAATGGGGTCACTTGTGGGGTAGTTATACTGCCCTGGCATTTTAGGGGCCCATATGCGTGAGAAGTAGTTTGCAATCAAAATGTGTAAAAAAATGGCCTGTGAAATCCGAATGGTGCTCTTTGGAATTTGTGCCCCTTTGCCCACCTTGGCTGCAAAAAAGTGTCACACATGTGGTATCGCCGTACTCAGGAGAAGTTGGGGAATGTGTTTTGGGGTGTCATTTTACATATACCCATGCTGGGTGAGATAAATATCTTGGTCAAATGCCAACTTTGTATAAAAAAAATGGGAAATGTTGTCTTTTGCCAAGATATTTCTCTCACCAAGCATGGGTATATGTAAAATGACACCCCAAAACACATTCCCCAACTTCTCCTGAGTACGCGATACCAGATGTGTGACACTTTTTTGCAGCCTAGGTGGGCAAAGGGGCCCACATTCCAAAGTGCACCTTTCGGATTTCACCGGTCATTTTTCTACAGATTTTGATTTAAAACTTCTTCTCACGCATCTGGGCCCCTAAAATGCCAGGGCAGTATAACTACCCCACAAGTGACCCCATTTTGGAAAGAAGACACCCCAAGGTATTTTGTGATGGGCATAGTGAGTTCATGGAAGTTTTTCTTTTTTGTCACAAGTTTGTGGAATATGAGACTTTGTAAGAAAAAATAAAATAATAAAATAAATTATCATTTTCCGCTAACTTGTGACAAAAAATAAAAAGTTCTATGAACTCACTATGCCCATCAGCGAATACCTTAGGGTGTCTACTTTCCGAAATGGGGTCATTTGTGGGGATTTCCTACTGTCTGGGCATTGTAGAAACATTTACCCAAACCATTTTTTTTTGCCCAAACATTTATTTTTATCAAAGACATGTAGAACAATAAATTTAGCAAAAAATTTATATATGGATGTCATTTTTTTTGCAAAATTTTACAACTGAAAGTAAAAATGTCAGCAGCAATGAAATACCACCAAATGAAAGCTCTATTAGTGAGAAGAAAAGGAGGTAAAATTCATTTGGATGGTAAGTTGCATGACCGAGCGATAAACGGTGAAAGTAGTGTAGTGCAGAAGTGTAAAAAGTGGCCTGGTCATTAAGGGGGTTTCAGCTAGGGGGGCTGAGGTGGTTAACTGTATCTATAACTATGCCCAAAAATTCTAAACAAGTACAGGGAAAGACTGTCTTTTCTTCTGCTATCAGTATCCCAAACCCTTCACAGACCCTTTAAAAATTTAAACAACTCCTCCGAACATAAACTAAAACTGCAATCACCAACAAACAAAAAATCATCTAAGTAATGTAAAACACCCCCATTTGGAACTAACGACTGTAAAACCCCATAGGCATGCATTTTTCAAAAAAGTAATCATCATCAAACTGGAATCCTAACGAATTAAATCCAGAGGGCCTCACTGGCAGCAAGCGAAAGGCTGATTTCACATCCGCCTTAGCCAGCAAGGCCCCCATCCCAAATTGTCTTACTAATGCCAAAGCGTCATCAAATGACGTATAAAAAACAGAGGACTTAGACTTATCCACCTCATCATTAAGCGAACACTCATCAGGAAATTACAAATGGTGTATAAGTCTAAATTCCCCAGAAGCCTTTTTGGGAACGACTCCCAAAGGTGAAATATGGAAATTTACAAAAGGAGGGTTGACAAAAGGCCCAGCTATTCTACCTAGTTCTAATTCTTTACACAACTTACTCCTAACTACATCTGTGAATAAACTGGCGGATTTCATATTGTCTATCCAGCAGCAGCCCTCACCTGTAAACTCAGGAACTAAAAAAACGTATTGAAAAGGTTCTGCCTTAACCATGGAAGCATTTCTAAAAGCTTCACTGGGGTCGGTGCTTTTGGAAACTTTCTCTCTTGTGGAAGGCTGCTGCTGACTAGATTGTGAACCCCTTTTAAAACACCACCGCAAAACGAGCACTCATGCTTATAGCGGCAATAAGACGCCCACTTACAGGTTGCTTCATTGAAGGCGAAGCATACCCCTTTCCTCAAACTAGGCTGAGGCGTATTTAATGTTCTGGGAGTAAACGCTTTCTGCAGTAACATTAGATTAACCCAAAGACCTATGTCCTTAACTCCCCATTTAAGTGACAGGTGCACCGGCAACTTCTGGTGAAACACCTCATTATATTGGTACCATGCCATACCACAGAAATTTCGGTACGCTTCAAGAATAATATCCAGGTGCTGGAAAAGGCTACTACAAAACTCAGGATGCTTTTCACCAAGAACCGCAGCATATATAAAAAAGGCTTGCAGCCAATGATTGAAAGACCTTGGCATCGTACGCTTTCTCTTATCCTCATTTCTATCATCCTTTTCTCCCGTACCACATGCTCCCTAGCAGAAGGCAACAGGGACATGATCTCAACAAATTCCAATCTCCAAATTTTTTCCTTAATACCAGGCGCTAAATGATAACCCAGGGGCGATACCTCACATACCATAGCCTCCTTCATACACATTTCATTAACATCAAAACCCTTTTCCAACACTGGTCTTGAACTCCCTGCAGCGTTACCAGTAGCAACCTGCTTCTTGTTCTTGACCCATACGTCAGACGCTGTGTGGGGCACCTGCCTGCTAGCAAACTCTGCTAGCAGCTTAACCAGCCCAGACAACAGCGTGGACTCACAGACTGCACATTGAAATTCTCACCATCCACCTGCTCCTCCTGGAACACACCAGAGGCTGTCTTTATTATTCTATGGGGACTTGGAGGTACCTCAACCTCAGAAGGAGGGAGCCCCTCAACAAGCTACCCCAAAACACTGCTCATATTTGAATTTCCCGCCCTGGTCTTCTCCTGCATGACGACAGAAGCCAGCGTATCACATGACCACGTAGCTCCGCCCCCCGGCCTGCGCTCCTCCTCGGCGTCTTCTCTCAGATCCACAACAGGCAGGCGCTGTTCTGCGCTCTGGACACTTCTCTCCTGGCCGACTGGGTCCGTGTCTTCCTGCTTTCACTTGCTCCGCGCGCTCTGCTGCGATGGCGTCCCGCTTCAGAAGGGGGGGGGAGGGGGGGGGACGGCGCTCCCGGACTTCCTAGCTCTTTTGCAGGGAAGCGCTGAAACCTCCCCCTCCATCAGCTGACAGACCGCCGCCTCTTCCACTGCTGACACCGGCACTGCTGGGCTCTCCTCTTCCAGCTGCTTCTTCACAGGCGGCGCTTGGCTCAAACAGCTCCTGAGCCATTCTTCACCACCGGCCGACTCTGCTTTCAGAATCAGCTGCCGCAGTAGCTCCTCCATGCTGTCTTCAGTCCGCAGGTCCAGCGCAGGTCACAGTCTTCTTAAACTGGCACCTCAATACAGCGGAATGCCGCAATATAAAGGTGCCAGCTTCCCGCCAAATCAAATTGATGGATTTCTCCCCCAGCAACCGCCACAGCCAATCAGGAGGGTCCTGTCAAACTTGCCAAAGACCGCTTCAAACCAGCCAAAACCGGTTTACCAGGTAAGATTTAACTTGAGGTAAATTCACCTGGAAAGATAAAAAAAAAGGGGGGGGGGGGGAGAGAAAAGGGGCGCAAAATACCTACCAACATTAACCCCTTATGTGTATGTGCCCCCATGCTTCCCCCAAGCTAAACGCTCTGGGGGAGGGCTCATTCATTTGCTTGTCACTTACAAAATGGTGTCAGTCTGAGACACAACCCCCAGTATGCACTCTATGATTGAAACTATATGGGGGATTCAGCCCGCACAACCCTGGACGGGGTTAAAAGCAGAGTGTGCATGGCGTGCATGCTGTACCTGCGCTCCCTGGACTTTGTGTGGCTGTCATGGCCCATAACAGGTAGGAACTAGTGTTAGGGACCACTCATTAAGGCGACCTTTACGTGGTGAGTGGCTTATTACGCTTTGGCCAAAATGTACACCAATGCCTCATTCAACATCCAGCATAGAGGCAGGGCAGAGTGCTGGTTGCAGTGTGCGATTGCATTTTGTGTTTTTGCGTTTGTATATGATTTAAACTATTTGCAGCAAAAATGTGAAACTGTCAGGAATTCCTCTAAGTCTATCATACGTATGCCTTAAAGGGAACCTGTCACCAGTTTTATGGTGTCCTAACTATAAATAAGTGACTGATTCGCTTAGCACAATGCTGGGTCACTTTCTTTAATTGACCCAGTCAATCTGCCAACATCTTGTATTGAAAAGCTCCAGCTGATAATGATGAGTCATGAATATTCATGAGCTCCTGACTCTCCCCACCCACCCGCTGCTGAGTCACAGTTTGTTTCCATAGGAATCAGCAGCAGGTTGGGAGGGGAGTGGCTATAGCTCTGAATTAAATATACGCTGGACTCGATGACATCACGCCAGACTCAAATCAGCTCATTAGCATGTGGCATCTTTGTGTGTATATTATGAGGTAACCATCTGTCACACAAGTGAATACATCTAAGGCACTTTTTAGTAGTTAATCATTGTATATAATTAGTTAGATTATAATCAAATATCCACATGACAGGTTCCCTTTAAACTTATTTCCTGTTTACATTCCTTCTTGCTAAAAGAGCAATCATGTGAGCCCACTCCTCCCACTTATATGGAGGGTATATAATGTGAAGCCCCCACCTAATAAATTAGAGTTATGCTTTGCCCTTATCTAGAGTGTCAGTGTTATCTCTCTCGCCATGCGTGCACGTATCTATCTGATTTGGAGCAGTGTATCAACCTACCTGACCACTGATCAGAACCAGACAGAACAATTGAGGACTTGCATTTCCCTTTCCCCATATGTATGGGAGATTGTGCTTAATGCCGGATTGTATTAAGAGACTGTTTTAATACTTTGGATGTACTGTTATCAGAAGTCATCTTCAGTAAAGTTCCACCTTGCATTTTATCTTGGTTGCCTCAGTCTCAAGTTCCTCAACTAACACTACAGTAAATGGTTGTACCTCCATACAAAAGGTACTGGCGTCACGACTACAAGGGACCTTGCCACTGGCACATTAATACAGACCATCAAGGGCACCTCAAACCACCATCTGGCCCGTGTTCCTTACACCAGAGTGTGCCCCAGAGAATTCTTCTGCCATTCTCCTTTTCACTTTTATGCGAGCCTGCCCAGGGACGACATAACCGTGAGTAACCAGAACTGTATTCACCTCGGCCCCCCTATTGCTCACACCGTGACCTCACACATAATCCCCTGCAAGGTCTGGCATACCGCACCAGCATGCCCTAATAGGTGTAGGCTGTGTAGGCATGCTGGGGGTTGTAGTTTTGCAACAGCTGGAGGGCCGCAGGTTGGGCATGCCTGTTTTTAACTATTTGCACTATATTGGCACTTTAATGCACAGATATGAGTTGGATTTTTAACAACACAATTATTGGATCAGGTTCTTTCACAATATGTTTTCTCAATCATGTATTTTTTGGAGATGAAATTTGGACTTTTTTGATGAAGTGAATGTTACTTGCATACACTATGATGTCACTACCTGTTTGGGCCTATTTAAAGTCACCATGTTTGTATGTTACAGTATGCCTGAAAAAAGCCCCCGGTGAGACCTGAAACATTGCAGGTTTATGGACACGAGAATAAATCCACAGTTTTCCAGAATCGCGGTTGGAGTGAAGTGATCTCTTCTTCAGATTAATGTCTGTGCGCTCCTAGCCTTATACACACTATTCAGCCTCTTCAGAAAGAAAAGGAGACAATGAAACCTGTCGCTACTTTCAATATATACAAACTGGAAAGAATGGCGCAGTATTAGCAGGAGGCAGTGGCGTAGCTACAGGGGTCGCAGCGGTCGCAATTGCGACCGGGCCCCTGAGCCAGGGGGGCCCACGGCCCCCCCCCACCGCCTCCTATTCAAAATGTTATCTAATAGTGCCGGGGCCCGGGGCAGTGCGCACGGCGCAGCGCAGGCTGTAGTAGGCAGGCACTAGGCAGCTCAGCTCACCACGTGTGTCAGAGGGGGCGGCGCCAGCCGCGGAAGCAGCGTGAGGTCTGAGTGACTGGGAGCCGGAGGCGTGGTTTGCGCGCATGTCCGGCTCCCAGTCAGTCAGATACTGTCAGAAGAATCAGCAGGCGGCAGTGACTGTGCGGCGCGCGAGGTGAGTTTTCTTGACTAGCCTCGGCTCGGCCCTCGGCTCTACAGTCTCTACTCTCTCTGAGTCTGAGACTAGTGACAGGTGGCGGCAGCGCAGTGAGCAGAGCAGAGGCGCTGGCTAGCCCAGCTTGATGATGGGATTTGGCGAGCCAGCCCTGTGTATTACCTGCAAGAATGTAGTATTACAGGACATGCTTTCAAATGAACGACAGACCATGTAATTAGATGTGGACATGAATCAGCAAGAATGGGAGATCCTTCTGTACAGTAGAATGGCTTGATCACAAAGGAAGGGGGTCCCAAGTAGGGGACCCCCATGTGATATCCATAAGCAATAATAGAGTATGCAAGCAAAAGTGGTTTTCATGAGACATTATAGGAGTTTCACCATAAACAATGTTTATCCCAGATGCACAGGTAGATACAGACGTGGACAAAATTGTTGGTACCCTTTGGTCAATGAAAGAAAAAGTCACAATGGTCACAGAAATAACTTTAATCTGACAAAAGTAATAATAAATTAAAATTCTATAAATGTTAACCAATGAAAGTCAGACATTGTTTTTCAACCATGCTTCAACAGAATTATGTAAAAAAATAAACTCATGAAACAGGCATGGACAAAAATGATGGTACCCCTAACTTAATATTTTGTTGCGCAACCTTTTGAGGCAATCACTGCAATCAAACGCTTCCTGTAACTGTCAATGAGACATCTGCACCTCTCAGCAGGTATTTTGGCCCACTCCTCATGAGCAAACTGCTCCAGTTGTGTCCGGTTTGAAGGGTGCCTTTTCCAGACTGCATGTTTCAGCTCCTTCCAAAGATGCTCAATAGGATTGAGGTCAGGGCTCATAGAAGGCCACTTTAGAATAGTCCAATTTTTTCCTCTTAGCCATTCTTGGGTGTTTTTAGCGGTGTGTTTTGGGTCATTGTCCTGTTGCAAGACCCATGACCTGCGACTGAGACCAAGCTTTCTGACACTGGCTAGTACATTTCTCTCTAGAATTCCTTGATAGTCTTGAGATTTCATTGTACCCTGCACAGATTCAAGACACCCTGTGCCAGACGCAGCAAAGCAGCCCCAGAACATAACAGAGCCTCCTCCATGTTTCACAGTAGGGACAGTGTTCTTTTCTTGATATGCTTCATTTTTTCGTCTGTGAACATACAGCTGATGTGCCTTGGCAAAAACTTCGATTTTTGTCTCATCTGTCCACAGGACATTCTCCCAGAAGCTTTGTGGCTTGTCAACATGTAGTTTGGCATATTCCAGTCTTGCTTTTTTATGATTCGTTTTCAACAATGGTGTCCTCCTTGGTCGTCTCCCATGTAGTCCACTTTGGCTCAAACAACGACGGATGGTGCGATCTGACACTGATGTTCCTTGAGCATGAAGTTCACCTTGAATCTCTTTAGAAGTCTTTCTAGGCTCTTTTGTTACCATTCGGATTATCCGTCTCTTAGATTTGTCATCAATTTTCCTCCTGCGGCCACGTCCAGGGAGGTTGGCTACAGTCCCATGGATCTTAAACTTATGAATAATATGTGCAACTGTACTCACAGGAACATCTAGTTGCTTGGAGATGGTCTTATAGCCTTTACCTTTAACATGCTTGTCTATAATTTTCTTTCTGATCTCTTGAGACAGCTCTTTCCTTTGCTTCCTCTGGTCCATGTCGAGTGTGGTACACACCATATCACCAAACAACACAGTGATTACCTGGAGCCATATATATAGGCCCAATGGCTGATTACAAGGTTGTAGACACCTGTGATGCTAATTAGTGGACACACCTTGAATTAACATGTCCCTTTGGTCACATTATGTTCTGTGTTTTCTAGGGGTACCATCATTTTTGTCCATGCCTGTTTCATGAGTTTATTTTTTTACATAATTCTGTTGAAGCATGGTTGAAAAACAATGTCTGACTTTCATTGGTTAACATTTATAGAATTTTAATTTATTATTACTTTTGTCAGATTAAAGTTATTTCTGTGACCATTGTGACTTTTTCTTTCATTGACCAAAGGGTACCAACAATTTTGTCCACGTCTGTATATGATCAAAATGCTGCATCAGGTTATATGGTTGATAATACAATTCAAATGATCACAGCACTCATGCATTCACTGGCTTTTCCTGGGTGCTCGTCTAATTTCGTTCCCAGCTCCACCTCAGGAACACTTTCATCCATATATATACAAATTGACAGGACTCTGAAATTGAAGGTGAAGTAATCGGTGATTTTTTTTCAGCCGGACATAAATTTAGGCAACGTTTCGGGCTATTTGTAGCCCTTCATCAGGCCTAGCTAATCGGAACAGACATGTGGACGCCAGAGCCATGGGCGTAGCTACAGGGGGTGCAGAGGTAGCAGTCGCTACTGGGCCCAGGAGCCTGAGGGGCCCAAAGACCCTTGTGCCACATAAGAAGACACACAATGCACTGAGGGAAGGGGGGCCCAAGCTGAACTCTTGCACCAGGGCCCATGAGCCGTTAGCTACGCCCCTGGCAGGAGGTGCTCAAACCCACATGCAGTTGTGCATATATATAGGGGAGCAAATCCTGCACTTGTGGCCCGTTGCTAATGACGATCCCCAGCAAAAATGCATACGGTGGAGGATGCCCGCAGCGGACCACAAGTACCACAATAGACATCCTACACAAGACAGCAATTATATGGATGTAATAATCAATATAACAATATAATAGCAAAAACAGGTGCACTCTGCGGTCTTACTAAACCCTCAAACTGATTTTAAAATTGAGAGATTAGCCAACATGTCCTACGGTGTAGGACATGCCTGAGCCCGAGCACCGCGCCAAGGTTTCTCAAGTAGCTCAGGGACCTAACACTCTCCTACCTGAGCCGTATGTGAAATAACAGGAGCCAGTGGGCAAATTACAGGAGCATGAGGCAGACTCACAAACAACTCACCAGTTACCTCCAGCATGTAACCATGCTTGCAATGGGAGGAGAGAGGAGTCTGCGAGTCCCACTCAAGACTGGCTGATATGGCCCAGGCCTCACAGGTGCACCTAAATGTGGCCTGTAGATGGAAAACAGGCATCTTCAGGCATCAACCAGCTACTTTCACACTAGCGTTTTTTGCGGATCCGTCATGGATCTGCAAAAACACTTACGTTACAATGATGCAACCGCATGCATCCGTCATGAACGGATCCGTTTGTATTACCTGTAACATAGCCAAGACGGATCCGTCAAACTCCATTGAAATTCAAATGGCAGGCGGATCCGTTTTCTATTTTGCCAGATTGTGTCAGAGAAAATGGATCCGTCCCCATTGACTTACATTGTGTGTCAGGACGGATCCGCTTGGCTCCACTTCGTCAGGCAGACGGCAAAATGCTGCAGGCAGCGCCTCCAGAGCGGAATGGTGACTGAACGAAGGCAAACTGGTGCATTCTGAGCGGATCCTTTTCCATTCAGAATTCATTACGGCAAAACTGATCTGTTTTGGACCGCTAGTGAGAGCCCTGAACGGATCTCACAAACTGAAAGCCAAAACGCCAGTGTGGAAGTAGCCTAACAAACTGGGAAATAGAGCTCCTCAATAGAAAGTAAAATGAAAGTGAAAGTAAAAGGCAAACAGGGTGCGGCAGAAAAGACAGCGTAGTAACCCATAGTACAGTGTATATCGGCTCGATGATTACAGATGTAAGATGGGATTCATACAATACGTAACCCAGATGTTCCTCCTGGTGATAATCTTCAGTCTTCTCGGCCATTCTTCTGGTAAGTCTCACCTTTATCTGATTTTTGTGCCTGTTATAACTGCTAAGTGAAAGAAGAACTGCAAAAACTCATAGCCCAGCCCTGAGTGTAAAGCAGCAGAGTCTCACCAGGGACAAAGACTAAGTCTGGTACCTCCGTCCCTGGCATTGTGCCCTTTAGTAGCCCCTGCATTTATAATGCCCATCTGCAGTTAAAACCTCCACATAGTGCCAGTATGTATGATGCCCCCTCCTAGAATGTCTATGTATTATAATCCCCCTCTGTAGTGCCACCTGCATTATAATGCAACCCCCTATAGTGCTCCAGTCTGTAATGCCACCCCCTGTAGTGCTCCAGCCTGTAATGACACCCCCTGTAGTGCCAGCTGCATTATGATGCAACCCCCTATAGTGCTCCAGCCTGTAATGACACCCCCTGTAGTGCCACCTGCATTATAATGCAACCCCCTATAGTGCTCCAGCCTGTAATGCCACCCCCTGTAGTGCTCCAGCCTGTAATGCCACCCCCTGTAGTGCTCCAGCCTGTTATGACACCCCCTGTAGTGCTCCAGCCTGTAATGCCACCCTACTATAGTGCTCCAGCCTGTTATGACGCCCCCTGTAGTGCCACCTGCATTATAATGCAACCCCCTATAGTGCTCCAGCCTGTAATGCCACCCCCTGTAGTGCTCCAGCCTGTAATGCCACCCCCTGTAGTGCTCCAGCCTGTAATGCCACCCCCTGTAGTGCTCCAGCCTGTAATGCCACCCCCTGTAGTGCTCCAGCCTGTAATGCCACCCCCTGTAGTGCTCCAGCCTGTAATGCCACCCCCTGTAGTGCTCCAGCCTGTAATGCCACCCCCTGTAGTGCTCCAGCCTGTAATGCCACCCCCTGTAGTGCTCCAGCCTGTAATGCCACCCCCTGTAGTGCTCCAGCCTGTAATGCCACCCCCTGTAGTGCTCCAGCCTGTAATGCCACCCCCTGTAGTGCTCCAGCCTGTAATGCCACCCCCTGTAGTGCTCCAGCCTGTAATGCCACCCCCTGTAGTGCTACAGCCTGTTATGACAAACCCTGTAGTGCTCCTATCTGAAATGCCACCCTACTATAGTGCTCCAGCCTGTTATGACGCCCCCTGTAGTGCTACAGCCTATAATGCCACCCCCGTAGTGCTCCAGCCTGTTATGCCACCCCCAAAATGCCTGAACATATATATATATATATAATCTCTAAACACTCACCTGTCTGCTGTTCTTCGCTGCCATCTAAGTTGCCGCGTCTCAACATTACACCACTGTGACCTCCTGCCCGCATCTAAAGCAGCACAATGGCGTGATCACAAATGTCTAGTTCCCAACACAGACATTTGTGACCACATCATGGCGCTGCCTGACCCGGCGCAGGAGGTCATGATGGTGTGGCCTAGAGATCTGAGCGGCAGGGACAGTAGCCACAGGTTCCCCTGCCAATGCCGTAAACTGCCATCCCCCAAAAAGACAGGTCGGCTGCCGTCTGAGGTGAGGTGCTCATCTCGCTTCATGGTGGATACGGCCTTGCCCCCTTCCCCTACATTAAACTAATGTTAGGTCTACAATGGGCAATTGATGGGCCGATTATTGGGAACAAATATAAGTATGAACACTAGTTCCCGATGAGGCCCAAGTAAAGGTGCCACAGACCACCTGATGAAATCAATGTTTATGTGGACACCTACAGTAAATCATTGTTTCCTGCTCAGTCTCCTTAGTGCCTCCTGAGGTTTATATTTTATTGATATCATTTTGGAGTACAAATTAGTATTAAGCGAATTGAAGTCAAACAGATTGACTTGGATCCGAAATTCAGGAAGAATTCGATTCAACGTAAAGCCAAATTCCCTGACGCTTCATGGTAACAAATCGATTTTCCCTGAAATGGCGGTAAAAACAAAAAATATACATACTCACCTCATCCTTTTGCGTGTGAAGAGACTGTTACGGCCATCTTGATTGAAAATGCAGCCCAAAACTCACACAGAGTGACGTATGGTGTCACCACACCAGCGAGCTGGCTGGGCGCAGTGTCGTCTTCAATACAGTCACCGGCCAGCGAGATGACGCCACTGCGCAATAATTCATGCAGTGACTTCAATGAAGATGGCTGCGACGGCCTTTACGCGAGCAAATTGATTAGGGGAGTATTTCTTTTTACCCTGATTAAAGGGGTTATCCGAGCCTGGAAATGCCCCCCCATATGCCCGGGCCCCTCACACTGATTCTGATTCCTGGCTCCCTGGGCCGCTCCTGGTCCCCGCACGGCTGCCGCTGCATCTCTCCGTGCACGGCTAAAAACATCTGGTGTTGGGGTGGGGCAGCCATAGGCAGGCGTGACAGGGATGAGCCTCCGTAGCATCGCGAGTGACGCTAGGTGGGCTCGTCCCCGTCACTGCCTGCCATTGGCTGCCCCACCCCGAAACTGGATGCTTTAATCCGCGCACGGGGAGAAGCAGCAGCGGCTGTGCGGGGACCAGGACCAGCGCAGGGAGCGGAGAGCCAGGTAAGTAGAATCATTGTGAGGGGCCCGGGCATATGGGGGGGCATTTCCAGGCTTGGATAACCACTTTAAAGGGAACCTTTCACCTCCCAAAACCATCCCAAGCCTCCAGCAGTACCTGCGTGTAGCCAGCAGTGTGTTTCTGATGATGCCTTTCTTCCTGAAGGTAGATGCAGCAAAAGTACTGAAAATGCTTCAAGTCGCGGTAACCACGGCCCCTTCCCTGCCCCTTCGCTGTGTCTGACAGCTGTTAGTTCGGCTGGCTTTGCCAAACTCTCTGCATAAGCGCCGTCAGTCACAGCAAAGGGGCAGGGAAGGGCGCGGTTACCGTGACTTGAAGCATTTATTTACTTTTTATTATTCTGTATCGTCTTATATGTAGTCACACTTAGTAAATATATTTATTCACTTAGTCTGCGTAAGCTTTTTTGTTCTCATATCTTTTGAATTCATGTTACACTCACGCAAAGAAATAATGCTGCACGCATGCCACCTACACACCTCTCACACATAGAACATATGGCTTCACACATGGCGCTTATATACAGGACACATGTTACATGCACAACTTTTAGCCATTGGACACAAACACTTCCCTTCTCTGACATGATCTGTCTGACAGTCACAGGCTCCCCATGCACTCTAGATTTTGGATGCTCTTAACCAGCAATAGTCTAAAATGGATGTTTCATCAACAGTCTGCATTTGCAGTTTCTTCTATCCCAAACTCCATTGGGTAGACACAGTCTTACAGACAGGATTTAACCAGACTCTTTTCCTAACCCTGGATATACTGTATTATTTTACACTAGACTGTAATGTGTGTATTTTGCACGTGTTTGTAGGACATACCACAAAAACTGGCACGCATCAGTTCTAAGTCAGGGAGGGCATAATAGGGGCATCGTGACTGCAGCTCTGTTATGGATACCTATTGATGGTGTCATGATGGGTGCCGATGGGGTGATAAAAGATGCTACTGACTGCCGTGTCTAAAGAAATAATCTCTCCAATCCAAGCCATTAACATGGGAAGTTGGTTGTCAGTTGCAACCAATTTCAGCATGTGATGATACGAGTTCAGCTCCTGAGCCCACAGCACTGTGCAGGAAGAGGTTAATGGGGTTTTCCCAATTGTGGTACAACTGTTCGATCATAAAGGGAAAGAGGTGACAACTGGGACTCTCTCCAATCCTAGGATTCTACTTTGTGAAAGCTATGGAAAGTACTGTTTGATCTGGGTCTACCAGTTGTCAGACCCCATTATAATGACATAAATTGCATATATTATAAAAAATAAATAAAAAAAAACCTTAGAGGACCCGTCAGCTGTCTGGACATGTCTGTTCTAGTAAATACGTATCTACAGCATCTTTACTTAAGACTCTCGTAGGCACTGTACCATTCCTCTGATATTCCTCCTGGAATTATGAATATGTTGACACACTGGGTGTAACCACTCCGGGTCGTGTCCCTACACTCTTCAATCAGAGCCTACAGTGTCAGACTATGTAAGGACACACCCCTTTGGCAAGGAGAATGGTAACAACTAGTTGGCAATTTATTAATACATTTCTAGTAGGGATAATATAGGAAAGGCAGACTGCAGAGTTCTAAGAAAAGATGCTCCAGGCTTCTTATTTAGGGGCGACACTAATATTTACTAAAACAAACAGTGTCAGGGGAGCTGATGGGTCCTACTTAATGGTCAACCTAGCACAGAATTTGCCATTGTATAAATTCCAGCCTAGTCCCAACGATAGGAAGAAACTATCCTGGGTATGATGCACCTCCACTGATGGAACCTTTTGGTAGACATCTTAGTCGTATGAGGAGGCAAACCAAACTAGACATATAATTTTATCCTTTTTTTGAAGAATCTGTGAAATTTCATATTTTTGTCTTATCTTGTTGCATTAAAAATAAATTTAAGATCAAGAGATTTCTATAACATTACTTTTGTACTATAAGGCGTAAATATCACATGTCATGTAAGTATGCTTTCTGTCTATCCTTCAGGTCAACTGGAAATACTCAAAAATGATTCCCCTATAAAGGCACTGGTGGGTGATGAGATAACCGTCCCTTGTCACTTCACTGGCTACAAGGCTTCATCTTTGACTACTTCTAATGTTGCGGTTCGCTGGACTATAGGAACAGTAAATAAACTTGTCCTTTTCTTTGATGGTGAAAATTATACCCATAACAGATCTGGGTCATATATATCAGAAACAAATCTTGTACGGGGAGATGCCAGTCTGTATATACCCAACCTTCAGTTCAGTGATGAAGGAGAATACACCTGTTCTGTAATCGTCACTCCTGAAGAAGCCATTAGTAAAGTCACAGTGCAGGTGTCAGGTAAGTGCTGCTATCGGAGAGGAAAGAAGCTCATATAGTTCACCGAGCTCCAATCTGGAACAGTGTAGTCCAGAGCTGCACAATTCAACACTCACCCAAAAAAATATGCATGTCCTATAACACATTAGCGGCATAAGGTGCAGCTTTGTGTCCTCCCAGCAGTATGCTGTGGCGCTGCTTTGGGGCCGCTTTAAAGACGCCAAAAAGGGCCTATAGGAAAGAGCGAAGCTTAGAAAAAGCACTCTCCTTTTCATGTCATACAGCATAAAACTATTACATTCTTTTTTTAAATATTCATTTTAGCTATTCCTAGCATAATAATTTGTTGAGTGAAGCAAGCTTTGGATCAGTCACGCGCAACTTCACAAATAACTTCCTTCGGCTCATCGGAGCACATACATTTTAATACTGTACGGAGGCAGATCTCTGTACAGTATTATTCCGAAGTTCTGAACGAAGCGACTTCGGATGAAGCATTCGAAGTTCGCTTCGCTCAACACTAATAATAATCTGTAGATCTGATCATAATTTATATTTTTTAGACCCATATTCTTAAATCCACTATTAAATACACGGTAGTTGGGTTTAAGGAAAAAAGGTCCAACCCTCAAATATACAACAATTCCTTTGGAAAAAGGACCTTGGCTGAATACATTTAAAACATCACTTTTATTAATAGAAATTAAACTCTAAACCCACATAGTGCTCAAATGAACGGTGCCTATTCCCTAAACAGAGAGGGACAGGTTCCTGACGGGGTCGTCCCTATCGGGCAGGGTGCTCCGATTACTGCTAGGTAGAGACGGCATAGCCCCTATCCCAACCAATGTTCGGGCATTTATGTAGGGCTATATCGTTTTTTTGTCCCCAGAAGAGTTGCAGCAGTATACGGACCGCGCCGCCCGTCTATTTAGGACGGTTCAAAGGTAGCCACTTACCCGAGTATATCTTCAAAGAACTGGTAAGACTATTCCAATTTACACTGTCTACTGGTGTGTATATATATATATATATATTTTTATCTCCTAATAATAAGTTTATTTTCTTTTCCACTTTTTCACCGTTCATTTGAGCACTATGTGGGTTTAGATTTTAATTTCTATCAGTAAAAGTTATGTTTTAAATGTATTCAGCCAAGGTCCTAGACCCATATTCTTCCAAAACATAATGGGGCACATTTACTATAGTGTTCGCACCTGTTTTTAGGCGTAAAATAAAGAGAGAGCTGGGCACTCACACTATCTGGAGTAGGTGGTACTTTCAATTCACAGTATAAGGTAGATGTAACTGTACACGTTCAATGAAAATATATTAAATCTCAGCCTGACAGAACGTTAAATGTGAAAATAATAAAGTTTTTATTAGAATCAATCAAAAGGGTAATAGATAAAATCAGGCATACAGGGAATCAGAAGTGCGGAGAGGGATCAAGTAATAGACCGTCCGACACTCTGTGTTGGAACACACTGATAAAGGTGTAGCCTGTAGCAACAGGGTAATAATAACACTACACTTAGTACAGGGACTAGCAATGCTGATCTAATCCACCTGACAATTCCTAATGCTCTGTATGTTGAGCTGTACAGTGGATGGTCAGCAGGGTTGAAGCAGCTATAGTGGGTCCTGGTGCACCCTATTAGCGCTACCCTGTTAAGTGAGCGGTATGTAACGCTTCAATACGCTCAAAGCCAGACAGCCAGTGTGAATAGGATATCACTTATTTAAGCTGCCCTATCTATTAAGCGATGAATAACATATTAAATCACTCAACGCGTTTCTGCATGACTCTTGTGTGTCATGTGTCGTCAGGAGCGAACATAATTCATAACAGTATCAGATATGAGTGAAGCTGTCGCACTGTAGCGTGCATACATCGGCGCTGTGATGGCCGTGTGCGGCCAAACACACGCCGGATATAAATAATCTAACACCCGCCCCCAGAAGGTATGTGCCGGCGTCAGTCACCAATCAGGGAAGGAGGTGCGTCCTCTGACACGCTCCCTGACGTGGCCGTCGCACAATAGAGCGTAATACACTCTCGGGGAGGAGCGCAAGTATGCTCAAATGTATGGGGGAACAATCATATGCGGTATGTAGTATCGAGTGACATCGCTGTAATTAGTTAATCAGGATATATAACGGAGGCCCATGTAAGAGAACTAACACGATGTAATCAAATTAACTGCCTCCGGACCGCCTAACGCAGATCCGCGGTCCGGAGACGGCAGCTCTGCGCAGAGTGATGCATATACACGTCATCTCGCGAGAGCCGTGATTTCCTGTGAACGCGCGCACACAGGCGTGCGCGTTCACAGGAACGGAAAGTAAGAGACAGGATCTCCAGCCTGCCAGCGGCGATCGTTCGCTGGCAGGCTGGAGATGCGATTTTCTTAACCCCTAACAGGTATATTAGACGCTGTTTTGATAACAGAGTCTAATATACCTGCTACCTGGTCCTCTGGTGGTCCCTTTTGTTTGGATCGACCACCAGAGGACACAGGCAGCTCAGTAAAGTAGCACCAAACACCACTACACTACACTACACCCCCCCCCCCGTCACTTATTAACCCCTGATCACCCATGATCACCCCATATAGACTCCCTGATCACCCCTCTGTCATTGATCACTGCCCTGTAAGGCTCCATTCAGGCGTCCGTATGATTTTTACGGATACATGGATCGGATCCGCAAAACACATACGGACGTCTGAAAGGAGCCTTACAGAGGGGTGATCAATGACAGGGGGGTGATCAATGACAGGGGGGTGATCACCCATATAGATTCCCTGATCACCCCCCTGTCATTGATCACCCCCCTGTAAGGCTCCATTAAGACGTCCGTATGATTTTTACGGATCCACGGATACATGGATTGGATCCGCAAAACACATACGGACGTCTGAATGGAGCCTTACAGGGGGGTGATCAATGACAGGGGGTGATCACCCCATACAGACTCCCTGATCACCCCCCTGTCATTGATCACCCCCCTGTAAGGCTCCATTCAGACATTTTTTTGGCCCAAGTTAGCAGAAATAGATATTTTTTATTTATTTTTCTTACAAAGTCTCATATTCCACTAACTTGTATAACAAAAATCTCACATGAACTCACCATACCCCTCACGGAATCCAAATGCATAAAATTTTTTAGACATTTATATTCCAGACTTCTTCTCACGCTTTAGGGCCCCTAAAATGCCAGGGCAGTATAAATACCCCACATGTGACCCCATTTCAGAAAGAAGACACCCCAAGGTATTCGCTGAGGGGCATATTGAGTCCAAGAAAGATTGAAATTTTTGTCCCAAGTTAGCGGAAAGGGAGACTTTGTGAGAAAATACAAAAAAAAAAAAAATCCATTTCCGCTAACTTGTGCCAAAAAAAAAAAAAATATATTCTATCAACTCGCCATGCCCCTCATTGAATATCTTGGGGTGTTTTCTTTCCAAAATGGGGTCACATGTGGGGTATTTATACTGCCCTGGCATTTTAGGGGCCCGAAAGCGTGAGAAGAAGTCTGGGATCCAAATGTCTAAAAATGCCCTCCTAAAAGGAATTTGGGCCGCTTTGCGCATCTAGGCTGCAAAAAAGTGTCACACATGTGGTATCGCCGTACTCAGGAGAAGTTGGGCAATGTGTTTTGGGGTGTCATCTTACATATACCTATGCTGGGTGAGATAAATATCTTGGTCAAATGCCAACTTTGTATAAAAACATGGGAAAAGTTGTCTTTTGCCAAGATATTTCTCTCACCCAGCATGGGTATATGTAAAATGACACCCCAAAACACATTCCCCAACTTCTCCTGAGTACGGCGATACCACATGTGTGACACTTTTTTGCCGCCTAGGTGGGCAAAGGGGCACACATTCCAAAGAGCACCTTTAGGATTTCACAGGTCATTTTTTTTACACATTTTGATTTCAAACTACTTACCACACATTAGGGCCCCTAGAATGCCAGGGCAGCATAACTACCCCACAAGTGACCCCATTTTGGAAAGAAGACACCCCAAGGTATTCCGTGAGGGGCATGGCGAGTTCCTAGAATTTTTTCTTTTTTGTCACAAGTTAGCGGAAAATGATGATTTTTTTTCTTACAAAGTCTCATATTCCACTAACTTGTGACACAAAATAAAAAATTCTAGGAATCTGTAAAAAAATGGCCTATGAAATCCTAAAGGTGCTCTTTGGAATGTGTGCCCCTTTGCCCACCTAGGCTGCAAAGAAGTGTCACACATCTGGTATCGCCGTACTCAGGAGAAGTTGGGGAATGTGTTTTGGGGTGTCCATTTTACATATACCCATGCTGGGTGAGATAAATATCTTGGTCAAATGCCAACTTTGTATAAAAAAAATGGGAAAAGTTGTCTTTTGACAAGATATTTCTCTCACCCAGCATGGGTATATGTAAAATGACACCCCAAAACACATTCCCCAACTTCTCCTGAGTACGGCGATACCACATGTGTGACACTTTTTTGCAGCCTAGGTGGGCAAAGGGGCCCACATTCCAAAGAGCACCTTTTGGATTTTACAGGCCATTTGTTACAGATTACCCCACAAGTGACCCTATTTTGGAAAGAAGACACCCCAAGGTATTTAATGATGGGCATAGTGAGATCATGGAAGTTTTTTATTTTTTGTCACAAGTTAGTGGAATATGAGACTTTGTAAGGAAAAAAAAAAAAAAAACATAATTTTCCGCTAACTTGTGACAAAAAATATAAAGTTCTAGGAACTCACTATGCCCATCAGCGAATACCTTAGGGCAGTGATGGAGAACCTTTTAAAGACCGAGTGCCCAAACTGCAACCCAAAACCCACTTATTTATCGCAGAACACGGCAATACTATAGTCCAGTATAGTATATCTTCCATGTACTTTATCATTTAGCTATAATAGCCTGCATACATTCAGTGCGCTGCCTGTGCTGTTCATAGTGTGCCCTGCTCTAATGAACCCATGCTGGGTGAGATAAATATCTTGGTCAAATGCCAACTTTGTATAAAAAAATGGGAAAAGTTGTCTTTTGCTCAAACCATTTTTTTTAACCCAAACATTTTTTTTTATCAAAGACATGTAGAATAATAAATTTAGCGAAAAATTTATATATGGATGTCGTTTTTTTGCAAAATTTTACAACTGAAAGTAAAAAATGTCATTTTTTTGCAAAAAAAAATTGTTAAATTTCGAATAATAACAAAAAAAGTAAAAATGTCAGCAGCAATGAAATACCACCAAATGAAAGCTCTATTAGTGAGAAGAAAAGGAGGTAAAATTCATTTGGGTGGTAAGTTGCATGACCGAGCGATAAACGGTGAAAGTAGTGTAGTGCCGAAGTGTAAAAAGTGGCCTGGTCATTAAGGGTGTTTCAGCTAGGGAGGTTGAAGTGGTTAAGCAACAAACAGACATACTGTATTTTTCGCCGTATAAGACGCACCGGCCTATAAGACGCACCTAGGTTTTTGGGGAGGAAAATAAGAAAAAAAAAATTTTTTAACCAAAAAGGTGTGCTGTGTGTTTGGTGGGTTTGGAACTAATGGTGGTCTGTGGATGGCACTATTACTGGGGATCTGTGGATGATGGACACTGTTATGGGGGGGGGGGGAATCTGTGGATGACTGACACTGTTATGGGGGGGGGGAATCTGTGGATGACTGACACTGTTATTGGGGGGGGGGGGAATCTGTGGATGACTGACACTGTTATGGGGGGATGTGTGGATGACGGACACTGTTATGGGGGGATCTGTGGATGACGGACACTGTTATGAGGGGATCTGTGGATGACGGACACTGTTATGGGGGGAACTGTGGATGACGGACACTGTTATGGGGGGGATCTGTGGATGACAGACACTGTTATGGGGGGATCTGTGGCTGGCACTGTTACAGGGGGGGGATCTGTGGATGGCACTGTTAAACATGTGTCATCCACAGACCCTCCCAGCCCATAACTGTGCCATCCACAGATCCCCCGCCGCTCCAGTATACTAATATAATATGTCTTATTCAATTAATAGTTATTAAATATGCCTCTTTATTCCTAATAGTACCTTAAATCCTAACCGCTTCAGTACAATGCCGGCAGGCAGGCCGGGCGGCACGTCACTCACTGACGTCACTTGCCTGCGCCGCCTGCTTTATTCATAAAGTAGGCAGCGCAGGTACGTGACATCAGGGAGTTACGCTGCCGCCCGCCCGGCCTGCATTGTACTGAAGCGCTTAGGATTTAAGGTACTATTAGGCATAAAGGGGCATATTTAATAACTATTAATTGAATATGACATATTATATTAGTATACCGGGGCGGGGCTATAGTACAGTGACTGCACCGATCCGCCGCTATTGCCGGCCCCAGCTCCTCCTCCCAGTCCCTTCCCGAGTCCCCACTATCTTTACATCGCAGCTTGCGATGTAAAACTGAAAGCATTCGCCGTATAAGACGCAGGGGGGAGAAAAAGTGCGTCTTATACGGCGGAAAATACAGTACATAATGGAGGGTATTCAATGTGATGAGGATACTTGGCTTGCCAGCCTAGATGTGGAGGCCTTGTACAGCTCCATTCCACATGACACTGTTTTTTTTAGCTGCGCGGGCCTTCCTTCAACAGAGGGGCGAACATCTTAATCGACACAACGCTTTTGTGATGGCTTTATTGGACTTTGTCCTGAGTCACAATGTGTTCCTCTTTGACCGTAAAGTTTTCCACCAGCTCAGGGGAGTTGCGATGGGCAGTCCGTGTACCCAACTTACGCAAATCTCTACCTGGGCTGGTGGGAAAGAGGTCGTCTTTAGTGAAGCTATGGAACAGTACACATCGTCGATATTAATCTGGATCAGATATATCGACGACGTGTTTATACTGTGGAAGGGGACCAAGGATTGTTGTATTCAATTCATAGCTGAGCTTAACAATAACCAGCTAGGTCTGTTCTTCACGTCTGACATTAATGAGCATGAAATCACGTTCTTGGATCTGACTGTTGCTGTGGGGACAGATAAGAAGATCACCACAAATCTGCTCCGCAAGCAGACTGCTACCAACAGCCTGCTGAGGTGGGATAGTGGCCATCCCCTAGCCCTCATGAGTGGCATCCCGAAGGGCCAATACCTGAGGGCTAGGAGGAATAGCTCAGAAATGAGGGATTTTAAGGTGGCCACAAACGATCTGAGGACTCTGTTCATGCGCAGAGGTTATCCTCAACATACTTTCAAAAGAGCATACCATCACTCTATGAGTATTAGCCGTGATCAATTACTGGTCCCCAAGCAAAGGTTGCATGGTCAGAACACTCCAAGGATTATAGCCACGTATGATAAAGCGGAGAAACAGGTACGTGAGATCCTTCAGAGACACTGGCCCATTTTACAGTCAGATCCGGACATTGGTCAGTTAGTGTTAGACCGTCCCCCTATCACATATCGGCGCAGTTCAAATATACGCGACCGCCTGGTTCATAGCACTTACCTACACCCAACACCTGATACATGGCTAAAAAATACACTAACTGGGACCTTTCCATGTGGAGCATGTGTTATCTGTGGCAATATTATGAAAGGGACATTCTTCACTAGTCATGTGACTAAAGAAAGATTTTCCATCAGATCTTTCATCAGATGCACATCAGTGGGAGTCGTGTATTTATTGACTTGTCAATGTGGTGTGCAATATGTGGGTAAGACTAGACGTGAGCTGAGGAGACGTATTGGCGAACGCCTATTCGACATTAAAAATAACCGTGACACATCTGTGGCACGCCATGTTTGTGATCATCATGGTGGTAATCCAGATGTGCTTAAGGTTCAGAAGATTGAGCACATTGTGACATCCATTCACGGAGGGGACATTGATGTGCCGCTGCTCCGCAAGGAAACCGAATGGATCTTTAAGTTAGATACTGTATACCCTAAGGGATTAAATGAGGCCGTCTCATTTTCCTGCTTTATCTAGGACAGTGAGGATGAACCTTTTACAGACAGAGTGCCCAAACTGCAACCCAAAACCCACTTATTTATCGCAAAGTCCCAACACAGCAATTTAATCTGAACACTACAGTGCAATATAGTATATCTTCCATGTACTTTACCTACAATAGCCTGCCTACATTCAGTGCGCTGCCTGTGCTGTTCATAGTGCGCCCTGTGTTGATGAATGGCAGGAAAAGTCTAAGGCATATTGGTACAACTTAGACTTTTTCCAGTCCGCGGGTGCCCACAGAGAGGGCTCCGAGTGCCACCTCTGGCATCTGTGTCATAGGTTCGCCATCACTGATCTAGGAGGTCATGGGACGGCAGATATGGTCCTGATGTGTATCAGCCCATCACTTTGTCACTACTAGAGACTCTGGTCGTGACATATGCAGTGTGTGATTTTAAGTATGATATCATCCCGTATCATTTATGGGGTGGTACACTCCATGTTAGTTGTCTTCTCCATTATGTATGGCAGTTTGTTGCTTAATTTGATTACATCGTGTTAGTTCTCTTACATGGGCCTCCGTTATATATCCTGATTAACTAATTACAGCGATGTCACTCGATACCACATACCGCATATGATTGTTCCCCCATACATTTGAGCATACTTGCGCTCCTCCCCGAGAGTGTATTACGCTCTATTGTGCGACGGCCACGTCAGGGAGCATGTCAGAGGACGCGCCTCCTTCCCTGATTGGTGACTGACGCCGGCACATACCTTCTGGGGGCGGGTGTTAGATTATTTATATCCGGCGTGTGTTTGGCCGCACACGGCCATCACAGCGCGATGTATGCACGCTACAGTGCGACAGCTTCACTCATATCTGACACTGTTAGGAATTATGTTCGCTCCTGATGACACATGACACACGAGTCATGCAGAAACGCGTTGAGCGAATTAATGTGTCATTCATCGCTCAATAGATAGGGCAGCTTAAAGGGAACCTGTCACCGGGATTTTGTGTATAGAGCTGAGGACATGAGTTGCTAGATGGCAGCTAGCACATCCGCAATACCTAAACCCCATAGCTCTGTGTGCTTTTATTGTGTAAAAAAAAAAACGATTTGATACATATGCAAATTAACCTGAGATGAGTCCTGTACGCGAGAGGAGTCAGGGACAGGACTCATCTCAGGTTAATTTGCATATGTATCAAATCGTTTTTTTTACACAATAGAAGCACACAGAGCTATGGGGACTGGATATTGCGGATGTGCTAGCGGCCATCTAGCAACCCATATCCTCAGCTCTATACACAAAATCCCGGTGACAGGTTTCCTTTAAATAAGTGATATCCTATTCACACTGGCTGTCTGGCTTGGAGCGTATTGAAGCGTTACATACCGCTCACTTAACAGGGTAGCGCTAATCGGGTGCACCAGGACCCACTATAGCTGCTTCAACCCTGCTGACCATCCACTGTACAGCTCAACATACAGAGCATTAGGAATTGTCAGGTGGATTAGATCAGCATTGCTAGTCCCTGTACTAAGTGTAGTGTTATTATTACCCTGTTGCTACAGGCTACACCTTTATCAGTGTGTTCCAACACTGAGAGTGTCGGACGGTCTATTACTTGATCCCTCCCCGCACTTCTGATTCCCTGTATGCCTGATTTTATCTATTACCCTTTTGATTGATTCTAATAAAAACTTTATTTTCTTCACATTTAACGTTCTGTCAGGCTGAGATTTAGTAGGTGGTACTTTATTAATAATATATAATAAAATAAAATTTGTGGTATACTGTACACATTTGATAATGAATGGTCTGGACAGACTTTAAAATGTAGCAATTCACTCACAGAGGGACTAAGTGCGGAGTAATAGATGGATCCGATAGATCCGCCATAAAACTAATCGCACTGCATTATAACAATTGACAAATTACTGCATCCAACTGATACAATGATCGCAATTCTCTGATAATAATCACATGAAATAAAATAGTCTCTCTATACGTTTCCACAATGATAGTGTCAGGAATGTTCGTAGTGCTCCAAATCACATAATCTTGAAAATATATCCAATTAGCTGTCGTATTAAAGTCAACTTGTATAAGAGTAAAAATCGAACATCACAGCCAACATATCGCTCGAGTTTTCTTCTGCACAGTAAGTTATACTCACAAGGTTCGATCAAGGGCGGGATTCGGTGTACGCTTCGCGGCGTCCCGCATGGTATACTGCACCAGCCCCCCCCCCCCCCCCCCCCCCCCCACTAACTTACATGAGTGTTGACATTTTCCACTAGAGGCACATAATAAATCGATGAACGTTGGTTCGTAATGTGATGTCGTGAATTCCAAGACTTTCTTGGTTTGTATAGTCTTTGCCGGCGTCTGCCTTATACACGTGCTTTCCCAACTGGCGCCAGTGTTTTCATTCGTAATTCCGGGTTGTAGGTTGTCACGAACTTAAAATTTCCAAAGTCCCGAAATGCGTTTGGTTTAGATCCTCCATGTGAATATAAAAATAATCGCAACTTACAGCAATAATACTGTATAGAAATTTTTCTATTTTTTGTGAATTTTTCAATCTATTTACTTATGTAGGTTCCATTTTTTTATGCATAAATTAGGCGCAAAAACAGTCTAACTTTTACTCCACTCCAGGCTTATTTTTATTCAACAGTTTTAAGTGATAAAGAGACTTTTATTGCATTAAAAGTCACACTTTCAGGGAGACATGCCACTGTTCTCCGCCCATATGCGACAATTTTTCATGCTCAAATAAATTAGACTAGTCTAAGTGAAAATGAACCTGTCTAAGGGTGCTGGCACACAGCGCAGTTCTGACATGCATTCAGGATGCAGTTTTCTTTATTGTAGCGAGCTGAAATTACTTAAATCATTACCACAATGCAGAACACCAGGGTTTAATGAGGCTGCTAAACTGAAAACTGCATCCTGAATGCATGTCAGAACTGCACTGTGTGCCATCACCCTAAGGCCTCATTCACACGGCCGTTGTGCGACCGTTCCGTGCATTGGGGATCGCAATTTGCGGTCCGTAATGCACGGGCAACATCCATGAAGCGGCCGGGACGGATCGACACCCATTCAACTTGAATGAGTCCGTGATTCCGTGCCTCCGTTCCGCACCGCATCTCCTGGATTGCAGACCCATTCAGGCGAATGGGTCCGCATCCGGGAAGCGGGGTGTACGCGGCCAGTGCCTGTGTATTGCGGACTCGCTGTGTGCGGGCCGTAATACGGCCACTGCCGAGCAACGGCCGTGTGCATGAGGCCTTACTGAAAAAGACCAGAGGTCAGACTAATAAAAATACACAGAGTCTAATTCATCAACGGCAAAAACCTGACAGCCGAATGAAATACACCTAATTTTACATCTAAAAACAGGCGAGCTTGATAAATGACCCCCAATGAGTTTAAACTCTCAGGCCGGGTTCACATGTGATTAATTACCTGCAAATTTGCCATTGTGGATTTGCAAGCAACAAATACTAGCAAAGTGGATGAGAATTTCTCAATTCTCATCTACACGCTGTGTAAAAAAAACTGCTGCATAAATTGGCCTGTGGTTGCAGATCTCACCCTTTGCAATCGAGGGGCTGAAGTCTGCTGGCTTTTCCGCGGAAAAAAATATATGTAATACATGCAGTTTTGCTGCAGTTTTTGCTGTGGAAATGCAGCAAAAACCACACTAGATGTTTGAAGACTTAGGACAGCAAACACAGCGATTTTTGGAAACTTCCTCAAATTTTCTGCAACAAAATCTGTTATGCCTCTTTCACACGGGCGTCCCGGATTTGCTCTGGATGCATCGCAATTTCAGACAGTTTTGACTGCGATTGCGCTGCGTTCAGTTTTTTCCACGCGAGTGCAATGCATTTTGCATGCACGTGATAAAAAGCTGTCACACCATCTGCACTTTTTGATTGACAGAGCCGTGGTCCTGTCAAAGTGCAGAGGGCGCAGCAGCTGCAGAGAGAGCAGAACCTCTAGGTGTAACGACAACGCCCCCATTGCTCTTAGATGCTCATTTGCATATATTAAAACATAATTTTTCTCAGCTTCATAGATACAATTCTGCTGACAGAAGCCCTTTAAGGACCAGTAACATGTCCCCCTTTCTTTTCCAGCAATCATAACTTTTCCATTTTTTCTTCACTTTAATTTTTTTTATCACTATCAAAACGTAAGGAAAACTATACATATAAGGTATCGCCGGATTCGTAATGATCTGTAGAATAAAAGTAACTGGTCAGTTTTATCGTACATTGAACGTCGCAATAAAAAAAACCGTAAAACTGTGGTGGAATCGCTATATTTTTGCAATTTCACCCCATTTGGAATTTTATTCCCGCTTCCCACTGCATCATATGCAATACTAAATGGTGGCGTTAGAAAGCACAACTTGTCCCACAAAAAACAAGCCCTCATATGGCTATGTGAACAGACAAATAAAAAAGTTATTTGGGAAGGCAGGGAGCGCAAAACAAAAACGGCAAAAAAAAAACAAAAAAAACCTTCGGTCCTGAAAGGGTTAAAGGGGTTATCCCATCTTAGACGATGGGGGCATATCGCTAGGATATGCCCCCATTGTCTGATAGGTGCGGGTCCCACCTCTGGGACCCGCACCTACAAGGAGAACGGAGCCAGGGAGAATTGCGGCTGGAGGACCCCGGGTTTCCTTGTGTCCGTCCACCACCAGGCGCAGCTCCCCGCCTCTCCCATTGAAGTGAATGGGAGCACATCGCGCATGCGCTGCCACCGCTCCCATTCATTTCTATGGGGCCGACGGAAATACCCGAGCCAGCGCTCGGCTATTTTCGACTGCTCCATAGAAATGAATGGAAGGCGGCCGCGCATGCGCAGTGCGCCCTCCTCAAATTTCTCTGCTCCGTTCTCCTTGTAGGTGCGGGTCCCAGAGGTGGGACCCGCACCTATCAGACAATGGGGGCATATCCTAGCGATATGCCCCCATTGTCTAAGATGGGATAACCCCTTTAAGGTACATGTTTCTTGATGCAGTTATGAAAGCAAAATCAGGAGTGTAACATAAACAATAGTGTCAGCAATTTGCTCTACAGTCCTGAGGGATCTTGACCAGATGGAATAGCCTTCAGTCCCCACACACATCAATGTGCACTGGACATCCAAGACCCTGTCACCGGTTCTCCTTACCTAGACCACTTCTGGTAGGTACTAACCACTGAATACCGGGAACACCCTACAACAATGGGTCTGGACATCTCCAAAAAGGCCAGTCATCTAGCCACAGAAATTTTATGAATCGAGTGTTTACCTGCTGACAAATACATCACAACCAATGACAGACACCATTGTCACAAGACAATCAAATGTTGTTCACTTCGCCTGACAGATCAGTGATTTTAATGTTTGAACCAGCAATATTGTAAAATCTCAAATAATAAGAATTTTAATTTACATGTCTTTCTCTTCAGCTATGCCATCTTGTAGGCTGAGTGACTCCACACTAGTAATGGATCCTGACACGGAGAGATCTGTCACTTGTTATGTGAATGGCTTCTATCCAGAAAGTGTGAAAATACAATGGCTGAAGTACAGTAAAGCTTCCTCCAAACAATCTGAACTGAATAGCCAGACCTGCACCAGTGTGCCCGTCCAGAACCACGATGGGACCTACAATGTGACCAGTGTCCTGTCTACGAGACCTGTGAGCACAGATATGGACGGAGACGTGTATTCCTGTGTAGTCTCCCACAGGTCGCTGACAGATCGTCTGACATCTATTGTTACTCTCTCAGTGAACTGTATTAAATGTAAGTATCTAAGTCATTAGGAATGTTCTTGTAATGCACATTACACCAACCTTTATGGCCACTGAACATTAACCTCCTAAAGCCTCATTCACACTCTCTCAAGAATGTTACTTGCATTTTTAACCACTTAAGCCTCATGCACACGGCCGTTGTTTGGGTCCGCATTCGAGCCGCCGTTTTTGTGGCTCGGATAAGGACCCATTAACTTCAATGGGGCCGCAAAAGATATGGGTAGCACTCCGTGTGCTGTCCGCATCCGTTGCTCCATTCCATGGCCCCGCAAAAAAAAAAAATAGAACATGTCCTATTCTTGTCCGTTTTTTTGGACAAGAATAGGCATTTCAACAATGGGCCGCCCGTTCCGTTTCGCAAATTGCGGAAGGCAAACGGGCGGGTTCAGTTTTTTGCGGATCCGCGGTTTGCGGACCGCAAAAAACTGCACGGTCGTGTGCATGAGGCCTTAGTGACATAATTAAATTAAAAGTCACAGAAAATAATGCACTTTAGTAATAGATGCAAACATAACATATGGAATAAGCCCTCACTCTAATGATAAAATCTGAGACTCTTAGCCAATACATTTTGATCAAAATACATCTGTGCCCACCTACCCAGCGCCAAGGTGGTCTCAGTTCAGGCGGGTTAGTATTCACTCAATAATATTGTAGGCGATAGGCGACCAACAGGAAATTGACGTTTCACTATTAAGGTGTTGTCGCTAAAATATAACTTTTTTTCTA
Organism: Bufo gargarizans; assembly: GCF_014858855.1. Taxonomy (NCBI): domain Eukaryota; kingdom Metazoa; phylum Chordata; class Amphibia; order Anura; family Bufonidae; genus Bufo; species Bufo gargarizans. Next base: position 8,914,637 of record NC_058089.1, on the reverse strand, counting down.
ATAGTTTAAAAACGTGGGTATTTTCAACTTAATGTGTGGATAAAAACATATACAGGTCCGTCTAAAAAAATTAGCAAATTGTGATAAAATTCATTATTTTCTGTAATGTACTGATAAACATTAGACTTTCATATATTTTAGATTCATTACACACCAACTGAAGTAGTTCAAGCCTTTTATTGTTGTAATATTGATGATTTTGGCTACAGCTCATGAAAACACAAAATTCCTATCGAAAAAAATTTGCATATCATGAAAAGGTTCTCTAAACGAGCTATTAACCCAATCATCTGAATCAACTAATTAACTCTAAACACCTGCAAAAGATTCCTGAGGCTTTTAAAAACTCCCAGCCTGGTTCATTACTCAAAACCGCAATCATGGGTAAGACTGCCGACCGGACTGCTGTCCAGAAGGCCATCATTGACCCCCTCAAGCAAGAGGGTAAGACACAGAAAGAAATTTCTGACCGAATAGGCTGTTCCCAGAGTGCTGTATCAAGGCACCTCAGTGGGAAGTCTGTGGGAAGGATAAAGTGTGGCAGAAAACGCTGCACAACGAGAAGAGGTGACCGGACCCTGAGGAAGATTGTGGAGAAGGACCGATTCCAGACCTTGGGGGACCTGCGGAAGCAGTGGACTGAGTCTGGAGTAGAAACATCCAGAGCCACCGTGTACAGGCGTGTGCAGGAAATGGGCTACAGGTGCCGCATTCCCCAGGTCAAGCCACTTTTGAACCTGAAACAGCGGCAGAAGCGCCTGACCTGGGCTACAGAGAAGCAGCACTGGACTGTCATTCGGAAATCAAGGTGCCAGAGTCTGGAGGAAGACTGGGGAGAGGGAAATGCCAAAATGCCTGAAGTCCAGTGTCAAGTCCCCACAGTCAGTGATGGTCTGGGGTGCCATGTCAGCTGCTGGTGTTGGTCCACTGTGTTTTATCAAGGGCAGGGTCAATGCAGCCGCTATCAGGAGATTTTGGAGCACTTCATGCTTCCATCTGCTGAAAAGCTTTATGGAGATGAAGATGTCATTTTTCAGCACGACCTGGCACCTGCTCACAGTGCCAAAACCACTGGTAAATGGTTTACTGACCATGGTATTACTGTGCTCAATTGGCCTGCCAACTCTCCTGACCTGAACCCCATAGAGAATCTGTGGGATATTGGGAAGAGAAAGTTGAGAGACGCAAGACCCAACACTCTGGATGAGCTTAAGGCCGCTATCGAAGCCTCCTGGGCCTCCATAACACCTCAGCAGTGCCATAGGCTGATTGCCTCCATGCCACGCCGCATTGAAGCAGTCATTTCTGCAAAAGGATTCCCGACCAAGTACTGAGTGCATAACTGAACATAATTATTTGAAGGTTGACTTTTTTGGTATTAAAAACACTATTCTTTTATTGGTCGGATGAAATATGCTAATTTTTTTAGATAGGAAATTTGGGTTTTCATGAGCTGTATGCCAAAATCATCAATATTAAAACAATAAAAGGCTTGAACTACTTCAGTTGTGTGTAATGAATCTAAAATATATGAAAGTCTAACGTTTATCAGTACATTACAGAAAATAATGAACTTTATCACAATATGCTAATCTTTTTAGAAGGACCTGTAGACCGTCCTAGGTGGCGTAATTACCAGGTGTGAGTATATTGTCAGCCACTCAGACCCAAACTTAGGACTGTGTATATAACAAAGGGAGCAGAGAGGTGACTGGAAGTGAGGGGGTGGAATTGTTGCAGTGAGCGCTCCTCCACCTACATCTCCACTACAAATAGGAAAACGAGGCTACAATTTGCACAAGCTCACCAAAATTGGACTGTTGAAGACTGAAAAAATGTTGCCTGGTCTGAGGAGTCTCGACATTCTCGGAACTGCCTGCTCCCGGTGACCGCATGTGTTTCAGAGCGGCTCGTGGCGCAGGCACAGGTAAGGACTTACCTCTGCATCGCCGGACTTGGGAATAAAGATGGCAGATCGCATGTGTTCGTCGGCGAACACTGCGAACTGGCCATCACTGATCACCAATACGCCTTTTTATGGTGGTCACTAGGGGGCCTTAGGCTGGGCCTCCGCCTTTTTTACAGCAGAGAGTGGGGACACGGCTGTAACATGTTACTGCTCTAAAGGCCCGGACCGGCAGGAGTGCCGATCTGGGCTGTTTAACCCCTTACATGCCATTGGCAATGGCGCCACCGGCATGTAAGCAGTTACAAAGGGAGCAGACTACCTCTGTCTCCCATCAGCACCCTGTAAATTAGATTATGGGGTACCAATGCCAGTGCAGGCAGGCCGGGGTTCCAACTTTTTCCAGCAGGCTGCGCCTCTCTGGCACAGCCTGCTGGTGAATGTCAGGAGAGGACCAACATTAAAATACATTGCGCTATAGGAATAGTGCAATATATTTTAGAAGTTGGACCCTGGGAGGGTAAGCACGTCCATTGCACCTGAGGGACTCACCATCAACATGGACTTTAACTAGTGGACGGCCATATCCTGAGGGGCCGGGCTACATTATCCAGATCACATCCTAAGTATATCGTCACGCTGGATATGAGTTAAGCACATTGTGGATACTAGTAATACGACTTGCCGTTTAGAGCACCACTATATTGAAGATTGCCGTCTGTACCTTCTGGTACCAATCGTGGTCACGTGTGTGCTTTATATTCTGCCTTGACCTAACATCCATCCTTGATGGTCATATGTGACATGCACATGCCCGATATATCAAGACGTCTGGTACTCTTTTCATCCCTCTAGACCTCCCAGGAATATTATCTGGTCTAATCTTTTAATTATGTATGTCTTTTTTGACACCACCTGCTAGACGGCTATATTATGGAGATGCCAACATTGTTTGGGCCTCCCTCCGTCTGACACGGTTTCTTCCTTTATTGATTTATCCTATTTGTATCCACCCCCTGATGATCCCACACCGTGGGGGAAACGCGTTGGGGCTGCACACAGACTAGATCTGTGACATTACTATCACTTTTTTGGTGTCTTTAGGTTTATTTAATTGTAGTTTACTGCACCGTGTACCTGTTGGTCCTTTGTATCAACAGGGCTGCATACACTGTGCATTGTTTGTTATTGATCCTCCTTGTCCACGCCTACACCAGCCCACCATATATAATCATGGCCTCCAACAACCTTATCTAATAGGGCACATCAGGAGTGTCCAGTCAGGTTCGAGGACAGGGGGCCTCCACCATCAGGAGTCGCCCCTGGGCTCAGGGCCTAGTCTTAGGGTTTGTAGTTTAGGGCTATCTTTAACATACATTATGGCCTAATCACCTCGGTGGTCTGATGTACGCCTGGACATTTTGTGGACAATGTGTTTGTCGTAATTAGTAATAAAGTTTATTTATTTATATTTTTGCTAGGGTTATGCTGTAGCTGGACTAGGTCAATTCTGAATACTTAACCCATTATAATTATATATATCCTAACTTGCTGGATGTTTAATATATTTTAGAAGCAATCAAAAGATCACCTATTATAGTCCCCTTGTGGGACTATTAAATGGTTAGAAAAAGGTTAAAAAATTTTTTAGGAAGAGATGCTTTGAAAATTATTTTTAGGCCTCTTTCACACGGGCGAGATTTCTAACCATTTAATAGTCCCACACTATTTTACTATGCATTCTGTATTCAGAATGCTATTATTTTCCCTTATAACCATGTTAGAAGGGAAAATAATACAATCTACACAACACCGATCCCAAACCCGAACTTCTGTGAAGAAGTCCGGGTTCGGGTCCGGGTACCAAACATGCCGATTTTTCTCACGTGCGTGCAAAACGCATTAAGACGTTTTGCAGTCGCGGGGAAAAATCACGCATTTTCCCACAACGCAACCGCATCTGTTCCCGCATGTCACCCGCAACGCCCGTGTAAACCCAGCCTTAGGGTTTAAATCACTTGCAAGTCTTTGCAATACAGGGGGTTAAATCCATAGCTAAGGTGCAACAAAATCCGCAACAAATCTGCAGCGTCATTTCCAATGCAGAAACCCACTACTAAGCTCGCCTCTTTTTTGGAGCAAAAAAACAAAAACAAAAACAGGCGTATTGGCAAAGTCTGTCTTCAGTTTATGCCTCATTTATTATTCTTTCATAAATCTGGTTAGTCTTTTTTTAGTTTAAGTCTGACATCTAGCAGTCGTTTTCTTGTAAGATAGATTCAAATTCACTAAACTGGTCTAAATAGTATGCGCATGAAAAAATTACGCAAGTGAGCTGAACTTTGGCGCACATCTCAATGAACGTAGGCAAACTTACCACTCAAAACAGAGACAGAAAAGTATGCAGGCCCTGGGGTGAAGTAGACAAGACTGTTTTTACAACAAAATCTGGCGCAAAATAAGGAGCACCTATATAAACAGGACAGAAATGAGACACAAAAGTTAGAAAACTTCAGAATTTGTCTTAATACTCAAATTGGTGCAACAGGTGCAAATGCCTCCAAAATAGGCACAAAAACAGTTGGTAAATGATTAATTGAAAAATAAAACAGTTGGAAACAGACGGCGACACTTTAGTAAATGTGTTCCAGAAATCCACTACATGTAGCCGTACCCTAATGTTTGATAACTCATATAGGAGGTCATCCCATGGATTTACTGGTAGAGACATAACTGTAAATCCAATATCAGCAGCTGACTATGGTTTCCACCTCTTCTGGGTCATGGAACCTGGTAGATAACCTTATTTGTGATTTGATTACCGGTAAATGGTTCAGAATGGGAAGCCAAGCGTCCCCACACCTAATAAAGGGTCCATTGACATGGCAGATCTTTCAGACAGAAAATCTGCTGTAGAATCCATGACAGAAACCTAAAGACCTTGGGCCAGATTTATCACGACTCTGACAGCTCACTCCACTTTAACATATGGCTAAAGTCAGTTTTAGCCAAGTCAGATTTATGATCGGCCCTTTAAGACTGTAATAAATGTGGTTTGACGGTAGCAGTTTATCCGTCAGTAAGCAGCTTTACAAAAGTAGCACATCTTTACGAAAAAGTCGCAAGTTTTTATGAAAAAGTCGCATGTTCTATTAAAAAGTCTCATAAGATAAGCATGGTCCTCACTGGAGTGAAATTGCGACTTTTTTGCGACTTTTTAAATAGTAAATCTGTCTAGAGATTCATTTACATAAGAAAACACGCCCACTTTCAGAAAACTGGCGAGCATAGTGCAGAGCAGAAAAAAGTCGCAAATTTTTGCGCAGTTTAAGCGATTGCGCCAAAATTTGAGACTTTTTCACTCCATTATTCTGACTTGAGCTAATGATAAATCTGGCCCCTTAAGTCTCTGGAGCGGTTTTACATTTTTAATACAGTAGATCCACTCACGGCTTCAATTAGGCTAATCCTCGAGCAAGGGTAAGGCCTAGTTCACACTTCAGTTATTTGGTCAGTTATTTCCATCAGTTAGGCCCCATGCACACTGCCGTGTTTCACAGCCGTGTGCGGGCCGTGGAACCGCGGCCTGGATCCCTCCTGAGAGCAGGAGCGCACGGCGTCACTGGTTGCTATGACGCCGTGCGCTCCCTGCTGCCGGCACAGTACAGTAATACACTGGTATAGATCATACCAGTGTATTACTGTATTGCGGCGGCAGCAGGGAGCGCACGGCGTCATAGCAACCAGTGACGCCGTGCGCTCCTGCTCTCAGGAGGGATCCAGGCCGCGGTTCCACGGCCCGCACACGGCTGTGAAACACGGCAGTGTGCATGGGGCCTTATTGTGAGCCAAAACCAGTAGTGAAGCCTCCACAGAGATCAGGTGTAATGTGAAGATCTGCACCTGTTCTGTGTTTTTGACCCGCCCCTGGTTTTGGCTCACAATAACTGATGGAAATAACTGACCAAATAACTGAAGTGTGAAGTCAGCCTAAGGCCTCTTGCACACGACCGTACGCCCTCCGAGATATACGGTCCATGAGCGGGCCATAGTTCCCGGAGCGGCATTGATCGTGCGCATGGGAGCGCACAACATCATAGATTACAACGATGCTGTGCACGTCAGGCCGCCCTGTGGGACTATTGTCCCGTACTCATAGGATTGTATGACAATAGCCCCGCGGGCGGCCCGATGTGCACAGCATCGTTGTAATTTATGATGTTGTGTGCTCCTGTGCGCACGATCAATGCAGCTCCAGGACATATGGCCCGCTCACAGACCGTTTGTCACGGAGGGCATACGGTTGTGTGCAAGGGCCCTAACAGTGTCTACATAGAAACTGTACCAAGAAAAATTGTGCACTGAAATGGCACGGAAATAACCTACAGCTGTATGAACAGCGATGGAAAACATTGGGAGGTGGAAATCCACGCACTGAGGGCTTAATGCTTAAAATTTCTGCCACAGTTGTGCCAAGTGGTTTCTTCTACATAGACCTCTAGGGCAGTTGAGTAGATTACATTGCTTGTTTCACATGTAAAATGCTTCCATTACAATAATACAACCGCATGGATCAGGTTGTATTATGTATTCTAAAGCCATGACGGAGGGGTAAGGCTACTTTCACACTAGCGTTCGGGTTTCCGTTCGTGAGCTCCGTTTGAAGGAGCTCACGAGCGGACCCGAACGCAGCCGTCCAGCCCTGATGCAGTCTGAATGGAGGCGGATCCGCTCAGACTGCATCAGTCTGGCGGCGTTCAGCCTCCGCTCCGCTCGCCTCCGCACGGACAGGCGGACAGCTGAACGCTGCTTGCAGCGTTCGGGTGTCCGCCTGGCCGTTCGGAGGCGTGCGGATCCGTGCGGATCCGTCCAGACTTTCAATGTAAGTCAATGGGGACGGATCCGTTTGAAGATGCCACAATGTGGCTCAATCTTCAAGCGGATCCGTCCCCCATTGACTTTACATTGAAAGTCTGGACGGATCCGTCCCAGGCTATTTTCACACTTAGCTGTTCTATGCTAAAAATAATGCAGACGGATCCGTACTGAACGGAGCCTCCGTCTGCATTATTATGGGCGGATCCGTTCAGAACGGATCCGCCCGAACGCTAGTGTGAAAGTAGCCTAAAACGTAACATTTAATAATGTATCTAAAAACGTGAAGCACTAACCCAGAGAGCCTCTCGGACAAACTAACAAATAGACAGCCCTAATGGGCCTGGACACACAAACACTAAATGGTAACAAAGGCAGGAAGCAAACAAAAGGAACGTTCTCACCCATCAGATGCTGTAGACGTGGGTGGTGTAGTCACTTGGGTAGATGCAACCTTCCATGCGATAGACTGTATTGATGTGTTACCATACGGAGAAGATGCCAACGTATGAACCTCAGCAAAGACAGGAGACGGGAGCAAGAAATCCCTAGTACACCCTGGTTAAGGGGCAGGGACAAAATCACCCTACCTGCCTATACGAGGTACTTGCCCCGCAAGGAGCGTCCCCGTCCGGATACCTATCCCTATTTCGGGCGGAATCCCTAGTACACCCTATAAGAGGTAAACTCCCGTCGTGTCACGTTTCATTCAGCATGAACTCATCAGGGGAGATGTACATGAGTAATAGCAAGCTAGTGATGGAGCTTACATTACGAAAAAACAAGGGGGAAGGGGAGGGTTATAGAAACAAGCAAACTCACCACTGCTGACAGCCGATTTGGATAGTATATATCCTGGGTCATATCTGGACTCCAGCAGGCATCACCCACTGGTGTGACTGTGTTCAAGCTACTTGTGATTTTTGGTGGCCATGGCTCCACTGACCTGGCCCCTTTTATATTTGTTGGAATATTTTTATATCACCTTTAACCACTGCTTGTTTGTTTCTACAACCCTCCCCTTCCGCCTTTTTTGTTTTTTTGGTAATGTAAGCTCCATCACTAGATTGCTATTACTCATGTACATCTCCCCTGATGAGTTCATGCTGAATGAAACGTGACACGTTGGGAGTTTACCTCTTATAGGGTGTACTAGGGATTTCTTGCTCCCGTCTCCTGTCTTTGCTGAGGTTCATACGTTGGCATCTTCTCCGTATGGTAACACATCAATACAGTCTATCGCATGGAAGGTTGCATCTACCCAAGTGACTACACCACCCACGTCTACAGCATCTGATGGATGAGAACGTTCCTTTTGTTTGCTTCCTGCCTTTGTTACCATTTAGTGTTTGTGTGTCCAGGCCCATTAGGGCTGTCTATTTGTTAGTTTGTCCGAGAGGCTCTCTGGGTTAGTGCTTCACGTTTTTAGATACATTATTAAATGTTACGTTTTACCCCTTTGTCCCCTAGGAGGGGATCAGTATATTTTGTTATTTATTATTGGGAGTAATTTGTCAAGTTCACTCACTTGGCTTTATAGATTTTTATAGCCATGACAAATCCGTCTTAAACTCCATTGAAAGTTAATGGGAGACTAATAAGTTTTATCTATTGTGCCAGATTGTATCAGAGAAAACGGATCCGTCCCCATTGACTTACATTGTGTGCCAGAGCGGATGCATTCGGCGCCGCTTCGTCAGGCGGACAGCAAAACGCTGCAGGCAGCTTCCAGAGCGGAATGGTGACTGAACGGAGCCAAACTGATGCATTTCTGACCGGATCCTTTTCCATTCAGAATGCATTAGGGCAAAACTGATCCGTTTTGGACAGCTTGTGAGAGCCCTGAACGGATCTCACAAACGGAAAGCCAAAACGCCAGTGTGAAAGTAGCCTTACATGTTCATGGATGGCTTCCTCCAAAAAGAGGCAAGCATAAGTGTAGCCAAAGGTAGTAGGTCTGCTGTGGAATCTCCTACAAATCTAGTCAAAATCTGCTGCTGTAAAAACCAAACCTGAAATGGACTGTTTTTTGCTCAGGCCTTGCTGCTGATATTTCAGTAGGTCTTCCACGGCTTTCAAGCTTTGCATTATAAAGCCACACTGAGATACCTTGACGGTGGTGCAAAAGGGCTCAGTTGTGTTCCTGACCGGAATACATTGGCTAAAGTCTCAGCCTGAGGGATTGGCCAGTATTGTCAGTTGCATATCATTGTGGTGCACCTTTTGCAGTGATTTATGTCTTTGCATTATAAAGGGTGAAAGCTGCAGGTGAAACCCGCAGCATAAACTGACATTTCTGAGATCTCATCCGCTTCACTTGTACAGTAAATGCTGTAGACTTTCTGCAGGAAATACCACTGCGCAGAATGCACTGCATTAAGGCCACATATGTTACCTGCGTTGCCACATTTCCTGTTTCAGAAGTTGTTTCTCTTTTTCACTTGTATATCTAGTTTTTTTTTAATCAGATAATTTGTATTCATTTTCCAAGAGGTAGAAATAAAATAGAAATATTATTGCACATACAAATTACAGTATGAGGTATACATAATCTCCTTTAATTGACATATATTGTCTCAGCAGTAATACACATTATGCATATTATCTACAAACGGTGCAAGATATCAATATGATTTCTTATCAGGGAAGAATTGTAGCTATCATAACTTATTCACTCTTAAAACCCTCAACCTCAATGGGGCCTGGGGTCTAAGCCAGTATTTAGCAATCAGTTTTCTAGCCTGGAAAAGCAGACGTTGCACTCCCAGACGATAATGACGGCTTTTAATGTCCAGTATTCCCTGTACACATGTCGCTGGATTAGCCGAGACCTCAATATTGTACGCGTCTTTAATAGTTACCAACACATCAGCCCAGAATTTATTAAGCTCTGCACAGTCCCAGAACATGTGTAGCAAGGAAGCAGGACTCACTCCACACCGAGGACAGGATGCATCAGGTCTAACTCCTTCCTTGAACAGAAATGCTGGAGTCCTATATACCCTGTGAACAGGTTGAGACATGTGTTGGCCTCCACAAAGCGACAACTGGTGTGTCAATGCCAATATCGATTTCCATTGTTCCTCTGATATTGGTCCAACCTCCCCCTCCCATTTATACTTGACCACTAGTGTATCCTGTGTCACTGATTTCACAAATAGATTCCTATAAATGGATGAAAGTAATCCACTCGGGGAGTAACCCGTGAGGATTTGTTGGAACAGTCAGACATTTAAGTGACATAGAGTTCGCCTGGGCCTGAAATGCGTGTCCCAGCTGCAAAAACTGATAAAAGGCTGTGTGAGGAAGAGCAAACTCATTTCTAAGTTGCTCAAAGGACTTAAACTCACCATCTTTCTGCAGCTGATATAATTTCACGCCCTTACGGTCCCAGGGCGAAAACCCCTCAGGCAATTGGGGATTCTTCCACACAGCAGTGACCTGGGTGAAGCCTTGTATAGACAGCAAAACACGACACCTCTGCCAGACTTTATGTATCATACAGTAGTGTAGGGTGTTCCACTATCTTATCAGCAAAGCTACCGGTGAGTCCCCAGACGCAACGTCCCCAGGGATCCTTCCCCACCCTCTCAACTGCTGCAGCTGCGAAGATATATAATATAGCCAGGAGTTGGGGATAGAGAGCCCCCCTGCATCTTTTCCTCTCTGCAACGTATCTCGTCAGATCCTAGCAGTTTTTTTGCGCCACATCAGATTCCTAAATAGTCTATCTATTCTGATAAAGATCCTGCGAGGTACCCAACTTATATCTAGTTTTAGTAAAAACTGCTCACTCATTACCCATTAGCCCAGGGGTCAGCAACCTCCGGCACTCCTGCTGTTATGAAAGTACAGTTCCCGGCATGATCCAATGACTTCAATAGGAGTTCTGAGAAGAACAGCACAAGTATGCATGGTGGGAGTTGTAGTTTTGCAACAGCTGCAGTGCCGGAGGTTGCCTACCACTACATTAGATGCTTAGATAGATATTAGGTTTAGCAAAACCTCATACCAGATATTATCCTTTATTGCTTTGATTAACTGTGTATTCCTTTCTTCTATTCTCTTTATTCCCTATAGGTAAAAAAAGACCATGGGTTTATGTTGGGGCTTTTATTATACAACTGGTACTGGCAGGAGTAATATTATACTATTGTAAAAAAGGTAAGAACTTTACTTACTACTAGGAAAACCTTGTTACGTAAGGACTGGAATGGACTATGGCGCTCAGCAATACATCTTCACTTGACACCTACAAGGGATCTGAAATATTCATAAAGATATAATCAGAGGCTGCAGTCAAGTAGCATTTTTTAAAAAATATAGTTTATCTGCTTTTCCATGTGTTGTTTGATGTAAGGTAACAATTACTGGTACACCATACCTTTATTGTGCAGCTCAGTACAATTACAATGATAAGAAATGTATCCACTCCAACAGAGGTTGCAGTACATTTTTTCTAGAAGAGCAAAAATACTCCTCTTGCCATTTTAGTATTTTTTGTGATGGAGGAGTACAAAAGTTGCAGGAATTGAAATCAATAATACGTAGGCCTACATAATGTTAAGGGCTTGTTCACATCTGCGTTGGAGGCCTCGTTCGGGGGCTTTGTCACAGATTCTTGTCTGGTAAGGCTACTTTCACACTAGCGTTAATATTTTCCGGTATTGAGATCCGTCATAGGGTCTCAATACCGGAAGAAAACGCTTCCGTTTTGTCCCCATTTATTGTCAATGGGGACAAAACGTAACTGAATAGAATGGAAAGCTCCAAAATGCATTCTCTTCCGTTCTCAGCTGCGGTTTGCTTTCCATCTTGGGATGTGAAGCAAAACGGATCCGTCATGACCCACAATGCAAGTCAATGGGGACGGATCCGTTTTCTCAGACACAATCTGATGGATCAGTCCTCCACTGACTTTCAATGGAGTTCAAAGATAATACAACCGGATCCATTAATAACGCATGCAGGCGGTTGTATTATCAGTAACGGATGCGTTTTTGCTGAACCCTGCCGGATCCAGTAAAAACGCTAGTGTGAAAGTAGTCTAAAAAAGGCAAGATCCCGAATGTAAACTGAATGGATCTAATTATAGTCAATGGAGTCTTCTCATCTCAGCTTGTGTCAGTTATGTGCCCGTTCCAGCACTTCCGTTATTTTTGTTGTTTTGCTCAACTAATGGAGCAGAACAACAGAAGTAAGTAGCGGTGGTGTGAACATGCAGAGGAACTATTACTAGCCTAGATAACATATTTCCCCTCCCTCCAGCGCCCTCCAACATACAGTCCCATGCAGTGTCGGACTGGGATGCCTAGAGCCCACCAGTAAAATTCATTCTGGGGGTCCACTGTACAGCAAAATGCAAATATTACCTGCCCACATAGAGGCAGACAGCAACAAGATGCTAGAAGATGATTGATTATGGGGATTTATATTGCACACATACTTTATCCAGCTCACCTCCCTGGTCTTTTATTGCTCCCGACTCCTGAAGCCTTGGGTGTGTCCCAGTTTAACCACTTCAGCCCCGCTAGGTGAAACCCCCTTCATGACCAGAGCACTTTTTACACTTCGGCACTACACTACTTTCACCGTTTATCGCTCGGTCATGCAACTTACCACCCAAATGAATTTTACCTCCTTTTCTTCTCACTAATAGAGCTTTCATTTGGTGGTATTTTATTGCTGCTGGCATTTTTACTTTTTTTGTTATTAATCAAAATGTAACGATTTTTTTGCAAAAAAATGACATTTTTCACTTTCAGCTGTAAAATTTAGCAAAAAAAACGACATCCATATATAAATTTTTCGCCAAATTTATTGTTCTACATGTCTTTGATAAAAAAAAAATGTTTGGGCAAAAAAAAAAATGGTTTGGGTAAAACTTATAGCATTTACAAACTATGGTACAAAAATGTGAATTTCCGCTTTTTGAAACAGCTCTGACTTTCTGAGCACCTGTCATGATTCCTGAGGTTCTACAATGCCCAGACAGTAGAAACCCCCCACAAATGACCCCATTTCGGAAAGTAGACACCCTAAGGTATTCGCTGATGGGCATAGTGAGTTCATAGAACTTTTTATTTTTTGTCACAAGTTAGCGGAAAATGATGATGATTTTATTTTTTTTATTTTTTCTTACAAAGTCTCATATTCCACTAACTTGCGACAAAAAATAAAAAATTCTAGGAACTCGCCATGCCCCTCACAGAATACCTTGGGGTGTCTACTTTCCAAAATGGGGTCACTTGTGGCGTAGTTATACTGCCCTGGCAATTTAGGGGCCCAAATGTGTGAGAAGAACTTTGCAATCAAAATCTGTAAAAAATGACCGGTGAAATCCGAAAGGTGCACTTTGGAATATGTGCCCCTTTGCCCACCTTGGCATCAAAAAAGTGTCACACATCTGGTATCGCCGTACTCAGGAGAAGTTGGGGAATGTGTTTTGGGGTGTCATTTTACATATAACCATGCTGGGTAAGAGAAATATCTTGGCAAAAGACAACTTTTCCCATTTTTTTTATACAAAGTTGGCATTTGACCAAGATATTTTTCTCACCCAGCATGGGTATATGTAAAATGACACCCCGAAACACATTCCCCATCTTCTCCTGAGTACGGCGATACCAGATGTGTGACACTTTTTTGCAGCCTAGATGCGCAAAGGGGCCCAAATTCCTTTTAGGAGGGCATTTTTAGACATTTGGATCCCAGACTTTTTCTCACGCTTTAGGGCCCCTAAAAAGCCAGGGCAGTATAAATACCCCACATGTGACCCCACTTTGGAAAGAAGACACCCCAAGGTATCCAATGAGGGGCCTGGCAAGTTCATAGAATTTTTTTTTTTTTTGCATAAGTTAGCGGAAATTGATTTTTTATTTTTATTTTTTCTCACAAAGTCTCACTTTCCGCTAACTTAGGACAAAAATTTAAATCTTTCATGGACTCAATATGCCCCTCAGCAAATACCTTGGGGTGTCTTCTTTCCAAAATGGGGTCAGTTGTGGGGTGTTTGTACTGCCCTGGCATTTGAGGGTCTCCGCAATCATTACATGTATGGCCAGCATTAGGAGTTTCTGCTATTCTCCTTATATTGAGCATACAGGTAATGAGATTTCTTTTCCCGTTCAGCCTCTGGGCTGAAAGAAAAAAATGAACGGCACAGATTTCTTCATTCGCATCGATCAATGTGGATGAAAAAATCTCTGCCAAAAAAAAAAAATGGAGGGGAAAGGCGTCTGCCAGGACATAGGAGCTCCGCCCTACATCCATACCCACTTAGCTCGTATGCCCTGGCAAACCAGATTTCTCCATTCACATCAATCGATGTGGATGAATAAATCATTGCCGGGATTTTTATTTATTTTTTTATATATATATATATATACAAAGTGCTTGCCAAAGCATAGGAACGCCGCCTCCTCCTCAGCTCGTATGCCTCGGCAAACGTATCTGTCACTGCAGAGGAGAAAATCCCGTCTTGCAGCGCCGCATACACCGACTTGCGTGTAATCTGACAGCAGCGCAATGCTTCTGTCGGAATGCACATCGGTGCTGCAGCTAGTCAATCGGTTGGTCCACCTGGAAGGTAAAAAAAGAAAAAAAAAAAAAAATGAAAAAACCAGGCCGCAACGCAATAATTTTATTAACTTTGCAACAGAACATATAAACTTTAACTTTTTTAACTGAACATTAACGTGTTTGCTTACTGGTGTGTTTTTTTTTTTTTTGTTTTTTTTTTACCTTTATAGAACAAACCTCTCCTTCCCCATGGGTCAATGTGCAAAGCGCAAATCGCCCAAAGATGTGGCGAAGTGCGTTATGCACTTTGTCCCATGTGAAAGGAGACGTTTGCAGCAGCAGTGAGTGAATGGGCCCTAATAGCCCTGTGTGCCTGTCCTGGTGAGATGATCCCTATGCTAATAGTGTACCTGTGAGTGGTACTTCCGGAAACACTCTCCAAAGCATAGGGCAGGGTGGTCCGGACAGTCAGGACAGAAATAGAGGGTGTCACGCCTTATTCCACTCCTGCTACAGACACAACATCTTTTTCGGGGTGACTGTTGGGTTGAGGTACCAGGAACGACATTGGGGAAATGTCGCTCGTGTAGACGGCTAACTACACTGGTGGATGGGGCCACGGAACCTCCTGGGTACAGGAGGTTCTCGATGATCTCTTCCTGAAATTTGAGGAAGGATCCAGTTCTCCCAGCCTTACTGTAGAGAACAAAACTATTGTACAGAGCCAATTGAATTAAATATACAGACACCTTCTTATACCAGCGTCTGGTGCGTCGGGAAACTAAATACGGAGACAACATCTGGTCATTGAAGTCGACCCCTCCCATGTGGAGGTTATAGTCGTGGACTGAGAGGGGCTTTTCAATGACACGGGTTGCTCGCTCAATTTGTATTGTCGTGTCTGCGTGAATGGAGGAGAGCATGTAAACGTCACGCTTGTCTCTCCATTTCACCGCGAGCAGTTCTTCGTTACACAGTGCGGCCCTCTGCCCCCTTGCAAGACGGGTGGTAACGAGCCGTTGGGGGAAGCCCGCGCGACTAGTTCGCGCGGTACCACAGGCGCCAATCCGTTCTAGAAACAAATGCCTAAAGAGGGCCACACTTGTGTAAAAATTGTCCACATAAAGATGGTACCCCTTGCCGAATAAGGGTGACACCAAGTCCCAAACTGTCTTCCCACTGCTCCCCAGGTAGTCAGGGCAACCGACCGGCTCCAGGGTCTGATCTTTTCCCTCATAGACCCGAAATTTGTGGGTATAGCCTGTGGCCCTTTCACAGAGCTTATACAATTTGACCCCATACCGGGCGCGCTTGCTTGGGATGTATTGTTTGAAGCCAAGGCGCCCGGTAAAATGTATCAGGGACTCGTCTATGCAGATGTTTTGCTCTGGGGTATAAATATCTGCAAATTTCTGGTTGAAATGGTCTATGAGGGGCCGAATTTTGTGGAGCCGGTCAAAAGCAGGGTGGCCCCTGGGACGGGAGGCGGTGTTGTCACTAAAGTGCAGGAACCGCAGGATGGCCTCAAAACGTGCCCTGGACATGGCAGCAGAGAACATGGGCATGTGATGAATCGGGTTCGTGGACCAATATGACCGCAATTCATGCTTTTTTGTCAGGACCATGTTGAGGAGGAGGCCCAGAAAAGTTTTAAGTTCGGAAACTTGGACTGGTTTCCA
Source organism: Bufo gargarizans (assembly GCF_014858855.1). Classification (NCBI taxonomy): domain Eukaryota; kingdom Metazoa; phylum Chordata; class Amphibia; order Anura; family Bufonidae; genus Bufo; species Bufo gargarizans. The sequence continues at coordinate 8,898,656 of NC_058089.1, read as the reverse complement.
CCGGAAAGGCTGGGCATAAAAGCTTCCCGGGTTAGCGGTGATAAATTGTGTGGCATATCTGTTTGTTTCGGCCACAACTATGTCTAAAAGCTCCGCAGTCAAGAACAGCTCAAAAAATCCCAGGGCCGAACCGATCTGAGCTGTCTCAACCCGAACTCCAGACTGGACAGTGAAAGGGAAAACTACAGGTGCGGCTGAAGTTGGGGACTGCCAATCAGGGTTTGCCAGCACCTCTGGGATTCTAGGGGCTCTACGGGCACGTCTTTGCGGTGGCTGCGATGGGGTCACTACTGCACGTGCCACCGTACCAGCTTCAACTGCCCTTCTGGTGCTCGCTACTTCACCAGGTTGTACGGCAGTGCTGGTACTAGGTCCAGGGAGGGCTGGGCTGCTGGTGTATGCCTCACCACGTAATCCGACAGCACCAGCCCCACTCTGCTGCTCTTGAAGCGGATCCTGCGCAACCTGCGGTCTAGCGACACGGGGCCGGGTACGCCTGGTGGTATCAGGGACCTCAGCCTCCTCGTCCGAACTTTGGGTCAGAGAGCCACTGCTTTCTACAGGTTCGTATTCTGACCCGCTGGATTCATCAGATGAGGGTTCCCACTCCTCATCTGACTGGGTCAGAAGCCTGTAGGCCTCTTCAGAAAAATACCCCCTGTTAGACATGTGGGCAACTAAATTTAGGGGTATTCCCTGAGACTACCCAAGAAAAAAAAAGCAAGCCTGTCTTACAAAGGGGAGGCTAGCGAAGTACCGGAGGCCGCTGCGGTTGATAAAAAATATCAAAACTGATTTTTTTATCGCCGCAGTGCGTGTAAAGTGATTGTGCAGTGATCAAAAAAAAATTTTTTTTTTGTCACTGCGGTGGGGCGGGTGTGGGCGAACGCACGTGTGGGCGACCGATCAAGCCTGATCGGGCAAACACTGCGTTTTGGGTGGAGGGCGAACTAAAGTGACACTAGTACTATTATAGATCTGACCGTGATCAGTTTTGATCACTTCCAGATACTATAAAAGTACAAATGCTGATTAGCGATACGCTAATCAGCGAATAACGGACTGCGGTGCGGTGGGCTGGGCGCTAACTGATCGCTAACTACCTAACCAAGGGACCTAAACTATACCTAAAACCTAACGGTCAATAACAGTGAAAAAAAAAAGTGACAGTTTGCACTGATCACTTTTTTCTTTTCACTTGTGATTGACAGGGGTGATCAAAGGGGTGATCAAAGGGTTAATTGGGGTTCAGGGGGGTGATCAGGGGCTATAGTGTAGTGTTTGGTGTACTCACTGTGAAGCCTGCTCCTCTGCTGGATCCAACCGACGAAAAGAACCAGCAGAGGAGCAGGCAGCCATATAACAGATCATATTTACAAATATGATCTGCTATCTGGCACTTTGATTGGATTTTTTAAAAATCAGCAACCTGCCAGCCGCGATCATTGGCTGGCAGGTTGCTGACAAAATACTTCTGTGCGAAATGCCGGCGCGAACTGCGCATGCGCGCGCGCATAGTCGCGTCATCTCGCGTCTCGCGAGATGACGCGTATATGCGTGACTGTGCGCAGCGCTGCCACCTCCGGACCGCACATCTGCGTTAGGCGGTCCGGAGGTGGTTAAGGCAGCGCAGAAGATATATAGAAAAACGGCTCCGGATTCAATAACAATCACTGTATACAAGGTGGATGTGTCTGCTGTACTATTTTATACCAAAATAAAGGAGAAGTTTTAGAGGACCTGTATTGAATCCGGAGCCGTTTTTCTATATATCTTCTGCGCTGATTATGGGGATCTCTGCAACAACTTCCAAAAGTGGGTCCCAGGGAACAGAGGATACTGGCTGGCCTGCCTCTATTCCTAGAAGCCATCTTAACCTTCCGATGGGTCTATAATAATAAACTGTATAGTCCTACCCAGTTTTTTTTTACATTGATAAAGGTTATTTATAGATGCTGTGCTGGTGGACTGGGGGCACAGCTTTCTCAGGGGCCCAGCAGGCGATTCCCCTGTGGGCGAGTCTGAGCCTGGTCCCATGTAAATAATATGTCTCCCCTCCCTCCAACATACAGTCCTATGTAAATAACATGTCTTATCTCCCTCTATCCCCCTCCAACATACAGTCCCATGTCAATAACATCACTCCCCTCCCAGTACAATACCATGTAAATACCAGCATTCCTTTCCCTCCAGGATAGTGTTAATAAGCCCCGGGGAGGGTTCTGTAGTTAATGTAGAGCAGGCAATTATAGCCAAGTGATAAAGTACAGTCCAATATACTGCTTAGAAACCCCATGTAGGCACTATGATAAACATTTATTAAAGGGGTTATCCAAGATTAGCAAATGCCCCCCCATGTGCCGGACCCCTCACAGTAAATATACTTACCTGGCTCCCAGCGCCGCTCCTGGTCCCCGTACTGCCGTTGCGGCTTCTCCCCGTGCATGGATGAAAACTCCTGGTGTCGGGGAGGATGCAGCCAATGGCAGACGGGGATGAGCCTCCCTAGCATCTCGGGTGACGCTAGAGGGCTCATTCCCATCCCCCCATCCCCGCCTTCCATTGGCTGCTCCTTACTCCGCGACACTGGATGTTTTTATCCGTGCACGGGGAGAAGCGGCGGTGCGGGGACCAGGAGCGGCGCGGGGAGCAGGGTAAGTATATTCACTGTGAGGGGCACAGCATATGAGGTGGTATTTGCTATTTTTGGATAACCCCTTTAATGCCCACCAGGAGGCCCTTTAACCTGCCAGGCCACCATTCCGCTAGTAGTACTGAAGATTGCGGTGCCGCTCCCCTCACAGCTTCAGAGCATTGCACCGTACGTTCCGGCAGCCAGCCCAAACTGAGCAATCAGCAGCTTCATTCTAAATAACAAAGCTCCTTGCTATACAGAGCTTTGTTATTGGATATTTCAGGCACCGGCGGTATCGTTGTGCTGCCTGTGCCGTTCATAGTGCGCACTGCATTCATGAATGGCAGAGAACAGTCTAACACGTATTAATAGGCCTAAGGCCCCTTTCACACGGGGCGAGATTTCCGCGCGGGTGCAATGCGTGATGTGAACGCATTGCACCCGCATTGAATCCGGACCCATTCATTTCTATGGGGCTGTGCACATGAGCGGTGATTTTCACGCATCAGTTGTGCGTTGCGTGAAAATCGCAGCATGTTCTATATTGTGCGTTTTTCGTAGGCCCCATAGAAGTGAATGGGGCTGCGTGAAAATCGCAAGCAAGTGCGGATGCGGTGCGATTTTCACGCAAGGTTGCTAGGAGACGATAGGGATGAGGACCCGATCATTATTATTTCCCCTTATAACATGGTTATAAGGGAAAATAATAGTATTCTTAATACAGAATGCATAGTACAATAGCGCTGGAGGGGTTAAAAAATAAATAAATAATTTAACTCACCTTAATCCACTTGCTCGCGCAGCCCGGCTTCTCTTCTGTCTTCATCTTTGCTGTGCACAGGAAAAGGACCTGTGGTGACGTTACTACGCACATCACATGGTCCGTCACATGATCCATCGCCATGGTAAAAGATCATGTGATGGACCATGTGATGAGCGCAGTGACGTCATCATAGGTCCTATTCCTCAAAGAAGACGACAGAAGAGATGCCGGCTGCACGAACAAGTGGATTAAGGTGAGTTAAATTGTTTTTAATTTTTTTTTAACCCCTCCAGCCCTATTGTACTATGCATTCTGTATTCAAAATGCTATTATTTTCCCTTATAACCATGTTATAAGGGAAAATAATAATGATCGGGTCCCCATCCGGATCGTCTCCTAGCAACCGTGCATGAAAATCGCACCCCATCCACACTTGCTTGCGATTTTCACGCTGCCCCATTCATTTCTATGGGGCCTGCGTTACGTGAAAAACGCACAATATAGAGCATGCTGAGATTTTCACGCAACGCACAAGTGATGCGTGAAAATCACCGCTCATGTGCACAGCCCCATAGAAATGAATGTGTCCGAATTCAGTGCGGGTGCAATGCGTTCACCTCACGTATTGCACCCGCGCGGAAATCTCGCCCGTGTTAAAGGGGCCTAAGAGATGTTGTTTGTAAACCTTCAGTTTTTTATCACGCGTGTGAAAAACGCATCAAAACGCATTGCACCCACGCAAAAAAAAACTGAACAACTGAACTTGCTTGCAAAATAGTGCGAGTTTCACTGAACACACCCTGAACGAACACGGACCTAATCCGTCACGCTCGTGTGAAAGGGGCCTTATGAGTATTCCGCGCGGGTGCGATGCGTGAGTTGAACGCATTGCACCCGCACTGAATCCGGACCCATTCATTTCTATGGGGCTGTGCACATTAGCTGTGATTTTCACGCATCACTTGTGCGTTGCATGAAAATCACAGCATGCTCTATATTCTGCGTTTTTCACGCAACGCAGGCCCCATAGAAATGAATGGGGTTGCGTGAAAATCGCAAGCAAGTGCGGATGCGGTGCGATTTTCACGCATGGTTTCTAGGTGACAGTCTATTCACTGAATACTGAATGCATAGTATAATAGTGCTGGAGGGGTTAAAAAAAAAGAAAAAAGTTAACTCACCTTCTCCTCTTGATCATGTAGTTCCCGGTCTCTTTACTTCTTTAATGATGAGCTGTGGGCTAAAGGACCTGTGGTGACGTCAGATCACATGCTCCATCACCACGGTGATGGACCATGTGATTGGAGCATGTGATCTGACGTCACCACAGGTCATTTAGCCCACAGCTCATCATTAAAGAAGTAAAGAGACCGGGAACTACGCGATCAAGAGGAGAAGGTGAGTTAACTTTTTCTTTTTTTTAACCCCTCCAGCACTATTATACTATGCATTCTGTATTCAGAATGCTATTATTTTCCCTTATAACCATGTTATAAGGGAAAATAATACAATCTTCAGAACATCAATCCCAAGCCCGAACTTCTGTGAAGAAGTTCGGGTTTGGGTACCAAACATGCGCCATTTTTCTCACGCGAGTGCAAAACGCATTACAATGTTTTACACTCTCGCAGAAAAATCGTGCATTTTCCCGCAACGCACCCGCCTCTTATCCGTGCCAAAAATATGACGCCTGTGTAAAAGAGGCCTAAGGGGAAATAATACAATCTACACAACCTTGTACCCAAACCTGAACTTCTGTGAAGAAGTTCGGGTCTGGGTACCACATTCAGTTTTTTATCACGCGCGTGCAAAACACATTGAACAACGGAACACAATCGCAGTCAAAACTGAATGCAATTGGGTACCTACTCGCGCGGGTTTGCCGCATCGCACCCGCAACGCATCCGGACACGCTCGTCTGCAAGGGGCCTAAGGCCTCTTTCACACGAGTGTGACGGATTAGGTCTGGATGCGTTCAGGGTGCGTTCAGTGAAACTCGCACTATTTTGCAAGCAAGTTCAGTCAGTTTTGTCTGCGATTGCGTTCAGTTTTTTCCGCGCGGGTTCAATGTGTTTTGATGCGTTTTTCACGCGCGTGATAAAAAACTGAAGGTTTACAAACAACATCTCTTAGCAACTATCAGTGAAAAATGCATCGCACCCGCACTTGCTTGCGGATGCAATGCGTTTTTCACGCAGCCCCATTCACTTTTATGGGGCCAGGGCTGCGTGAAAAACGCAGAATAGACTTCCGGTTCCGGCGCCGACATGTGAGGACGGCAGACACGGGAGCTCCGTAACAGTTGAGGCACAAACAGATTCATATTGCCTGTATTTAGCCGGAGATCGGACGATTCGTCTGCCATAAGGAGCGACTATAACATATGGATCGGTTCCTGACGAATATGGGCAAAAAAACGAAAGGCAAAGCGGCTTCCTCACTGCCCGAGGAAGAGCAGGCTGCTTCAAATATGGCGCCAGTTATGCCTGAGGTGACAGTGGCAGCTGAATCGCCGGGCAGTGCGAGCGGTAAACCGCAAATTGATTATAAAGAGCTGGCGGTGGAGGTAGCCACACAACTGGCCCCAGATCTGCGGGAGACTTTGGCAGCGTCGGTCGCTAATGTGATGCGACAGCTACAGGACACAGTCCAGCAACACGAGAACCGACTAGGGGAGGCGGAAGGCCGAATCCAAGTAATGGAGGACACCACTGAGTCGATTCTCCTAAAACTTCAGACAGCCCTGGCCGACAACAAGCGCTTATGGGAGAAAATAGACGACCTGGAGAACAGGTCCCGGCGCAACAACTTACGGTTAGTGGGGTTGCAGGAATCTATACCCCAGGGGGACTTGATTGACATTTGTGAGCTGGAACTGCCTCAGGCCTTGGGGATAGCGAGGCGCTGTAAAGTGGAGCGCGCGCACAGAGTGGGCCCTCCCCGGGTGGCCATAGATGATCAGCCGAACAGACCGAGGCAAATTATCATGAGATATCTGGACTACACAGATAAGGAGGCAGTTTTTAAGGCTTTTAAGGCCCGCAAAGAACCCATCCTACTTAGGGGAGTGAAAGTGCTTATGTTTGGGGACTACTCTATGGAGGTGACGAAAAAGCGCAAAGCTTTCTCCCCCCTGTGTACACAGCTTCATCGTGGAGGAGTGAAATTCGCCCTGCTTTACCCGGCTACCTTGAGAGTCTTCAAACTAGATGGTTCCAGTAAAACCTATACCTCACCTGAAAAAGCAGCGGCTGATTTAGACGGGAAAATAGGTCCTGTAACGCGAGGTCAAAGGAACTTGCTTAAAAGCTTGCAAGAAGATCCGTCGCTAGACACAGATCAGTCGGATGGTGTTCGCCCCAGGAGGAATCGCTGAGGATACCATCGGATTCGCCAGGTGGTTCTACAGGACTGTAAAATGTAGTAATCCTATAGTTCTTATGTGGGGTCTACATCCTTACTAGGAGAGTCATGAGGTCAATGCTGCTAGGAAAGAATGATTTGTGAGAAGTGCTCTTTCTATACCAGCCTTAATATTTTGCACTATGTTTGATGTATGCTTTTGTTTTTAGCCATACTGTACTTTTATTTTTCCTTTGTCTCAACTGTTTCTCTGGAGCTAGAGAGTATTTGCAATAGTAGTTTGTCTGTCTCCGCATTCGGAAAAAAGTGAAGTCAATGTGAGCTGTAAAGGAATGCACTAGGAGTGGATATAGTGCGCCTTGCTCTGGAAATGTTTAGGTTCACTGGGGTTTGTTGTAATATGGAGGGTGGGGGGGTGGGAAGGAGGGCTTGTTTCTATGGGGGTTCAGTTGGTCACTGGCACAATACTGTCTCAGAGGGATCTATATGCTCCCTTCACGATGTTGAAAATTATATCCTGGAATGTTAAAGGGCTACGCTCCCCTCAGAAACGTAATATGATCTTAAAAAGATTAAAGCATTTGAGGGCTGATATTGCAATGCTACAGGAAACTCACCTGTTAGAAGGTGACTTTTGTCGCATGAAAAAATCCTGGGTAGGAAGAGTCGTGGGATCCCAAGCAGTACAGCACAAAGCAGGGGTACTGTTCCTGTTACACAAGAATTTAGTGTATGACATTCTTGGAGTGGAATCAGATGATTCAGGGCGGTGGTGTACACTACATCTTACCACGGGTGCGGGAGAAATAAAGCTGCATAATGTCTATGGCCCAAATGGAGATAACAAGCATTTTTTTGCTGATTTAGCGATAAGAATAAATAGAGACACGATGCCCAAACAGTTAGTTGGCGGTGATTTGAACACAGTAGTCAATATGAGGGAAGATAGGAGACGTCTCGGTAGAGGTACGGAAACCCCACATGTACATGTCCATGATAAAGTACTGGAGCCCTTCCTGAGAGACACAGCTCTGACAGATATATGGAGAGTAGTCAATCCAGATGATAGAGATTTTACTTTTTTTTCACCTCCTCATGATTCCTGGTCCAGGATCGACTACTTTCTGGTTTCGGATTCCCTGAGGCCGAGAGTGTTAGATCCAAAGATTCATGACATGGTAATTTCGGACCATTGTCCGATTTCTATTGTGCTTTCTGAAGACCGGCCGAAGGGGCAGGACATCATCTGGAGATTTCCCTCATATTTGTACAATGATGGTGGGTTTAATGAGGTTCTCAAGGGATGGTTTTTGGAATATAGGGGAGACAACATATCTAGCATAGAGAATCCGTCGCTATTCTGGGACACGGCTAAGGCCGTTCTTCGAGGTAGGATCATAGCGTATGTCAGGGGCCTGAAGAAAAAAATTTCGGATCAACTTCAGAAATTTGGCTCTTCTCTGCGAGTGGCCTATACAACATATCAATCAAACATGACCCCACAGAATAAAGAGACTTGGCACCTAGCTAAAAGGGAGTACGAGTTATGGTATGAAAGGAAAATCAAGTGTGACATGTCCAATGTGGAAAATAGATATTTTAGAGGAGGAAATAAGTCAGGAAAAATGTTGGCTAATCTTATTAAAAATTCTAGGAACCAGGCACATATTTTAAAAATAGCTGATTCTGGGGGTGTTGTTCATGATAGGCCTGAAAAAATAGTTGCTATTCTGGGCGACTACTATAGAGATCTCTATAGAGACCCTGGTCCCAAGGCCCCTTTGTCGTCCTTTCTCTCCAGGTGTATGAAGCTGCCTACTCTTGCAACCACCCAGCTGGAGACACTGAACGCTCCAATATCTGAAGACGAGGTCTGTTTAGCCATTAAAGGTTTACATTTACATAAGGCTCCGGGGCCTGATGGTTATACGGGCGAGTTCTTTAAGATGCTGGGTGATGAGATAAAAGCCCCGCTGGCAGCGGTTTATAATGGGTTATTGACGGGTTCACCGTTATCAGCGGTAGATAATTTGGCGCATATCAAGTTAATCCCTAAGCCGGGGAAAGATGTCTTGAACCCCTCCTCATATCGCCCAATATCTTTAATCAATGTGGACCTTAAGTTGGTGGCGAAGATTATGGCGGACAGATTATCTTCTTTTATGCCAGGTTTGGTGTCCCCTTCCCAGTCTGGATTTGTTAAGGGTAGGGCGGCTGTTACCAATATCAGAAAGGTGTTGACGGTGCTGGATGCAGTTCAGTGGAACACCTGTCTTTCTCCGCGTCCGTCGCTTTTTGCGATAGACGCGGAGAAGGCTTTTGATAATGTCAGGTGGGACTGGTTGGATGAGATCTTGGATCGAATGGGTTTCAGTGGCTCAATCCGTACCTTCATCTCGACACTTTATACGTCTCCCAGGGCTAGGATAGCAATTCCGGGCTTCTTGTCTTCTCCCTTCCCGCTGTGTAGGGGAACGCGTCAGGGATGTCCCCTCTCCCCGTTGTTATTTAACCTGACATTGGAGCCGCTAGCCCGTATGTTGGAGGGGGGTGACGTTTTCAGAGGTATTAAAGTAGGGAAAAGGGAAATATATACATCTCTGTTTGCAGACGATGTTTTGTTGTTTATGGCCGACCCCTTGGAAGATATGGAGAAAGTCCTGAACCTCCTGGATTCTTTTGGGCCGGTGTCAGGTTTTAAAATAAACCGAGATAAATGTGTATTATTGCCGCTTAAGCAATTGACAGGCAGAGGGGCACCCCTGATGGCGTGTGAAGGTATCAGGATTAGTAACTCCCAGATCACTTACTTGGGAATACGTATAGGAAAATCCCCTTCTACCCTCTATAATTTGAATTTCCTTCCCTTGTTTAAAAAAATTAAGAGTGACCTGGGTAGATGGCAGAGTCTTCCGTTGTCCCTGTCAGGAAGGAGCCATTTGATTAAAATGGTATGTTTCCCTAGGTTGTTGTACCCGTTACAAACAATCCCATTACTCTTGAAGCACTCTGATATCAATGACTTGCACTCATTATTTGTTAAATTTCTGTGGTCAGGTAGGAGATCGCGTATTGCCTTGAAGACATTGATGCTGCCTAGGGAGTTGGGTGGGATAAATGTACCAGATGTTAGAATTTATAATCTGGCGTGTCTTCTTAGACATGGTCTGGATTGGATACATGGCACGGGCCATTTCTCTAATTTTGAGCTAGAGTCACAATTGGCTCACCCCTGGCCACTAACGAATCTACTTCACACCAGAAGACAGGCTTTGCCATTGCCTCTGAAGAATTCGCTTGTATTGCGAGATACGATGATAGCTTGGAGAGAGGCACGTAAGCTAGCTAAGAGGCCCTTTTTGGCCTCTAGAATAATGGGGCTTTGGCAACATCCTGAATTCCCACAAGGGGTCTCGAACAAAATGTTTAAGGTATGGCAGATGAGAGGCATAAATACCCTGCTTGATCTTCTCCACGTAGAGGAGAAAAGATATCTCACCTTTCCAGAGTTAAGTCAAAAATATAATCTGGGCAACTCGCATGTGCTCCCCTTCCAGCAAATACATTTTTTTTGTAAGGAGAGGCTGAAAGATGTAACGAGTGAATGTGCGGGTAATTCTTTGATCTTCTCCTTAGGAGCTAGCAAGAATAGACTTTCCATTTCGCATATCTATAGAGTGCTGCGTGAATCAGGTAATAAGTCCTCGGCACAGGTCCTTTTTAAAAGGTGGGAGAAGATGCTGAATATATCAGTCGCACCTGACAAAATTCTGCAGGGGTGGCTTAGAGTGTGCAGGGCTGTTCCATGCGAGGTGTGGCGAGAGTCTCACTTGCGATTAATCCATTCGGCCATCTATGCCTTCACATTTCCCAGGAGACCAGGGGATGTGAATTTCCTTACTGCCTGCCCGAAATGTGCTTTGGAAAAGGCAGACTTAGCGCACTGCGTTTGGTTATGCCCGCAGGTGCAGAAATTCTGGGGACAGATAAGAAATTGGATTGGGGAAATCTGGAAGTATGACGTGAGACTAGCTCCAGAAGCTATGCTATTTCATGACTTTGCAGAATCGCGGAGTTCTCCCCCCTTGATAGTAGATGCAGTTCTGGTGATTTCACTAAGATGCCTACTACAGCGGTGGTTGAAGGCAGAGGTACCTGGGCTTCCAGATGTGAAGGTGCAGATGGTTCATTTTATGTTCCTAGACAAGTTGGACACTGAGTCGAATAAAGACAAGAAAACCAAAGGGTTTTTTAAACGGTGGAAACTGTTTATTGCCAATAACTATACGCAGGAGGAAATTAAGGACATTATGCAGTCATTCAAATATACAGAATGGTATAGTCTAGAGGCCCTCAAAGGCACCCTGGGGAGGCTAGCCATTTAACCTCTAATGTGAAGTAAAGGGAGTGAGCCTGGAGGAATACTGATAGGACATATATCAGAGGATTCTAGAGAGACAGTTTGATCGAACCTGGAGACAGTTTTGCTGAAATGACCTAGTTGGGTGGGAGGGGGGGAGGGGGAATTGGGGGGGTTGGGATATTTTCTATTGTTGTGTATGAAATTGATAAAATAATGTATCACCTCTGTATTGATGCTGTATTCGGAATCCTGTACTGTTTCTAGATTGTATGGTGAAACGAATAAAACAATTAAAAAAAAAAAAAAAAAAAAAAAAAAAAAAAAAAAACGCAGAATATAGAGCATGCTGCGATTTTCATGCAACGCAGAACTGATGCGTGAAAAACAACGCTCATGTGCACAGCCCCATAGAAATGAATGGGTCCGGATTCAGTGCGGGTGCAATGTGTTCACCTCACGCATTGCACCCGAGCGGAAATCTCGCCCGTGTGAAAGGGGTCAGGATTCGTTCACGTCACGCATTGCACTAGCGCGGAAAACTCGCTCGTGTGAAAGGGGCCAATGAATGGGTCAGGATTCAGTGCGGGTGCTATGTGTTCACGTCACGCGGGTGCAATGCGTGACGTGAACGAATCCTGACCCCTTTCACACGGGCGAGATTTCCGCTCGGGTGCAATGCGTGAGGTGAACACATTGCACCCGCACTGAATCCGGACCCATTCATTTCTATGGGGCTGTGCACATGAGCGGTGATTTTCACACATCACTTGTGCGTTGCGTGAAAATCTCAGCATGTTCTATATTCAGTGTTTTTCACGCAACGCAGGCCCCATAGAAGTGAATGGGGCTGCGTGAAAATTGCAAGCATCTGCAAGCAAGTGCGATTTTCACGCTCGGTTTCTAGGAGATGATCGGGATGGGGACCCGATCATTATTATTTCCCTTATAACATGGTTATAAGGGAAAATAATAGCATTCTGAGTACAGAATGCTAAGTACAATAGGGCTGGAGGGGTAAAAATAAAATAAAAAATAAAATAATAATTTAACTCACCTTAAGCCACTTGTTTGCGCAGCCGGCATCTCTTCTGTCTTCTTTGCTGTGCACAGGAAAAGGACCTGTGGTGACGTCACTACGCACATCACATGGTCCGTCACATGATCCATCACCATGGTAAAAGATCATGTGATGCAGGGGTGTGGAATTCCTATCGCCCGACGCCCGGGACATGCAGTTCCGGGCGCCGGGCAGGTAGTTTGTGCAGGCAGCTTAGCCCTGCGGGCAAGTAGCAGGGCTAGGGTTGAGCCGTGTTTTCCTCTAATACACAGCCCGGTGCAGCAAGTCCGGGCTGCTTACCGCAGTGTTATCAGCGCTCCTGTGCAGGCCGGAAGTCAGCTCCCAGCGGAGGCACACGTTAGTCAGCGGCTGTAGTAGGAGCTCCTGACATGGTGGCAGCCCGTGCCGTGATAGACAGCCCAGAAGGTAGTGTGTGTGGTGACTGCTCTGGGTCAGCTATGCTCTGCTGTCAGGCTGCCGCTCTGCTTCTTCTCCCTGCAATTGAAGTGTCAATAGGAGTGCTGCCAGGTTCCAACTTCCAGCCACTCACCCTCCATGAATAGGGGGGGGGGGGGGCGGGGACTTCCCCATACTGGCATGTACATCAAGGGGATTCACTGCCCCAATATGGCATGTACATTAAAGGGATTCACTGCCCCAGTATGGCATGTACATCAAGGGGATTCACTGCCCCAATATGGCATGTACATTAAAGGGATTCACTGCCCCAGTATGGCATGTACATTAAAGGGATTCACTGCCCCAGTATGGCATGTACATTAAAGGGATTCACTGCCCCAGTATGGCATGTACATTAAAGGGATTCACTGGCCCAGTATGGCATGTACATTAAAGGGATTCACTGCCCCAGTATGGCATGTACATTAAAGGGATTCACTGCCCCAGTATGGCATGTACATTAAAGGGATTCACTGCCCCAGTATGGCATGTACATTAAAGGGATTCACTTAAATATGGTTTTGATTTAAAATTACTTTTTGTATCAGGACAAGTAGATTGTCATGAGGGACAAGTAGATTGAGACCCCGCTTTAGTCCTTCGACAAGTAGTTTTTTTAAAAAATTTCCACACCCCTGTGATGGACCATGTGATGAGCGCAGTGACGTCATCAAAGGTCCTATTCCTCAAAGAAGAAGACGAAAGAGATGCCGGCTGCTCGAACAAGTGGATTAAGGTGAGTTAAATTATTTTTATTTATTTTTTTAACCCCTCCAGCGCTATTGTACTATGGATTCTGTATTCAGAATGCTATTATTTTCCCTTATAACCATGTTATAAGGGGAAATAATACAATCTACACAACACCTAACCCAAACCTGAACCTGAACTTCTGTGAAGAAGTTCGTGTCTGGGTACCACATTCAGTTTTTTATCATGCGAGTGCAAAACACATTACACCCGCGCAATAAAAACTGAACAATGGAACACAATTTAGTACCTACTCGCGCGGGTTTGCCGCAACGCATCAGGACCTTATCTGGACACGTTTGTCTGCAAGAGGCCTAAGACTTTTTTGTTAGAGAGTAAAATGCCCTGTCCATGCACCTATGACGCTTGTATAGGCGTTATTGTGATCTCTGCACTCCTACACTTCGGTTTTGCAGTCCATTATGCCTGTTAGTGTAAAACTGAAATCAGCCTATTAGACTCTGCTTCTGGCAGGTCCTAATAGGCCTCTGTACATGGCAGACCTGGAGGCCAATGTTAAGGCCCTTGTGACTGCAACACAAGGGAAGCGGTGGCAATGGGGTGACGAGCAGCTGTAATTACCCTGCACAACAACTACAAGCTAGATGACATGCAGGTAAACAATGAAGAGGAGGCAGCAACCCCTTGAAACAGCAAATAGGCGGCGGTGCCAGGAGTCGGACCCCTACTAATCTGACATTGTTTTTCTGATACTGCACAACCTCTTTAATGGCCTAGATTAGCGTCATCATTCACATCCCTCCATATACTTAGTAGGGGCAATCCAAATCTAATCTCCTTAACCGCCTCCGGACCGCCTAACGCAGATGTGCGGTCCGGAGGCGGCAGCGCTGCGCACAACGACGCATATACGCGTCATCTCGCGAGAGGCGAGATGACGCGCTATGCGGCCCGCGCATGCGGAGTTCGGGCCGGCATTTCGTAGAGGACCATTTCGTCATCAGCTTGCCAGCCAATGATCGCGGCAGGCAAGCTGATGATTTTCAAAAAATCCAATCAGAGAGCCAGATAACAGATCATATTTGTAAATATGATCTGTTATATGGCTGCCTGCTCCTCTGCTGGTTCTTTTCGTCGGTTGGATCCAGCAGAGGAGCAGGCTACACAGTGAGTACACCAACACTACACTTTAGCCCCAGATCACCCCCCTGAACCCCAATTAACCCTTTGATCACCCCTTTGTCAATCACTAGTGAAAGGAAAAAAGTGATCAGTGTAAACTGTCACTTTTTTTTTTCACTGGTATTGACTGTTAGGTTTTAGGTATAGTTTAGGCCCCTTGGTTAGGTAGTTAGCGATCAGTTAGCGCCCAGCCCACCGCACCGCAGTCCGTTATTCGCTGATTAGCGTATCGCTAATCAGCATTTGTACTTTTATAGTATCTGGAAGTGATCAAAACTGATCACGGTCAGATCTATAATTGTATTAATGTCACTTTAGTTCGCCCTCCACCCAAAACGCAGTGTTTGCCCGATCAGGCCTGATCGGTCGCCCACACGTGCTTTCGCCCACGCCCGCCCCACCGCAGTGACAAATTTTTTTTATTTTTTTTGATCACTGCACAATCACTTTACACACACTGCGGCGATAAAAAAATCAGTTTTGATATTTATTATCAACCGCAGCGGCCTCCGGTACTTCGCTAGCCTCCCCTTTGTAAGACAGGCTTGCTTTTTTTTTCTTGGGTAGTCTCAGGGAATACCCCTAAATTTAGTTGCCCAAAATGTCTAACAGGGGGTATTCTTCTGAAGAGGCCTACAGGCTTCTGACCCAGTCGGATGAGGAGTGGGAACCCTCATCTGATGAATCCAGCGGGTCAGAATACGAACCTGTAGAAAGCAGTGGCTCTCTGACCCAAAGTTCGGACGAGGAGGCTGAGGTCCCTGATAGCACCAGGCGTACCCGGCCCCGTGTCGCTAGACCACAGGTTGCGCAGGATCCGCTTCAAGAGCAGCAGAGTGGGGCTAGTGCTGTCGGATTACGTGGTGAGGCATACACCAGCAGCCCAGCCCTCCCTGGACCTAGTACCAGCACTGCCGTACAACCTGGTGAAGTAGTGAGCACCAGAAGGGCAGTTGAAGCTGGTACGGTGGCACGTGCAGTAGTGACCCCGTCGCAGCTACCGCAAAGACGTGCCCGTAGAGCCCCTAGAATCCCTGAGGTGCTGGCAAACCCTGATTGGCAGTCCCCAACTTCAGCCGCACCTGTAGTTTTCCCTTTCACTGCCCAGTCTGGAGTTCGGGTTGAGACAGCTCAGATCGGTTCGGCCCTGGGATTTTTTGAGCTGTTCTTGACTGCGGAGCTTTTAGACATAGTTGTGGCAGAAACAAACAGGTATGCCACACAATTTATCACCGCTAACCCGGGAAGCTTTTATGCCCAGCCTTTCCGGTGGAAACCAGTCCAAGTTTCCGAAATTAAAACTTTTCTGGGCCTCCTCCTCAACATGGGTCTAACTAAAAAGCATGAATTGCGGTCATATTGGTCCACGAACCCAATTCATCACATGCCCATGTTCTCTGCTGCTATGTCCAGGGCACGTTTTGAGACCATCCTGCGTTTCCTGCACTTTAGTGACAACACCGCCTCCCGTCCCAGAGGCCACCCTGCTTTTGACCGGCTCCACAAAATTCGGCCCCTCATAGACCATTTCAACCTGAAATTTGCAGATTTGTATACCCCAGAGCAAAACATCTGCGTAGACGAGTCCCTGATACATTTTACCGGGCGCCTTGGCTTCAAACAATACATCCCAAGCAAGTGCGCCCGGTATGGGGTCAAATTGTATAAGCTCTGTGAAAGGGCCACAGGCTATACCCACAAATTTCGGATCTATGAGGGAAAAGATCAGACCCTGGAGCCGGTCGGTTGCCCTGACTACCTGGGGAGCAGTGGGAAGACAGTTTGGGACTTGGTGTCACCCTTATTCGGCAAGGGGTACCATCTTTATGTGGACAATTTTTACACAAGTGTGGCCCTCTTTAGGCATTTGTTTCTAGAACGGATTGGCGCCTGTGGTACCGCGCGAACTAGTCGCGCGGGCTTCCCCCAACGGCTCGTTACCACCCGTCTTGCAAGGGGACAGAGGGCCGCACTGTGTAACGAAGAACTGCTCGCGGTGAAATGGAGAGACAAGCGTGACGTTTACATGCTCTCCTCCATTCACGCAGACACGACAATACAAATTGAGCGAGCAACCCGTGTCATTGAAAAGCCCCTCTCAGTCCACGACTATAATTTGCTCATGGGAGGGGTGGACTTCAATGACCAGATGTTGTCTCCGTATTTAGTTTCCCGCAGAACCAGACGCTGGTATAAGAAGGTGTCTGTATATTTAATTCAATTGGCTCTGTATAATAGTTTTGTTCTCTACAGTAAGGCTGGGAGAACTGGATCCTTCCTCAAATTTCAGGAAGAGATCATCGAGAACCTCCTGTACCCAGGAGGTTCCGTGGCCCCATCCACCAGTGTAGTTAGCCGTCTACACGAGCGACATTTCCCCAATGTCGTTCCTGGTACCTCAACCCAACCGTCACCCCGAAAAAGATGTAGTGTCTGTAGCATGAGTGGAATAAGGCGTGACACCCGCTATTTCTGTCCTGACCACCCTGCCCTATGCTTTGGAGAGTGTTTCGGGAAGTACCACTCACAGGTACACTATTAGCATAGGGATCATCTCACCAGGACAGGCACACAGGGCTATTAGGGCCCATTCACTCACAGCTGCTGCAAACGTCTCCTTTCACCTGGGACAAAGTGCATAACGCACTTTGCCACATCTTTGGGCGATTTGCGCTTTGCACATTGACCCATGGGGAAGGAGAGGTTTGTTCTATAAAGGTAAAAAAAAACAAAAAAACACCAGTAAGCAAAAAGGTTAATGTTCAGTTAAAAAAGTTAAAGTTTATATATTCTGTTCCAAAGTTAATAAAATTATTGCGTTGCGGCCTGTTTTTTTTTTTTTTTTTTTACCTTCCAGGTGGACCAACCGATCGACTAGCTGCAGCACTGATGTGCATTCTGACAGAAGCATTGCGCTGCTGTCAGATGTATGCGGCGCTGCAAGACGAGATTTCTACTCTGCAGTAACAAATACGTTTGCCAAGGCATACGAGCTGAGGAGGAGGCGGCGTTCCTATGCTTTGGCAAACACTTTGTATATATATAAAAAAAAAAAATCCCGGCAATGATTTATTCATCCACATCGATTGATGTGAATGGAGAAATCTGGTTTGCCAGGGCATACGAGCTAAGTGGGTATGGATGTAGGGCGGAGCTCCTATGTCCTGGCAGACGCCTTTCCCCTCCATTTTTTTTTTGGGCAGAGATTTTTGGGCAGAGATTTTTTCATCCACATTGATCGATGCGAATGAAGAAATCTGTGCCGTTCATTTTTTTCTTTCAGCCCAGAGGCTGAACGGAAAAAAAAATCTCATTACCTGTATGCTCAATATAAGGAGAATAGCAGAAACTGCTAATGCTGGCCATACATGTAATGATTGCGGAGACCCTCAAATGCCAGGGCAGTACAAACACCCCACAACTGACCCCATTTTGGAAAGAAGACACCCCAAGGTATTTGCTGAGGGGCATATTGAGTCCATGAAAGATTTAAATTTTTGTCCTAAGTTAGCGGAAAGTGAGACTTTGTGAGAAAAAACAAAAAAAATTAAAAATTTCCGCTAACTTATGCGAAAAAAATAAATTCGATGAACTTGCCAGGCCCCTCATTGGATACCTTGGGGTGTCTTCTTTCCAAAGTGGGGTCGCATGTGGGGTATTTATACTGCCCTGGCTTTTTAGGGGCCCTAAAGCGTGAGAAGAAGTCTGGGATCCAAATGTCTAAAAATGCCCTCCTAAAAGGAATTTGGGCCGCTTTGCGCATCTAGGCTGCAAAAAAGTGTGACACATCTGGTATCGCCGTACTCAGGAGAAGTTGGGGAATGTGTTTTGGGGTGTCATTTTACATATACCCATGCTGGGTGAGAAAAATATCTTGGTCAAATGCCAACTTTGTATAAAAAAATGGGAAAAGTTGTCTTTTGCCAAGATATTTCTCTCACCCAGCATGGGTATATGTAAAATGACACCCCAAAACACATTCCCCAACTTCTCCTGAGTACGGCGATACCAGATGTGTGACACTTTTTTGCTGCCAAGGTGGGCAAAGGGGCACATATTCCAAAGTGCACCTTTCGGATTTCACCGGTCATTTTTTACACATTTTGATTGCAAAGTACTTCTCACACATATGGGCCCCTAAATTGCCAGGGCAGTATAACTACGCCACAAGTGACCCCATTTTGGAAAGAAGACACCCCAAGGTATTCCGTGAGGGGCATGGCGAGTTCCTAGAATTTTTTATTTTTTGTCGCAAGTTAGTGGAATATGAGACTTTGTAAGGAAAAAAGAGAAAAAAAATAATAATCATCATTTTCCGCTAACTTGTGACAAAAAAAAAAATTCTAGGAACTCGCCGTGCCCCTCACGGAATACCTTGGGGTGTCTTCTTTCCAAAATGGGTTCACTTGTGGCGTAGTTATACTGCCCTGGCAATTTAGGGGCCCATATGTGTGAGAAGTACTTTGCAATCAAAATGTGTAAAAAATGGCCTGCAAAATCCGAAAGGTGCACTTTGGAATATGTGCCCCTTTGCCCACCTTGGCAGCAAAAAAGTGTGACACATCTGGTATCGCCGTACTCAGGAGAAGTTGGGGAATGTGTTTTGGGGTGTCATTTTACATATACCCATGCTGGGTGAGAAAAATATCTTGGTCAAATGCCAACTTTGTATAAAAAAATGGGAAAAGTTGTCTTTTGCCAAGATATTTCTCTCACCCAGCATGGGTATATGTAAAATGACACCCCAAAACACATTCCCCAACTTCTCCTGAGTACGGCGATACCAGATGTGTCACACTTTTTTGCAGCCAAGGTGGGCAAAGGGGCACATATTCCAAAGTGCACCTTTCGGATTTCACCGGTCATTTTTTACACATTTTGATTGCAAAGTTCTTCTCACACATTTGGGCCCCTAAATTGCCAGGGCAGTATAACTACCCCACAAGTGACCCCATTTTGGAAAGAAGACACCCCAAGGTATTCTGTGAGGGGCATGGTGAGTTCCTAGAATTTTTTATTTTTTGTCGCAAGTTAGTGGAATATGAGACTTTGTAAGAAAAAATAAAATAAAAAATCATCATCATTTTCCGCTAACTTGTGACAAAAAATAAAAAGTTCTATGAACTCACTATGCCCATCAGCGAATACCTTAGGGTGTCTACTTTCCGAAATGGGGTCATTTGTGGGGATTTCCTACTGTCTGGGCATTGTAGAACCTCAGGAATCATGACAGGTGCTCAGAAAGTCAGAGCTGCTTCAAAAAGTGGAAATTCACATTTTTGTACCATAGTGTGTAAACGCTATAACTTTTACCCAAACCAATTTTTTTTTGCCCAAACATTTTTTTTTATCAAAGACATGTAGAACAATAAATTTGTCGAAAAATTTATATATGGATGTCGTTTTTTTTGCAAAATTTTACAGCTGAAAGTGAAAAATGTCATTTTTTTGCAAAAAAATCGTTACATTTTGATTAATAACAAAAAAAGTAAAAATGTCAGCAGCAATAAAATACCACCAAATGAAAGCTCTATTAGTGAGAAGAAAAGGAGGTAAAATTCATTTGGGTGGTAAGTTGCATGACCGAGCGATAAACGGTGAAAGGAGTGTAGTGCCAAAGTGTAAAAAGTGCTCTGGTCATGAAGGGGGTTTCAGCTAGCGGGGCTGAAGTGGTTAAAGAGGTTGTCTAACCTCAGACATATCACTAGGGGACATATCACTCAAGGGCATATCACTAGGTTATTTTCGGAAATCCCATTGAAATGAATGGCAAGCACGCGTACCGTTCCATTCACTTCTATAGGGCTGACGGAAATAGCTGAGCCAGCGTTTGTCTATTTTCAGCACTCCCATAGGAATGAATGAAGGATGGCCGCGCATGCGCAGTGCGCTCTCCTTCACTTTGTGGGCTCCGTTCTGAAGACAGGTGCAGGTCTCAGAGGTGGGACCCCCACCTATCAGACATTGGAGGCATATCCTAGCGATATGCCCCCAATGTCTGGGGCGAGACAAGCCCTTTTCCTCAAGCAGATGCTATGGCCAATTTCTCTTAGGAAGCCAATTAACCTCAGTATGTTGTTGTAGATAATTCAGGCAAAAGTGTGGAGAACATATACATTCAATACAGATATCCTTTGTCGGATTTGACCCAAGTGCTATAGCGATAGCCACTGAGACATCATGTCAATCTGTATAGTGGCATTGCTCTGTCTTGCATTACTGTTTATGATATGCCACCATAGTTTTTTATTGACTGTCCATAGTACTGCTGTCCTCTTATGTGGCAGATAGGCTTATGGAACCCGATCTCAGGCACCAGAGCAAGGTGTGACAAAAACCTCTGCAACCCCTGATATCTTCCCTATTGATTCTCTCATCATCTCTCTAAGAATATATTCACACTGCATCTTATAGTGTCTGTTAGAGGTGTACCATATGTTGGCTGGATTTCTCGTCATATACTTCCAATAGATGCCTCGGAGCGCATGCCACTGTACATGCATACAGTAACAAGCGTCACCGATCGGATGCTCATAAGCATTAATGCATTTTGTTGCAGTTTATGAATGATATGTTTAAGCAACCATAATAAATGTATCATTTCTGATCTTTACAGTGAAACTAAATGTAACGGAGATTTATACAACAGACCTGATTCATGAGAAGAAGTGCTCTCTGAGATGTAATATATCAGGCTTCAGACCACGCAATCTTACTATTAACTTATACTTTAAGAAGGACAAAGAAACTCAGAAGAAAGTAGATTCCTGGAGCTCCATAAAGCCCAGAAAGAGGTCACCAGAGAACGATACTGAGCAGGGTACACTTTTACATGAACCCAGACACCTGGCCCTGGCCCCTCTTATGAAACCATGTAAACGCTCCCTTTTCAACTGTGACTGTTCCATAGATATAACTCCCATGTTCCACATACATAATGGGGCACTGCTCACTCTGGAGGTTCACCATGCTGCACTGACAACACCCATTTACAGACATCTACAACTAAAGGTGAAAGGTGAGTATGAATATTTTATTCTGTAAAACCCCAGCTGATAATACATAGGTGATTTATTATTGGAATTAGGCAGTGTTGGGTTTGTAATCTGTGCTTCTGCAGCTATGATAATACTACAACTCCTAGCATGCTCTGACAACCCGTCTGCATAAAATCAGAGATCATGTGACTGAACTACTAGACATCATCTCAGGTCTCAGTAGAATGTGTCTGGGATACATGGATTACCTACATTAAAATGCTCTGCTATGGATCGTTCCTTTTTGCAAACAGGGTCTCCAACAATAAATGCTACAAGAGATTTAACAATTAGCCCCTTCACATATCTATCCTCCAAAGGATTTAGCCATTAAAGTGGATCTCTCATCTTAATGTGCTGCTCCATATTACAGTTACAGGTCCACACTACTAGTAGCCGAAACGACACAAAAATGTTTTACTGTTTGGCTACTAGGAACCTTCATTCAGGTGGATCCATGTAGAGAGAACCTTCCCCTTCCCCCAGACCTGCCATGTTAGGGCTCTATTACATCCTACCTCTGGTGGCAGTAAAAAACCAATATACTGCAATACAGACATACTGCAGTGTATTGTACAGACGGTCAACCTTGAAAAACATCTTTAGGTCTAAGTTTATTCATATAAAATAAGACATTAAAGGGGTGGATCACCTTTTAGAGGTACCAAGCCCCCCCCCCCCCTCCCCCTCTCCTGGGCAGATCTGTAAAGGGAAAAATACTTACAAGCTAAACCGATGGGTCTCGGCTCCTTTGCTCTCATCATCTAACTTGATGCCACTGCAGCCAATGACTGGCCACAGCGCTGACCTGTCCCCCCTTGTGTCAAATGACCAACTGATGTGATGATAGGGGGGAAGGTCATCATCAAAGCAGATGCTGACAGCGGGGGAACTGAGTAAAGGAGTCAGGACCCAGTGGAGAGGAGCAGGTAAGTAGCGGGGAGCAGTGGTTAGCCATATGAGATGGAGTTTGATGCATTTCATCTTGTCTACATTAGGGCAACCTATTTTCAAAATGACTTTAATAGGGATACAGTATTTACATGTTTACATTTTTGTGTATTACTATGTAGGTAAACCCAAAATGGATAAAATTGAGGCCAACCAAGAATTCTACAAATCTGGGGACCTGTTGCAGCTAAAATCTAAAATTCACTCTTTTTATCCAGAAAGTATAAATGTGAAATGGTACAAAGACATGGAAGAAATTACATCGCAGGTTACTGCAGCTGAAAAAGACGACAAAGGGCTGTTTTCTGTCGTAAGTTCTATGCAATGCACTGTTACAGAGGAAGACTTTGAGAAACCATTCAGGTGTAGGGTGATGCACGAGACGACCTCCAAGTCTGTTACATGGAGACTAGAGAAACGAGGTAAGTAACTGAGGAAATAAATACTATGACACGGTCAGAACATTGTTGGGTTACATTTAAAATCCTACTAAGGCTGCATTCACATAGCGCTTTAGCCCTCAGAACAGCTTTCTTTCAGAGGTGTATTTCTCAATACTTCAAAAAGGTATTCAGACGTATACCACAACAGGTACAGTGACTTTAATGGGTTAAATGGAGTTCAAAGGATTCAACTTTGAACTCCATTTGACCTGTTCTGCCAGTAGTATAGTAATAGTAGTAATAATGGTAAACTGCTCTATTCTGTCTGGCGAAAATGCTGGAAAGGAAAGAAAAACAGGTCAAACTGAGTCCACAGATGAATCTTCAAATTCTGTTTAATCCATTAAAGTCAATATACCCACTGATTGATAGCCCCGTGGGGGGCTAAAAATCTAAGTGAAATTAGTTACCTTAGTATGATTTTAAAGAACACAACCAGGATGAACGCTGAGAAAAGTGTTTGTGTGGATATAGAACCTAGAAAGCATTAGTTATCCTAGACCGATCCTTAATTACATCCTGTATTATACTCCAGAGCTGCGCTCACTATTCTGTTGGTGGAGTCACTGTGTACATACATTACTTATCCTAGACTGATCCTTAATTACATCCTGTATTATACTCCAGAGCTGCGCTCACTATTCTGTTGGTGGAGTCACTGTGTACATACATTACTTATCATGTACTGATCCTGAGTTACATCCTGTATTATACTCCAGAGCTGCACTCACTATTCTGCTGGTGCAGTCACTGTGCACATACATTACTTATCCTGTACTGATCCTGAGTTACATCCTGTATTATACTCCAGAGCTGCACTCACTATTCTGCTGGTGCAGTCACTGTGTACATACATTACTTATCCTGTACTGATCCTGAGTTACATCCTGTATTATACTCCAGAGCTGCACTCACTATTCTGCTGGTGCAGTCACTGTGTACATACATTACATTACTTAAACTGTACTGATCCTGAGTTATATCTTGTATTATACTCCAGAGCTGCACTCACTATTCTGCTGGTGGAGTCACTGTGTACATACATTACTTATCCTAGACTGATCCTTAATTACATCCTGTATTATACTCCAGAGCTGCGCTCACTATTCTGCTGGTGGAGTCACTGTGTACATACATTACTTATCCTAGACTGATCCTTAATTACATCCTGTATTATACTCCAGAGCTGCAATCCCTATTCTGCTGGTGCAGTCACTGTGTACATACATTACTTATCCTGTACTGATCCTGAGTTACATCCTGTATTATACTCCAGAGCTGCACTCACTATTCTGCTGGTGGAGTCACTGTGTACATACATTACTTATCCTGTACTGATCCTGAGTTACATCCTGTATTATACTCCAGAGCTGCACTCACTATTCTGCTGGTAGAGTCACTGTGTACATACATTACTTATCCCGTACTGATCCTGAGTTACATCCTGTAATATACTGTATTGGACCGTTTCAGCAGACAAGGGGTTAAAATCCGTTTAGGCAATATACCCCTTTCTGAGAGACAGGCACAGCTGCTGCAGGACACCAAACTCCCGAACTGGATTCAAAATAGCACTCCAAACTGGAACCTCGCAAATAGCTGCCGGCAGACGAACAGGAAAAGAGTACAGTCAGCTTACACTCCTGGCAATCAGTCTCCAACAGCATACAGGGAATCCCCCCAATAACGAGACAAGGCTCCGTGTTGAGGGTCAGCAGTGGTCTCTCGTGCTGGCACACCCAGCCTGGTTTTTATTACAGTTGTTGCAAATACAGGTCCGCCCACAGGGTTTTGAAATACAACCAATCAGTAATTTACAACACATACAATGTAAATACAGCAACCAATCGTTCATGCCCCCAGAGGACCAGAAGGGAGACTGCGACACAGGACATATACAACATATCCCCACAATGCATCATGGTTTCCTCCTCTCTGTCCTGGAGACAACCGAAGGCAATCCAATTATCTCTCAGGACAAAGGGAGATCACCAATACACATGTGGAGACAACAGGACAGACATCACCATTTAAACACACAATGGCACACCCCCACAGCAAACACAGACATTTAACATATCCCCAGATAGCTCAAGTTGGAGTGCATATCATTAGGTGAATGGCACTCAGAATACACGAATACAATAATATTAGCTATCTGGGTGCCCTCGCATAACATACAATTTAACCAAACGCATAATAACATAAAATACAATTCCACAGACAGATTTAAGCTGTGCGGCCGGTCTGTCTTCTCCTTTAAAGTTACTATGGGCCATAATCCTGAGGCAAGAGGCTTTTAAACAGCCCTCTCCAAAACACTGTGGCGAGGTTGGTTTCGCCACATATACTCCAGAGCTGCACTCACTATTCGGCTGGTGCAGTCACTGTGTACATACATTACTTATCCTGTACTGATCCAGAGTTACATCCTGTATTATAATTCAGAGCTGCACTCACTATTCTGCTGGTGCAGTCACTGTGTACATACATTACATTAGTTATCCTGTACTGATCCTGAGTTATATCTTGTATTATACTCCAGAGCTGCACTCACTATTCTGCTGGTGCAGTTACTGTGTACATACATTACTTATCCTGTACTGATCCTGAGTTACATCCTGTATTATAATTCAGAGCTGCACTCACTATTCTGCTGGTGCAGTTACTGTGTACATACATTACTTATCCTGTACTGATCCTGAGTTACACCTTGTATTATACTCCAGAGCTGCACTCACTATTGTATTATTTTAAACATGGAACCCTATGGTTGACCTACTGTTTCATGTGCCAGAGGCTTGCCTCAGAGGTATATGTTGGGAAATATTCCAATTATAACAGTCTGAAGGATGTCATGCGATCCCACATAACCCGTACACTTTGGGAGTTCCTTGGGTCTTGGGGGACTCCAGGAACACACTGATTACAAACATTTCTTAGTAGTAAAATAAAAGACAATGTCAGAGAATATTATGTTACTGGAATAGCAGTAAATGCTTGGAACAAACTTCCTAAAATAAAGATAAAAAATCAATCTAAAATAGGATAAGGGCAGACTAGATGGACGGAGGTGTCTTTTTCTGCTGTCAATCTTTTTCTACATAAAAGTCCCTCACTTGGTAGACTGTGATGGTTTATTTCCCATTCTTCTACTTAAGCCTGTATTACACCTGCTGATTTTTCGGCAAACAACCGTTTGTAGTAACGCTTGTTACCGATCATCTGGCAGTCTAATACTGCCGCCGATTGCCTGACGAACGAGCAAACATTTGTTAATCGGGCGATGCAAATCTTGTCTAACCACGATCGTCTGCCGGCAAACAAAGATTCAGTATAGGGAAGAGCGATGGCATACAGATTGCTCCTCCCTATACTGAGGAGGAGATCGCTGCATGTAATAGCAGCGGTCTCCTCCCCTAGCAGGCGGACGAATGCTGGGAAGGAACGCTTCCCTCCCGACAATCGCCTGTTAAATCAGGATGTCGAGTACAGCCTTTAGTTCTGTATGCTCTCAAAGTAATTTTTCCTTATCTTTGGTTATGAACAGCTCCACCCATAATGGATGCAATCCAAGCCAACCAAGAAGCATACAGCGCTGGAGAAACATTGGAGCTGGAGTGCAAAATTCACTCATTTTATCCACAGAACATACAAGTGACATGGCAGAAAGGAGAAGAAGAGATCCCATCACAAACGCGCGAACCTGAAGATGAGAGTGAACCCTATTATGTTCTCGGTCATATAAGTTACACTGTTGAAGAGGAAGATTTCGGGAAAATATTTACCTGTCAAATTAAACACCCGTATAAGAAAGATAGTGTCCAGTGGAGACTGGAAAAGAAAACAGGTAAGAGATTCCAGGAGACAGTCTTAAAGGGGTCATCTGAGAGTATCCCGGTGCGCGGATGAAAACATCCGGAGGCGGGGGGGTTGGGTGAGCAGTCAATGGCAGGCAGGGACGAGTCTCCCTAGTATCGCAGGTGACGCTAGGGAGGCTCGTCCCCGTCCGCCATTAGCTGCTACCCCCTCCTCCGACACCGGATGTTTTCATCTGCGCACCGGGAGAAGCAGCAGCGGCGGTGCGGGGGGAGCAGGGTAAGTATATTCAGTGTGGGGGGCCCGGCATATTGGGGGGCTTTTTATACTCTCAGATAACCCCTTTAACCACCTCCGGACCGCCTAACGCAGATGTGCGGTCCGGAGGCGGCAGCGCTGCGCACAACGACGCATATACGCGTCATCTCGCGAGACACGAGATGACGCGATATGCGGCCCGCGCATGCGCAGTTCGCGCCGGCATTTCGAAGAGGACCATTTCGTCATCAGCTTGCCAGCCAATGATCGCGGCAGGCAAGCTGATGATTTTCAAAAAAATCCAATCAGAGAGCCATATATCAGATCATATTTGTAAATATGATCTGTTATATGGCTGCCTGCTCCTCTGCTGGTTCTTTTCGTCGGTTGGATCCAGCAGAGGAGCAGGCTACACAGTGAGTACACCAAACACTACACTTTAGCCCCAGATCACCCCCCTGAACCCCAATTAACCCTTTGATCACCCCTTTGTCAATCACTAGTGAAAGGAAAAAAGTGATCAGTGTAAACTGTCACTTTTTTTTTTCACTGGTATTGACCGTTAGGTTTTAGGTATAGTTTAGGCCCCTTGGTTAGGTAGTTAGCGATCAGTTAGCGCCCAGCCCACCGCACCGCAGTCCGTTATTCGCTGATTAGCGTATCGCTAATCAGCATTTGTACTTTTATAGTATCTGGAAGTGATCAAAACTGATCACGGTCAGATCTATAATAGTACTAGTGTCACTTTAGTTCGCCCTCCACCCAAAACGCAGTGTTTGCCCGATCAGGCCTGATCGGTCGCCCACACGTGCGTTCGCCCACACCCGCCCCACCGCAGTGACAAAAAAAATTTTTTTTTTGATCACTGCACAATCACTTTACACGCACTGCGGCGATAAAAAAATCAGTTTTGATATTTTTTATCAACCGCAGCGGCCTCCGGTACTTCGCTAGCCTCCCCTTTGTAAGACAGGCTTGCTTTTTTTTTCTTGGGTAGTCTCAGGGAATACCCCTAAATTTAGTTGCCCAAAATGTCAAACAGGGGGTATTCCTCTGAAGAGGCCTACAGGCTTCTGACCCAGTCGGATGAGGAGTGGGAACCCTCATCTGATGAATCCAGCGGGTCAGAATACGAACCTGTAGAAAGCAGTGGCTCTCTGACCCAAAGTTCGGACGAGGAGGCTGAGGTCCCTGATAGCACCAGGCGTACCCGGCCCCGTGTCGCTAGACCGCAGGTTGCGCAGGATCCGCTTCAAGAGCAGCAGAGTGGGGCTGGTGCTGTCGGATTACGTGGTGAGGCATACACCAGCAGCCCAGCCCTCCCTGGACCTAGTACCAGCACTGCCGTACAACCTGGTGAAGTAGCGAGCACCAGAAGGGCAGTTGAAGCTGGTACGGTGGCACGTGCAGTAGTGACCCCGTCGCAGCCACCGCAAAGACGTGCCCGTAGAGCCCCTAGAATCCCAGAGGTGCTGGCAAACCCTGATTGGCAGTCCCCAACTTCAGCCGCACCTGTAGTTTTCCCTTTCACTGTCCAGTCTGGAGTTCGGGTTGAGACAGCTCAGATCGGTTCGGCCCTGGGATTTTTTGAGCTGTTCTTGACTGCGGAGCTTTTAGACATAGTTGTGGCCGAAACAAACAGGTATGCCACACAATTTATAACCGCCAACCCGGGAAGCTATTATGCCCAGCCTTTCCGGTGGAAACCAGTCCAAGTTTCTGAAATTAAAACTTTTCTGGGCCTCCTCCTCAACATGGGTCTAACTAAAAAGCATGAATTGCGGTCATATTGGTCCACGAACCCGATTCATCACATGCCCATGTTCTCTGCTGCTATGTCCAGGGCACGTTTTGAGGCCATCCTGCGTTTCCTGCACTTTAGTGACAACACCGCCTCCCGTCCCAGGGGCCACCCTGCTTTTGACCGGCTCCACAAAATTCGGCCCCTCATAGACCATTTCAACCAGAAATTTGCAGATATTTATACCCCAGAGCAAAACATCTGCATAGACGAGTCCCTGATACATTTTACCGGGCGCCTTGGCTTCAAACAATACATCCCAAGCAAGCGCGCCCGGTATGGGGTCAAATTGTATAAGCTCTGTGAAAGGGCCACAGGCTATACCCACAAATTTCGGATCTATGAGGGAAAAGATCAGATCCTGGAGCCGGTCGGTTGCCCTGACTACCTGGGGAGCAGTGGGAAGACAGTTTGGGACTTGGTGTCACCCTTATTCGGCAAGGGGTACCATCTTTATGTGGACAATTTTTACACAAGTGTGGCCCTCTTTAGGCATTTGTTTCTAGAACGGATTGGCGCCTGTGGTACCGCGCGAACTAGTCGCGCGGGCTTCCCCCAACGGCTCGTTACCACCCGTCTTGCAAGGGGGCAGAGGGCCGCACTGTGTAACGAAGAACTGCTCGCGGTGAAATGGAGAGACAAGCGTGACGTTTACATGCTCTCCTCCATTCACGCAGAGACGACAATACAAATTGAGCGAGCAACCCGTGTCATTGAAAAGCCCCTCTCAGTCCACGACTATAATTTGCTCATGGGAGGGGTGGACTTCAATGACCAGATGTTGTCTCCGTATTTAGTTTCCCGACGCACCAGACGCTGGTATAAGAAGGTGTCTGTATATTTAATTCAATTGGCTCTGTACAATAGTTTTGTTCTCTACAGTAAGGCTGGGAGAACTGGATCCTTCCTCAAATTTCAGGAAGAGATCATCGAGAACCTCCTGTACCCAGGAGGTTCCGTGGCCCCATCCACCAGTGTAGTTAGCCGTCTACACGAGCGACATTTCCCCAATGTCGTTCCTGGTACCTCAACCCAACCGTCACCCCGAAAAAGATGTTGTGTCTGTAGCAGGAGTGGAATAAGGCGTGACACCCGCTATTTCTGTCCTGACTGTCCTGACCACCCTGCCCTATGCTTTGGAGAGTGTTTCCGGAAGTACCACTCACAGGTACACTATTAGCATAGGGATCATCTCACCAGGACAGGCACACAGGGCTATTAGGGCCCATTCACTCACTGCTGCTGCAAACGTCTCCTTTCACATGGGACAAAGTGCATAACGCACTTCGCCACATCTTTGGGCGATTTGCGCTTTGCACATTGACCCATGGGGAAGGAGAGGTTTGTTCTATAAAGGTAAAAAAAAAAAAAAAACACCAGTAAGCAAAAAGGTTAATGTTCAGTTAAAAAAGTAAAAGTTTATATGTTCTGTTGCAAAGTTAATAAAATTATTGCGTTGCGGCCTGTTTTTTCTTTTTTCTTTTTTTACCTTCCAGGTGGACCAACCGATCGACCAGCTGCAGCACCGATGTGCATTCTGACAGAAGCATTGCGCTGCTGTCAGATTACACGCAAGTCGGTGTATGCGGCGCTGCAAGACGGGATTTTCTCCTTTGCAGTAACAAATATCTTGGTCAAATGCCAACTTTGTATAAAAAAAATGGGAAAAGTTGTCTTTTGCCAAGATATTTCTCTCACCCAGCATGGGTATATGTAAAATGACACCCCAAAACACATTCCCCAACTTCTCCTGAGTACGGCGATACCAGATGTGTGACACTTTTTTGCTGCCAAGGTGGGCAAAGGGGCACATATTCCAAAGTGCACCTTTCGGATTTCACCGGTCATTTTTTACACATTTTGATTGCAAAGTTCTTCTCACACATTTGGGCCCCTAAATTGCCAGGGCAGTATAACTACCCCACAAGTGACCCCATTTTGGAAAGAAGACACCCCAAGGTATTCTGTGAGGGGCATGGTGAGTTCCTAGAATTTTATATTTTTTGTCGCAAGTTAGTGGAATATGAGACTTTGTAAGAAAAAAAAAATAAAAAAAAAATCATCATCATTTTCCGCTAACTTGTGACAAAAAATAAAAAGTTCTATGAACTCACTATGCCCATCAGCGAATACCTTAGGGTGTCTACTTTTCGAAATGGGGTCATTTGTGGGGTTTTTCTACTGTCTGGGCATTGTAGAACCTCAGGAATCATGACAGGTGCTCAGAAAGTCAGAGCTGCTTCAAAAAGCGGAAATTCACATTTTTGTACCATAGTGTGTAAACGCTATAACTTTTACCCAAACCATTTTTTTTTTTTTCCAAACATTTTTTTTTTATCAAAGACATGTAGAACAATAAATTTGGCGAAAAATTTATATATGGATGTCGTTTTTTTTGCAAAATTTTACAGCTGAAAGTGAAAAATGTCATTTTTTTGCAAAAAAATCGTTACATTTTGATTAATAACAAAAAAAGTAAAAATGTCAGCAGCAATAAAATACCACCAAATGAAAGCTCCATTAGTGAGAAGAAAAGGAGGTAAAATTCATTTGGGTGGTAAGTTGCATGACCGAGCGATAAACGGTGAAAGTAGTGTAGTGCCGAAGTGTAAAAAGTGCTCTGGTCATGAAGGGGGTTTCAGCTAGCGGGGCTGAAGTGGTTAAAGAGGAACTGACACCAAATAATGCAGAGCAATCTATAAGCACCATGTTATAGAGCAGGAGAAGCAGATTGATATATATTTAATGGGAAAAGATTCAATAAAACTTGTAATTTTTACATTTATATCTTTGCTTTCAGGGAAGTATAACTACGCCACAAGTGACCCCATTTTGGAAAGAAGACACCCCAAGGTATTCCATGAGGGGCATGGCGAGTTCCTAGAATTTTTTATCTTTTGTCGCAAGTTAGTAGAATATGAGACTTTGTAGGGAAAAAAAATAAATAAAAAAAAATAAAATAAATCATCATTTTCCGCTAACTTGTGACAAAAAATAAAAAATTCTAGGAACTCGCCGTGCCCCTCATGGAATACCTTGGGGTGTCTTCTTTCCAAAATGGGGTCACTTGTGGCGTAGTTATACTGCCCTGGCAATTTAGGGGCCCAAATGTGTGAGAAGTACTTTGCAATCAAAATGTGTAAAAAATGGCCTGCGAAATCCGAAAGGTGCACTTTGGAATATGTGCCCCTTTGCCCACCTTGGCTGCAAAAAAGTGTCACACATGTGGTATCGCCGTACTCAGGAGAAGTTGGGGAATGTGTTTTGGGGTGCCATTTTACATATAACCATGCTGGGTAAGAGAAATATCTTGGCAAAATACAACTTTTCCCATTTTTTTTATACAAAGTTGGCATTTGACCAAGATATTTCTCTCACCCAGCATGGGTATATGTAAAATGACACCCCAAAACACATTCCCCAGCTTCTCCTGAGTACGGCGATACCACATGTGTGACACTTTTTTGCAGCCTAGATGCGCAAAGGGGCCAAAATTCCTTTTAGGAGGGCATTTTTAGACATTTGGATCCCAGACTTCTTCTCACGCTTTAGGGCCCCTAAAAAGCCAGGGCAGTATAAATACCCCACATGTGACCCCACTTTGGAAAGAAGACACCCCAAGGTATCCAATGAGGGGCCTGGCGAGTTCATAGAATTATTTTTTTTTTTGCATAAGTTAGCGGAAATTGATATATTTTTTTTTTTTTTCTCACAAAGTCTCACTTTCCACTAACTTAGGACAAAAATTTCAATCTTTCATGGACTCAATATGCCCCTCAGCGAATACCTTGGGGTGTCTTCTTTCCAAAATGGGGTCAGTTGTGGGGTGTTAGCACTGCCCTGGCATTTGAGGGTCTCCGCAATCATTACATGTATGGCCAGCATAAGCAGTTTCTGCTATTCTCCTTATATTGAGCATACAGGTAATGAGATTTTTTTTTTCAGTTCAGCCTCTGGGCTGAAAGAAAAAAATGAACGGCACAGATTTCTTCATTCGCATCGATCAATGTGGATGAAAAAATCTCTGCCAAAAAAAAAAAAGGAGGGGAAAGGCGTCTGCCAGGACATAGGAGCTCCGCCCTACATCCATACCCACTTAGCTCGTATGCCCTGGCAAAACAGATTTCTCCATTCACATCAATCGATGTGGATGATTAAATCATTGCCGGGATTTTTTTTTTTTTTTTTTTTATATATACAAAGTGTTTGCCAAAGCATAGGAACGCCGCCTCCTCCTCAGCTCGTATGCCTCGGCAAACGTATCTTTTACTGCAGAGTAGAAATCTCGTCTTGCAGCGCCGCATACACCGACTTGCGTGTAATCTGACAGCAGCGCAATGCTTCTGTCAGAATGCACATCAGTGCTGCAGCTAGTCGATCGGTTGGTCCACCTGGAAGGTTAAAAAAAAAAAAAACAGGCCGCAACGCAATAATTTTATTAACTTTGGAACAGAACATATAAACTTTAACTTTTTGAACTAAATATTAACCTTTTTGCTTACTGGTGTTTTTTTTTTTTATCTTTATAGAACAAACCTCTCCTTCCCCATGGGTCAATGTGCAAAGCGCAAATCGCCCAAAGATGTGGCGAAGTGCGTTATGCACTTTGTCCCAGGTGAAAGGAGACGTTTGGAGCAGCTCTATGTGAATGGGCCCTAATAGCCCTGTGTGCCTGTCCTGGTGAGATGTGATCCCTATGCTAAGTGTACCTGTGTGTGGTACTTCCGGAAACACTCTCCAAAGCATAGGGCAGGGTGGTCAGGACAGTCAGGACAGAAATAGCAGGTGTCACGCCTTATTCCACTCCTGCTACAGACACGACATTTTTTTCGGGGTGGCGGTCGGTTTGAGGTACCAGCAACGACACTGGGGAAATGTCGCTCGTGTAGACGGCTAACTACACTGGTGGATGGGGCCACGGAACCTCCTGGGTACAGGAGGTTCGCGATGATCTCTTCCTGAAATTTGAGGAAGGATCCAGTTCTCCCAGCCTTACTGTAGAGAACAAAACTATTATACAGAGCCAATTGAATTAAATATACAGACACCTTCTTATACCAGCGTCTGGTTCTGCGGGACACTAAATACGGAGCCAACATCTGGTCATTGAAGTCGACCCCTCCCATGTGGAGGTTATAGTCGTGGACTGAGAGGGGCTTTTCAATGACACAGGTTGCTCGCTCAATTTGGATTGTCGTGTCTGCGTGAATGGAGGAGAGCATGTAAATGTCACGCTTGTCTCTACATTTCACCGC
This sequence comes from Bufo gargarizans, assembly GCF_014858855.1. NCBI lineage: Eukaryota > Metazoa > Chordata > Amphibia > Anura > Bufonidae > Bufo > Bufo gargarizans. Next base: position 8,864,559 of record NC_058089.1, on the reverse strand, counting down.
GAGCAGTTCTTCGTTACACAATGCGGCCCTCTGCCCCCTTGCAAGACGGGTGGTAACGAGCCGTTGGGGGAAGCCCACGCGACTAGTTCGCGTGGTGCCACAGGCGCCAATCCGTTCTAGAATCAAATGCCTAAAGAGGGCCACACTTGTGTAGAAATTGTCCACATAAAGATGGTACCCCTTGCCAAATAAGGGTGACACCAAGTCCCAGACTGTCTTCCCACTGCTTCCCAGGTAGTCAGGGCAACCGACCGGCTCCAGGGTCTGATCTTTTCCCTCATAGATCCGAAATTTGTGGGTATAGCCTGTGGCCCTTTCACAGAGCTTATACAATTTGACCCCATACCGGGCGCGCTTGCTTGGGATGTATTGTTTGAAGCCAAGGCGCCCGGTAAAATGTATAAGGGACTCATCTACGCAGATGTTTTGCTCAGGGGTATACAAATCTGCAAATTTCAGGTTGAAATGGTCTATGAGGGGCCGAATTTTGTGGCCTCTGGGACGGGAGGTGGTGTTGTCACTAAAGTGCAGGAAACGCAGGATGGTCTCAAATCGTGTCCTGGACATAGCAGCAGAGAACATGGGCATGTGATGAATTGGGTTCGTGGACCAAAATGACCGCAATTCATGCTTTTTAGTTAGACCCATGTTGAGGAGAAGGCCCAGAAAATTTTTTAAATTCGGAAACTTGGACTGGTTTCAACCGGAAAGACTGGGCATAAGAGCTTCCCGGGTTAGCGGATATAAATTGAGTGGCATACCGATTTGTTTCTGCCACAACTAAGTCCAAGAACAGCTCAAAAAATCCCAGGGCCGAACCGATCTGAGCTGTCTCAACCCGAACTCCAGACTGGGCGGTGAAAGGGGGAACTACAGGTGCGGCTGAAGTTGGGGACTGCCAATCAGGGTTTGCCAGCACCTCAGGGATTCTAGGGGCTCTACGGGCACGTCTTTGCGGTGGCTGCGACGGGGTCACTACTGCTCGTGCCACCGTACCAGCTTCAACTGCTCTTCTGGTGCTCGCTACTTCACCAGGTTGTACGGCAGTGCTGGTACTAGGTCCAGGAAGGGCTGCGCTGCTGGTGTATGCCTCATCACGTAATCAGACAGCACCAGCCCCACTCTGCTGCTCTTGAAGCGGATCCTGCGCAACCTGCGGTCTAGCGACACGGGGCCGGGTACGCCTGGTGCTATCAGGGACCTCAGCCTCCTCGTCCGAACTTTGGGTCAGAGAGCCACTGCTTTCTACAGGTTCGTATTCTGACCCGCTGGATTCATCAGATGAGGGTTCCCATTCCTCATCCGACTGGGTCAGAAGCCTGTAGGCCTCTTCAGAAGAATACCCCCTGTTTGACATTTGGGCAACTAAATTTAGGGGTATTCCCTGAGACTACCCAAGAAAAAAAAAGCAAGCCTGTCTTACAAAGGGGAGGCTAGCGAAGTACCGGAGGCCGCTGCGGTTGATAAAAAATATCAAAACTGTTTTTTTTATCGCCGCAGCGCGTGTAAAGTGAATGTGCAGTGATAAAAAAATTATAAAAATTTTGTCACTGCGGTGGGGCGGGCGTGGGTGAACGCACGTGTGGGCGACCGATCAGGCCTGATCGGGCAAACACTGTGTTTTGGGTGGAGGGCGAACTAAAGTGACACTAATACTATTATAGATCTGACCGTGATAAGTTTTGATCACTTACAGATACTATAAAAGTACAAATGCTGATTAGCGATACGCTAATCAGCGAATAAGGGACTGCGGTGCGGTGGGCTGGGCGCTAACTGATCGCTAACTACCTAACCAAGGGACCTAAACTATACTAAAACCTATCAGTCAATACCAGTGAAAAAAAAAAAGTGTCAGTTTGCACTGATCACTTTTTTCCTTTTCACTAGTGATTGACAGGGGCAAGAAGGGGTGATCAAGGGGTTAATTGGGGTGCTGGGAGGTGATCTGGGGGCTAAGTGTGGTGTTGGTGGGTACTCACAGTGATGTGTGCTCCTCTGCTGGAACCAACCGACCAAAAGAAGGAGCAGAGGAGCCATATAACCACATCATATTTACTAATATGATGTGTTATCTGGCTGCTGATTCTTTTTTTTGAAAATCAGCAACCTGCCAGCCACGATCATTGGCTGGCAGGTTGATGACGAACTTGTCTTTTAAATTTTGCCGGCCCGCGATGCGCATGCGCGGGCCGGCTTTCCCCGAAATCTCGCGTCTCGCGAGAGGACGCACCGGCGCGTCCACCCAGAGAAACAGGACCGCCGCAAAGACGTAATCCTGCGTACGGCGGTCCTGAGGTGGTTAAAGAGGCTGTGAAAAAAAAAATTAAAAAAAAGTGGCCCCATGTTGTAGTAGGTGGGTCCAAATTAATAGAAGGCAAAGCCAACAAAAGTAGGTGGGACCAACACAAAAAGGTGGAGTCAGCAATACTATTTTGCAGCACAAAATATCACCTCGGCAGAGCCAAATACCACAGTGCACCAAAAAGTAATGCCCCAGCAGAATAAACTACCTCCCCTGAAGATGCCCCACCGTGGAGGCCGGCACCACATTCTCCTACTCCAGTTGCCTCAGGATGGCAATACAATTAAATTCAGGTGAAGAGGGCAGCTGCCAGCCAGGCATAGGTACTTGATGCTCCCAGCTCTAGGAATGTCAGATCATTACTTACGTGGCTGGCGGCCATGAGGAGGGCTTAGACGGCCCCGGGCCCACCTGGAAGTTTCCTGTACGGACTATGGCCAGTCCACCCCTGGGTTTGTACCAGTTGTTGTGCCTGGTCCTGCAGCTTGTGCCATTCAGTCAAACGAATATGGTGCGCTGCAGTACCGGGTTTCATGGCCCCATTTTTGCACTGATTGGTGAGATCTTGGAATCTGACCCTCATCAATCAAATTTGGTGGGGGTATTCTAAGAAAAAGTTGAATTATTAAAATAACAAATCTTCTGATTTAACGTGGACCTGCCATCTTTTCATAGAAAATATTTTCTAGTGACATTTGCACAGGGTATTCCTGATGTCACTAATCCTATCACACGCTCTTGCTGTACAGATACTATGGCAATTAGTAATGTAGGGAGTTATTATTATTTTTTTCTTACTTTGTCTTGTAGGAAATTGAAGCAACATTAAGTCCATGTGGGATCAGCACTGAATAATTTCTGGAATTCATCTTCTCTTTACAATGATGAGGATAACTGAAGGGTGACTACTAATACTGGCAGAAAATGATGAAATTATGGAGACCACTCTGTCGGCCAGTCCACTAGTCAAACGTAATCTGATGGTGACCGTTTTAAGGGGAATCTGTCCCCAATTTTAAACAGTAATCTCTGCTTAGTACTACAGATAATGAGTCCAGATCACTATTTTTATTTTATACAATAGTGATCTGAACTCTATATCTGCAGTACTACTTATATATGACTGTAGATAATGGTCCAAAATTGGGATGACCGATTCCCTTTAAACTCAATACAAAACCTGGTGTTGACTAGTCCACTACCCAGCAACAGTTCCCAAATAAGACAGCTCGCGACCTTTTCAATGTCTGCACAGGAAAGGAGCCATCCCCAAATGATGCATACAAAATAATCCCAGCAGACGAACTCGCTCTTCAGAATTCTTCTGAAAAGCAAGTTCGTCTGCTGGGATTATTTTGTAGTCCACTATCCAGGCACAACCTTGTGCCAAGGTCTCCACCACCCAGACTTGGGGTCCATTCACACGTCCGTAAGTGTTTTGCGGATCCGCAAAACACAGACACCGGCAATGTGCATTCCGCAATTTGCGGACCGCACATCGCCGGCACTATAATAGAAAATGCCTAATCTTGTCCGCAATTGCAGACAAAAATAGGACATGTTTTATTTTTTTGCGGAAGTAAGGATCCGAAAATGCGGAGGCGGACAGCATTTTCTAGCCCCATTGAAAATTAATGGGTCTGCACCGTTCCGCAAAATTGCGGAACGGATGCGGACCCATTTTGCGAACGTGTGAATGGACCCTTAACAGATGCTGACCAGTCCCCTATCCAGATATGAGCAGTTGCTGACCAGTCCACTATCAGACATAGCTAGTTGCCAATCAGTCAACTATCCAGATACAAAGATTTGCTGAATAGTCCTTTCTCCAGACTCAACTAGTGGCTAACTGGTCCACTCTCCAGACTCAACTAGTGGCTGACCAGTTCACTATACATACACAACCAGTTGACCAGTCCAATGTCCAGGCTCAAAACAAACACTTGGATGATTATCCCCCATGTACAATGATGGCGTTTAAAATTAAGGGAAGGAGACCCCATCTAAGGCCATGTCTACACACCACTGGTGCCACTTCACAACATCAAGCCCAATGATTGTGAACAGGGACACATTGCGACATCCGACCTCCCACAATCACTATTCCATTTTTGGGGGTCATATGTTGCATGTGACTTTTCCATCAAAGACCACAAAACAAGTTGTAAGTGACTGCAACGTGCTTGCAACCTTTTTGCAATTTGGATGTTTTTTTATAGCCAAACAGTAGGTCTAAAATAGCTGCGCGACTGCAGGTTGTGGACTAGTCTTACAAATGTTTCTGGTCACGCAACTTTACAACATGTTGCTCTATTGTCCAAGCCTTATTCTTGGAGCTATAGTGATATGATACATTTTACAACGTGCACATTTCTATCAGTATGTACAGGGGGACTACAGGATGTATTTTGGGGGGCAAAAAACACAGGGATAGATTTACTAATCTAATGTCTAAAATGTAGAGAGTGTAAACTTTAGAGAGAGAGTCTAAAGGTCCACCAGATGTACCACAGTGGCTGATGCTGGGTGACAGATCTGGTGCACCTTTACACTGTCCAGTCAGACTTTATGCCACCCATTAGTTGTCTTATTCAAACGTCAGTGATTTCCATCAGTGATTGTGAGCCAAAACCAGGATTAGAGCCTCCACAGAGATGAGGCATAAGAGGAAGATCTGTACCTGTTCTGTGTTTAAACAGGACCTTTCATAGTTTAGAATTAGTTGAGATAAATACCTGTACTTGCGGGGTACCACGGCTGATGCTGCCACCCTGCCTGATTTTTTTTTAAGTACCGCTCGTATGCCACGCTGTGCCTCCCTGCACTATTCCCGCTCAGTATGCTAAAACTGAGCACCGGTACAGGGAGGAGGAGACACCAGGGTTTCTCAATGGGCGTCTCCTTCTCCCTGGCCGTGCCGCGATACAATCACAGAGGAGAGCGTCACAGCCAGGGATAAGGTGAGCTGTGATTGTATCGCGGCGCGGCCAGGGAGAAGGAGACGCCCATTGAGAAACCCTGGCATCTCCTCCTCCCTGTACCGGTGCTCAGTTTTAGCATACTGAGCGGGAAAAGTGCAGGGAGGCACAGCGGGGCGCACTAGCGGCATTTTAAAAAAATAGGCAGGGTGGCAGCATCAGCGGGGGTACCCCGCAAGTAAAGGTATTTATCTCAATTAATTCTAAACCATGAAAGGTCCTCTTTAAAGCCGCACCTGCTTTTAGCTTGAAATCACTGATGGAAATCACTGATCGAACACTGACGTGTCGGGCTCATGCACACGTCTATTGTTGTTTTGCGGTCCGTTTTTTACGGATCCATTGTTCTGTAGCTGAGGTTTTTTTCCTCTGATTTAAGTCCTCTTCCATTCCGTTATTCCACAAAACATATCCATATGGTTTCCGTATGCGATCCGTTTTTTGCGGATCGGAAACGGAAACCGTAACTTATTAATCACCAAACACATGAGCAATATGGGCTGGGCATAGCATTTCTACAGTATGGATGTGCAAAATACGGATGACATACGGATGTGTTCCGTGTGCGTTCCGTATTTTTTGCAGACCCATTGACTTGAATGGGGCCTCGGACCGTGATTTGCGGACAATTGGACATGCACAACTTTTTTGCGCAACGGAAATACGGAAAAGGAATGCACACGGAGTACCTTCCGTTGTTTTTGCGGACCCATTGAAGTGAATGGTTCCGCATACGGTCTGCAAAAAAAACTGAACGGAAGCGTAAAGAAAATACGTTTGTGTGCATGAGCCCTAAGGCATTACTTTGCAACAGACTTTTGTGGTAAAATAATGCATCCTAAGCTGCATCCCCTTTCCCACAAAGTCAAGACTCTTTCACATCAAGTGGGTAAGGCACAGTGAATTGTTAAAAAACAAACAAAAAATAATAATATTTGAGATAGATTTAAAAATAATAAAAAATGATCTTTAGAATGCAACATTTAAAAAAACTTGTTCGCGCAGACAGCATCTCTTCTGTCTTCATCTGTAAGGAAAAGGACCTTTGATGACGTCACTGCGCTCATCACATGATCCATCACCATGGTCATGGATCATGTGAATGACCATGTGATGAGCGTAGTGACGTCATCAAAGGTCCTTTTCCTTACAGATGAAGACAGAAGAGATGCCGGCTGCGCGAACAAGTGGATAAGGAGAGTTAAATTATTTTTTATTTTATTTTAACCCCTCCAGCCCTATTGTACTATGCATTCTGTATTCAGAATGCTATTATTTTACCTTATAACCATGTTATAAGGGAAAATAATACAATCTACACAACCTTGAACCCAAACCTGAACTTCTGTGAAGAAGTTCGGGTCTGGGTACCACAGTCAGTTTTTTATCAAGCGTGTGCAAAACACATTACACCCGCGCGATAAAAACTGAACATCGGAACGCAATCGCAGTCAAAACTAACTGCAATTGCGTACCTACTTGCGTGGGTTTGCCGCAATGCACCGGGACGCATCCAGACCTTTTTCGGACACACTCGTGTGAAAGAGGCCTTAAAGTGGTAGGGGATAACTATCCGAGTGGTGGGAGTTTGACCGTAGGGACCGGAATTGATCCTATTCCCTGTTTTGAATAGAGTGGCAGGTGGAACATGCACTCTGCTGCTCCTCTCATTCTCTATGTGCATAGGGGATAACTTTTAAACTTGGCCCAAACCCTTTAAGGACACGGCCTACAGTATTTTGACTTTCAGAACAATGAGACTTTTTTGTGATTTTTCCCCCCCACACTTTTATTAATTGTCTTCTTTTGGGGGAAAGAAAAAAAACACAGCAATTCTACAATTTTTATACATTGTAAGCTATGAAGAACAACTTAACTTTACTCTACGGACTGTTACATTTACACCAAACCAAATATACAAATACTTTTTTAGATGCTTTTTTTACTTCTTCACAGGCAATGTATTAGGTTGGGCCTTTGTTAGGCGGCCCCTGTCTGCCATGAAAACCCATCAGCACCCCACAATCATGCTACAGGGTGCCGATGGGGTTAAATGACCGGGATCAGAGTTATCTCGCCCAGTTACCACTGTATTACTGATAAATACATAAAGAAACCACAAGGAACGTTTTACATGAAGTCACTTCAAGCTCGACCACAGTTGACAAATAAAATCCAATATGCCAATTTGTAACTCTGCATCGCTGTCACCCCAGCTGATAAAATGCAGCAGAAATGCTGCAAATGAAGGACGCTCTAGACCAGTAATGGCTAACCTCCGGCACTCTAGCTGTGGTGAAACTACAACTCCCAGCAGGCTTCATTCATTTCTCTGGTGTTCTGAGAACAGCCAAGCAAGTGTGCATCTTGGGAGTTGTAGTTTTACCACAGCTCGAGTGCCGGAAGTTAGCCATCATGGCTCTAGACTATTTCAGCTGCCATGATGAGCCTTCTCTGTCCTCTGCACAAGTAAGACAGCAGTCGCTGTAAAGAAGACTACGCTTCATAACACGCAGCGGTGCCCGGTTTGAAGGTGACTAAGAGTAACCACTGAATGGAGTTTGTTCTCCCCGTGTTTATGTGGGTTTCTTCCTGGTGCCCCGACTTCCTATCACACCACTACAAACTTACTAACTGTGAGCCTCAATGGGGACCAGGTCTGATCTGAGTGAAAACTATCTCTGTACCGCGCTATGGTGTTATGTGATAGCAATATATAAATAACATCAGTGTTACCAGTACTCTATTATAGTCCAGCTATATTGTGAAGATTCAGAAGGAAATGTATTGCTTTTTGCTTAGTTAAATCCCCCACCGCTCCGGCACTGATGCTGCGGTGGTCCATGATGGTGTTTGTCTACCTTCCTGTAGTGATGATGTGCAATACAGCCGTGTGACTGCTGCAGCCCATCACTGGCAGTAACACGCAGAGCATGCTAGCTTTGCCAATGAGTTCACTTGGATCTTGGGCACATCATCACTGTAGGAAATGTGTTTATTTCAGAATATTACCTGCAGCTTATATACGATATATATATTCAAACCATATTAGCTTTTTTATACTTTGTGTATTTTCTTACTATATTATCTTTTGTTAAAATTGCTGCCAAATAATACAGGGATCTATCTGGCTTGCATTATTGCATCTGATCCTAAAATGTGAGTTCTTGGAGTTTATAGCCTCATTCACACATCAGTGTTTCAGTCAGTGATTGTGAGCCAAAACCAGGACTGGAGCCTCCACAGACATAAGGTATACGGGAAAGATCTGCTCCTGTTCTGTGTTTAGAGCCACACCTGGTTTTGGCTCAAAATCACTGATTGAAATCACTGACCGAACACTGACGTGGATATACAAGAAAAAAGGAGGCAAGTGGAGCGCCAAGGGGAAAAGGATAAGTCAAGAGGTGGCGAAAGATAGCACCAACAAAGCCAACACTACTTTTGGGCTTTAAGAGGCTTATTAAACCACCCTCTATATCATAGAGAAAGGCTGTGTATGTGAATACATCAATTAAAAGGTATGGATGGTGTAGAGCCACAGGAATAAAGAATATATATAAAAAGGACTGGCATACAATTACGACAATAAAATCAATACGAGATAACTACTGTGGTCTTCACTAAGAGAAAATACACACAATCTTGTGTGTTACTCATGTCACCAGGGACACCGGGCCCTCCCTCACCGAGGTCACCTATAAGATGGTGGTCCCTTCATCGTCCTGATGATAGACGACCCAATGGACTTCACAAGTTATACGAGGTGACTTTTATTAAAACTAGATCGACGCGTTTCAGTGCAATCAAAAACCCCTTCCTCAGGAGAAAACATAGTATACACAAATTCACTGTATTTTATACTCATCAAACACCTGAAAAAAGTTTGTTCCACGTGGTGGGAGGATAACTTCCCGTCACATGACCCAGAACCGGAGGTGCGTTCCACCCGAGGAGAGCATATTCAGTCAAACATATTTAAAACATACCAATAGACCGTTGGAACGATTGGATGTGGTAAATATAAAAACCAATGTAGTGTAAGAAAATGATATTTGTTGCTAGAGCTTGAAGGAGCGCTTCTTTGGTTTACTTCCGGTCACGAGATACCGGAAGCCAGAAATGCGTTCCAGCGGTGGAACGCACCGCGGCCGAGATACTGCTATAACCACCCTACCCCAGGTTCCGGTCACGTGGTACTGAAGGCCGGATATGCGCTCCACCGGTGGAACGCACCATGGACAGAGCAATGCCGGAAGTAAACCAATGAAGTGCTCCTTCAAGCTCTAGCACCAAATATAATTTTCTTACACTACATTGGTTTTTATATTTACCACATCCAATCATTCCAACTGTCTATTGGTATGTTTTAAATAGGTTTGACTGAATATGCTCTCCTCGGGTGGAACGCACCTCCGGTTCTGGGTCATGTGACCGGAAGTTAGCCTGCCACCACATGGAACAAACTTTTTTGTTTTGCTCCTGAGGAAGGTTTTTTTTTTGATTGCCCCGAAACGCGTCGTGCTAGTTTTAATAAAAGTCACCTCGTATTACTTGTGAAGTCCATTGAGTCATCTATCAACAGGACGACGAAGGAACCACCATCTTACAGGCGACCTCGGCAAGGGAGGATCCGGTGTCAAGTGTCTTGAGCTTATCTTGCACCACCCTCCCTGGTCACGTGAGTAACACACAAGATTGTGTGTATTTTCTCTTATTGAAGACCACAGTAGTCGTCTCGTATTGATTTTATTGTCGTAATTGTATGCCAGTCCTTTTTATATATATTCTTTATTCCTGTGGCTCTACACCATTCATACCTTTTAATTGATGTATTCACATACACAGCCTTTCTCTATGATATAGAGGGTGGCTTTAAAAGCCTCTTAAATTCCCAAAGTAGTGTTGGCTTTGTTGGTGCCATCTTTCGCCACCTCCTGACTTATCCTTTACCCCTTGGCGCTCCACTTGCCTCCATTATTCTTGTATATCCACTGTTATTGCGACCCGCTTGTCGGGCAGGCTTGGACTATCAGTCCAACTCAGTATGAGCAGCCTTACTCATTCCCATCTTCTACTTGGTCTTTTTCTCGTGGGTATCCCTTGGGGCCTCCATTCCCCTCCCCGTCCTCCTTTCTCACAATAACCCCCTCCCTTTCTCCATCCTTTTGTTTTGTTTTCTTTCCCCACCAGTGGTCCTGTCTGCAACAAATAGAAAAAGAGGAAAAAGGAAGAAGGGTGACAAACACTGACGTGTGAATGAGGCATAATAGTGATGGTTTATCTTCAGGATCTGATCGTGGGCGTCTGACTCCTGGCACGCCCGTCAATCAGCTGTCTGCAGAGGCTGGGGCACTGCAGCCTCCTCACAGCATAGCCAGCTCGGTCCATTGGGACGTGGCGGTGCTTAGTATTGCAGCCCAGGCCCATTCACTTGAATGGGATTCAGCTGTGCCTAGGCCATGTGACCAATAAACATGAGGTCACTGACCTAGGAAGACGGTGTGGCCTCTTCAAACAGCTGATCGTCAGGGGTGTTGGGAGTAGGACCTCCACTGACCAGATACGGGTGACCTACCCTGAAGATAGGTTATCAATGTTGATTTCAAGAAAAATCATACCTGTTGGAAGAGTGTTGTGGGCATGCTCTGAGGCCTGTGGAGGAAGAGGTGAGGTGTGACCAGCACCTATAGTCATTGGCTGAGCCGTTTATCTGCCTCCAGCTTTATAATAGAGACAACAACTGCTCCCAGTGCACACAGCACAAGTGTCACGGATGGTGTAACAGAAAACAAGAAGTTACAAATAAGGATCCGACTGGCTTGATCCAAAACTAAGGAACAAAAGGGTGACCCCTATTAAAGCCCTGAAACTCTCCCTGTCTTCTCAGCCCATGCAAAGATCTCAGTGATAGAAGGTTGCATGTCCATGTACCTAGACTGAATGACACCTGCAAACCCTATAATAGTGAGGGGACACGACCACCAGCTCCCTGCACTTAATACCGAGGGAGTCAGGGTCACCTAGAACCAAGCCAACAGGAAAACAACAAATACAGAAATAGACTTATCTGAAAACCTAGCTGTAGCAACTTCTAGCAGAGAACACAATCCAGGATGTAATATAAACCGCAAGGTGAGGCAGTATGGGGAGGAGATATATAGGGAGGCAATCACTGCTAATAGATGACAGCTGGGAGAGGGAGGAGAAATGTCAAAACAAAAGCAAAACAAAAGAAGATCATGCAGGAGGTACTGAAGAACGTCTATCAGAACTTCTCAAAGATCTGGTGGTGACAGTACCCCTCCCTCTACGAGTGGACTCCGGACACTCAGAGCCCACCTTCTCAGGATGGGACCTATGGAATGCCCTGAGAAGATGAGTGGCCTTAATGTCCGCCACTGGAACCCACATCCTCTCCTCAGGACCATAACCCTCCCAATGAACGAGGTACTGAAGAGAACCGGGGACAATACGAGAGTCCACAATCCTAGAGACCTGAAATTCAAGATTACCATCAACCACAATCGGAGGAGGAGGCAAAGAGGAGGGTACAGTGGGTTGGACATAAGGTTTTAATAGGGATTTGTGAAAAACATTATGGGTCTTCCAAGTCTGAGGAAGATCAAGACGGTAGGCAACGGGATTGGTGACGGACAAGATTTTGTAAGGCCCAATAAACTTAGGACTCAACTTCCAGGAGGGAACCTTCAATTTGATATTCTTAGGAGACAACCATACCAGATCACCAACATTCAGGTCCGGACCAGGCACATGTCTCTTATCCGCCACACGCTTATATCTCTCACTCATGCTCTTTAGATTATCCTGAATCTTTTGCCAAATAGATGACAAAGACGAGGAGAATCTCTCCTCATCAGGTAAACCAGAAGCCCCCTCTCCAGAGAATGTCCCAAACTGCAGATGAAACCCATATGCACCAAAAAATGGTGACTTATCAGAGGACTCCTGACGACGGTTATTTAAAGCAAACTCAGCAAGGGAGAGAAAAGAACACCAATCCTCCTGATTCTCCGCCACAAAACAACGCAGATATGTCTCCAGATTCTGATTGACGCGCTCTGTCTGGCCATTCGACTGCGGGTGGAAAGCAGAAGAGAATGACAACGAACCCCCAAGCGAGAACAGAAGGCCTTCCAGAATCTGGAAACAAACTGCGTGCCCCTATCAGAGACTATGTCTGAAGGGATACCATGCAGTTTGACAATGTGATCAATAAATGCCTGCGCCAGCGTTTTAGCATTGGGCAAGCCAGGAAAAGGAACAAAATGCGCCATTTTGCTAAAACGGTCCACCACCACCAGAATCACAATCTTCCCCGAGGAACGAGGCAGGTCCGTAATAAAATCCATGGACAGATGTGTCCAAGGACGGGAAGGAGTGGGTAACGGAAGGAGAGGACCCGATGGCCGTGAATGAGGGGCTTTGGCATGAGCGCAGGTCTCGCAGGCTGCCACAAAACCCTCAACCGACTTACGAAGAGCCAGCCACCGGAATCTCCGAGCAATGAGATCCACTGTGGCTCTACCCCCCGGGTGCCCAGCAAGGACAGTATCGTGGTGCTCCTTAAAAACCTTGTGTCGTAAAGCGAGAGACACAAACAACCTCCCAGGAGGACAAAGATCAGGAGCCTCTGCCTGGGCTGCCTGAACCTCTGCCTCCAATTCAGGATAAAGAGCAGACACAACCACCCCTTCAGACAAAATGGGACCCGGGTCTTCAAAGTTCCTCCCTCCCGGAAAACAACGTGACAGGGCATCCGCCTTCACATTCTTAACCCCAGGGCAGAACGTGACAACAAAATTAAACCTTGAAAAGAACAAAGACCATCTGGCCTGTTTCGGGTTCAGACGCTTGGCTGACTCCAAGTAGGCCAGATTCTTATGGTTGGTAAACACGGTAATAGGGTGTCTGGCTCCCTCTAGCCAATGGCGCCATTCCTCAAAAGCTAACTTGATGGCCAACAACTCCCTATCTCCCACATCGTAATTTCTCTCTGCGGAGGAGAGTTTCTTCGAGAAAAAGGCACACGGTCGCCATTTGGCAGGAGAGGGACCCTGAGACAAGACCGCACCCACACCCACCTCAGAAGCGTCCACCTCAACTATGAAGGGCAGAGAGATATCAGGTTGTACCAAGATGGGAGCGGAAGCAAAACTCTCCTTGATACTAGAAAAGGAAAAATCCACCCCTTTTCTAGTCATATCAGTGAGTGGTTTAACAACAGAGGAATAATTCAAAATAAACTTCCTGTAATAATTGGCAAAACCCAAAAAACGCATCAGCGCCTTCTGATTCTCAGGAAGCTCCCACTCAAGCACAGCGCGGACCTTCTCGGGGTCCATGCAAAAACCAGAAGCGGAGAGAAGAAACCCCAGAAATTGAATTTGTGGAACCGCAAACACACATTTTTCCAGTTTAGCGTGCAATTTATTCTCCCGCAGAATGAGCAAGACCTGACGTAGGTGGTCCTTATGAGTTTTGAAATCAGGAGAAAAAAATCAAAATGTCATCTAGATACACCAGTACAAATTTCCCCATTAAATGATAAAAAATGCTGTTCAGAAAATGCTGAAAGACGGCTGGAGCATTCATCAAACCAAAAGGCATAACCAAATTCTCAAAATGGCCCTCAGGGGTATTGAAGGCCGTCTTCCATTCGTCTCCTTCTCTGACCCTGACCAGGTTGTATGCCCCTCTTAAATCCAACTTGGAAAAAACTTTAGCCCCAATAATCTGGTTAACCACTTCAGCCCCCCTAGCTTAAACACCTTTAATGACCAGACCACTTTTTACAATTCTGCACTACACTACTTTCACCGTTTATTGCTCGGTCATGCAACTTACCACCCAAATGAATTTTACCTCCTTTTCTTCTCACTAATAGAGCTTTCATTTGGTGGTATTTTATTGCTGCTGACATTTTAACTTTTTTTGTTATTAATCAAAATTTAACTAAATTTTTGCAAAAAATGACATTTCACACTTTCAGTTGTAAAATTTTTCAAAAAAAACGACATCCATATATAAATTTTTCGCTAAATTTATTGTTCTACATGTCTTTGATAAAAAAAAAAATGTTTTGGGTAAAAGTTATAGCATTTAGAAACTATGGTACAAAAATGAGAATTTCTGCTTTTTGAAGCAGCTCTGACTTTCTGAGCACCTGTCATGTTTCCTGAGGTTCTACAATGCCCATACAGTAGAAAATCCCCACAAATGACCTCATTTTGGAAAGTAGACACCCTAAGGTATTCGCTGATGTGCATAGTGACTTCATAGAACTTTTTATTTTTTGTCACAAGTTAGCGGAAAATTATGATTTTTTTTTTTCCTTAAAAAGTCTCATATTCCACTAACTTGTGACAAAAAATAAAAACTTCCATGAACTCACTATGCCTATCATGAAATACCTTGGGGTGTCTTCTTTCCAAAATGGGGTCACTTGTGGGGTAGTTATACTGCCCTGGCATTTTAGGGGCCCAAATGCGTGCAAAGTAGTTTGAAATCAAAATCTGTAAAAAATGGCCTGTGAAATCCAAAAGGTGCTCTTTGGAATGTGGGCCCATTTGCCCACCTAGACTGCAAAAAAGTGTCACACATGTGGTATCGCCGTACTCAGGAGAAGTTGGTGAATGTGTTTTGGGGTGTCATTTTACATATACCCATGCTGGGTGAGAGAAATATCTCGGCAAAAGACAACTTTTCCCATTTTTTTTATACAAAGTTGGCATTTGACCAAGATATTTATCTCACCCAGCATGGGTATATGTAAAATGACACCCCAAAACACATTCCTCAACTTCTCCTGAGTACAGCGATACCACATGTGTGACACTTATTTGCAGCCTAGATGCGCAAAGGGGCCCAAATTCCTTTTAGGAGGCCATTTTTAGACATTTGGATCCCAGACTTTTTCTCACGCTTTAGGGCCCCTAAAATGCCAGGGTAGTATAAATACCCCACATGTGACCCCATTTTGGAAAGAAGACACCCCAAGGTATTCAATGAGGGGCATGGCGAGTTCATAGAATTTTTATTTTTTTGGGCACAAGTTAGCGGAAATTATTTTTTTTAGTTTTTTCTCACAAAGTCTCCCTTTCCGCTAACTTGGGACAAAAATTTCAATCTTTCATGGACTCAATATGCCCCTCACGGAATACCTTGGGGTGTCTTCTTTCCGAAATGGGGTCACATGTGGGGTATTTATACTGCCCTGGCATTTTAGGGTTCCTAAAGCGTGAGAAGAAGTCTGGAATATAAATGTCTAAAAATTTTTACGCGTGAGGGGTATGGTGAATTCATGTGAGATTTTATTTTTTGACACAAGTTAGTGGAATATGAGACTTTGTAAGAAAAAAAATTAATAAAAATAAATAAATAAATAAATAAAAAAATCGATTTCCGCTAACTTGTGCCAAAAAAATGTCTGAATTGAGCCTTACAGGTGGGTGATCAATGACAGGGGGGTGATCATGGAGTCTATATGGGGTGATCACCCCCCTGTAAGGCTCCATTCAGACGTCCGTATGTGTTTTGCGGATCCGATCCATGGACGCGTGGATCCGCAAAACACATACGGACGTCTGAATGGAGCCTTACAGGGGGGTGATCATCCCATATAGACTCCCTGATCACCCCCCTGTAAGCCTCCATTCAGACGTCCGTATGTGTTTTGCGGATCCGATCCATGGATGCGTGGATCCGTAAAACACATACGGACGTCTGAATGGAGCCTTACAGGGGGGTGATCAATGACAGGGGGTACTCAGGGAGTCTATCTGGGGTGATCACCCCCCTGTCATTGATCACCCCCCTGTAAGGCTCCATTCAGACGTCCGTATGTGTTTTACGGATCCACGCATCCATGGATCGGATCCGCCAAACGCATACGGACGTCTGAATGGAGCCTTACAGGGGGGTGATCAATGACAGGGGGGTGATCAGGGAGTCTAAATGGGGTGATCAGGGGTTCATTAGGGGTTAATAAGTGACGGGGGGTGTAGTGTAGTGTGGTGATTGGTGCTACTTAAGGTAAGCAGGTAAGCAGATCCACTCGCTTACCTTCCGATCCTGTGAACGCGCGCGCCTGTGTGCGCGCGTTCACAGGAAATCTCGCGTCTCGAGAGATGACGCACGGATGCATCCAGGAGTAATGAATCGAACGCTGCCAGGATGCATCCGTGCGTATAGCGGTCTTAAGGTGGTTAAACAGGTCCGGGACTAGAGGAAGCAGATAAGGGTCACGAATTGTGATACTATTGAGCTCCCTGAAATCCAGACATGGTCTTAAAGAACCATCTTTTTTCTTAAAGAAAAAAACAGCGGCAACAGGTGACTTCGAGGGTCGTATGTGTCCCTTTCTCAGACTCTCAGAGATATAAGCACGCATAGCGACCCTTTCAGGTTGGGAGAGATTGTATAAACGAGAATTAGGCAGCTTGGCGCCTAGGATGAGATTAATACGGCAATCGTACTCCCTGTGAGGGGGCAGCTCCTGAACACCACTCTCAGAAAACACATCCGAAAATTCAGAGAGAAAAGATGGTACAGTCTTAGTAGAAACCTCTGAAACAGATGTCGTGAGGCAATTCTCTCTGCAAAAGTCACTCCAACCATTTATTTGCCTCGCTTGCCAATCAATGGTGGGGTTATGAGCCAGGGTAGCCCCAACACTAGAGGAGTAGGCAACCCGCTTAGGACGAAACATGACACATCCTCAACATGAGTATCACTCACAATCAAACGGATATTGTGAACTATGCCCTTTAACGAGTTCTGAGAAAGTGGAGCGGAATCAATAGCAAAAACAGGTATATCCTTTCCCAAAGTGCATACCTGGAAACCATGTGTTAAAGCAAATTGATTATCAATGAGATTGACAGCTGCTCCACTATCTACAAAAATCTCACAAAAAATGTTCTTGCTCTCCAGCGCCACCCTGGCAGGTAGGACAAAACGGGAACTACAAGCAAACTGAAAACCTTCAATTTCCGCATCGACCTTGCCATTAGTAACAGATGGAACGTTTTTAAAGGGAGTCTGTCACCACTTTTTTGCATGTTAGACCATTAAAATAGGGTTATTTGATCCAGCCAGAACATAAAAACGGTACCTTTGTGGTAGAAAACGGACTTTTCAATTTGCAGAAAACGAAGTTATAAGATTATTTTCGGAGCCCTCTCAAGTGCCCAGGGCGGTCTCTCAATCCTCAGAGCCCAGGCAGGCACCTCCTAAACGGCTGATAACGCCGCCCTCCGTGCGCCTCTGCCCGCCCGTTTACTCCCCTCCCCTGTCCCTTTCCACTGCGGCTGTGCGGTACAAATCGTAGCGGGCGCATGCGCAATGCGATGCCCGCTCCTGGCAGGGCATCGCAATACCTATTGCGCATGCGCCGGCTAATCGCCGTTTAGCCGGCGCATGCGCAATAGGTATTGCGATGCCCTGCCAGGAGCGGGCATCGCATTGCGCATGCGCCCGCTACGATTTGTACCGCACAGCCGCAGTGGAAAGGGACAGGGGAGGGGAGTAAACGGGCGGGCAGAGGCGCACGGAGGGCGGCGTTATCAGCCGTTTAGGAGGTGCCTGCCTGGGCTCTGAGGATTGAGAGACCGCCCTGGGCACTTGAGAGGGCTCCGAAAATAATCTTATAACTTCGTTTTCTGCAAATTGAAAAGTCCGTTTTCTACCACAAAGGTACCGTTTTTATGTTCTGGCTGGATCAAATAACCCTATTTTAATGGTCTAACATGCAAAAAAGTGGTGACAGACTCCCTTTAAAGGATTTTTTTCAGTTTGTTTCGAAATATTTCTCAAAAAACTGTCTGAATCTCCTAGAGGGACAAACATTTGCCAAATGATTTATACCTCCACAAAAGAAACAAACCCTCCTCTGAGAGCTGAATCTTCTATTGTCAGAGACTAGCAAACCCAGCTGCATGGGCTCCTGCTCAGAAGAGATTGAGAGAGACTGAGACCCCTGCGCACTGAATAAGACCGCCGCACTGTCCTTGGACTGAGTATGACAGGAAGGAGTGATCTCTCCTCTCTCTCTAAGACGCCTGTCAATACGAACGACCCGAGACATGGCAGAATCCAAAGAGATAGGTCTCTCATGAAAGGCAAATGCATCTTTCAATCCCTCTGAAAGACCATGGCAAAATTGACTTCGGAGTGCAGCATCATTCCAACCAGTATCAGCTGCCCATCTCCGAAATTCTGAACAGTATATCTCTGCGGACTGTTTACCCTGGCATAAAAGACGTAGTCTAGACTCAGCCAGAGCAATATGATCCGGATCATCATATATCTGACCCAGGGCTAAAAAATAAATCATCCACTGAACGGAGGGGCCGTGCCCCCACCGGCAGCGAAAAGGCCCAAGACTGAGCGTTATCCCTGAGCAGCGAGATGATGATCCCCACCCTCTGCTCCTCTTCACCAGAGGAATGGGGAAGTAGACGAAAATGGAGTTTGCAAGCCTCTCTAAAACAAACAAAATTCTCACTACCCCCGGAGAACGTATCCGGGAGCGAGATCTTAGGCTCAGAACAAACTCCATGAACGCAAGCTGAACCGGTTACCTGAAACTGATATACAGTCTTACGGAGATCTGCTTCCTCCAATGAACGACCCTGCATGCGTTCAGTCAAAAGTGAAACCGGATACATGCTTGAGACGGTTTTGGCGGTTTATAATGTCACGGATGGTGTTACAGAAAACTAGAAGACACAAATGAAGATCCGACTGACTTGATCCAAAACTAAGGAACAAAAAGGTAAGCCCTGTAACAGCCCTAGCTCTCTCCCTTACTGCTCAGCCTATGCAAAAATCTCAATGGTAGAAAATTGCATACCCTCGTTCCTCGACTGTATGACACCTGAACACCCTATAATAGTGAGGGGACACGACAGAAATAAAGAAAAAGACTTATCTTGTGGATGCAGCAGTAACAGTTTCTAGCATCAGCACACTCCAGGAAGTTGTATAAACCGCAAAGTGATGCAGTATGGGAGGGGATTTTAAGAGATGCAATCAGTGCAACTAGATAACAGCTGAGAGAGGGAAACGAGATGACAAAACGAAAGCAAAACAAAAGAACCTCAAGCAGGAGGTTCTGAAGAACGTCTGTCAGAGCTTCTCAGATATCTGGCGGTGACACAAATGTGCATTGAAAAGCCTTGTAAATATATATTGCTGTAATCTCTATGTTCACCAGCAGGTGGCAGCAATGTGTTCAGCAAGGACTAAGCCAGTTTAGTGTTCCTAGGCTGGAATAGTTCATTCCAGTTTAGCTCCCCCCTCTGTGAGCAGAAGTGGGCTCGTCCACATCCTGCCTAATGGGTGGGGAAGGAAGTTAAGTTAGTGTGCCAGCCACCCCGGCTAGGGGAAGGCTGTGCGTGTAGGAGCTCCCAGTTATAGGGATCTGAAGCCAGGATCTTGTCTCGGCTGAGACAATTGATCATCATCCCCAACCTGAGCCTTGCAGCCTCAGCTGGAAGAAAGCAAGCAGCCACCTCCAGTTACAGGAAGAAGCATACCCTGAGAAAATAACTGTGAGTACCGTCCAGAGACCCCAGGAGAAGCCAAATTCCTCCTCAGCAAGTCAGTCCCCAAGACAGCAGAAGATAGTCAGTGCAGAAGATAAATTCCTGCCACATTACAGAGCAATAAGCAGACGTCCTTTTCCTGCAAAAGCTCCAGGCACATGATAGAGCAAAAGATAATTTCCTGCCACACATTGCCAATACCTGCTGGTATCAAAGACTAATGCTGTATCTCACTTGGATGAAAACTGCAACTAGTAAAGACAAGTTTGAACTTTACCAAAGGTCTGGATCTCAATTACTGCTGCAAATTCCTCAATTACTCCTACTAGCACCACACTCAGTTTATTGCAAGTGAGCCAGGATCCAGGAGTCCAGCCTTACCCAGGTAGGAGACACCGTTGACACTATTGCAATTACCACACAGAGACATTACACCACTCTGGCATTTCTAACCTGGTATGTCAGTTACAACAACCTTAAAGGGCCCTGTGTTAGTACCCTGCGAACGCTGCAATTAGCGTCACAAACAAAACTATAGACTATTATAACCATATCCTGACCCACTGCATAATTTGGTGTCCGTGTTAATGTACCCACGGTCCGGCTCATTGCACTTCCCCTTCCACGCTCGCTATTTTAGACCTAGTGTGAGCAGGGAGCGTTAGCGGATATCGGCTCAAGTAACAGTTGCGCAGCCATCTGCGCCTGAGACATGCCTAATATAGGCGTATTTAAGTATAATAAATGACTCCCTATGTTACTATTTTGGTTCTGCTAGGACAGCATTTTGTGTTGCACTATGGTATTGCCGCCCCGCCTATTTGTGTTGGTGCCGCCTTCTGTCAATTTGGACCCACCTACAACATGGGGCCACATTAAATTCACAGTTTGCCCCTATCAATTGGCATGAGTTTCACTGGTCCTGTACCACAGGCTGGAGCCTTACCACGATGCCACAAATCTCATACAGACTGTGCCAGATATAGGCTTCTTTCCAGGTCGCACACCAGTACACAGCTCAGATGTGCACAAGGCAGAAATACACTGACCACACACTTCACCGGGCAATGCAGCTTCCAGCACCACCACTGGTTCCAGCACCACCTGCTCTGCATGACATATTTTGAGAAGCAATTCCAGGGAGAAATTTGCTCTGAATTTATAGATGCATGCCCTATTTCTTAATGTACATCTAAAAAAATGAACACGGGGGGCGGAGCTTGGCGGCAGAGCGAGACGCACATGTCCGTGTGAGCTCTGCTATCGGCTACGCGTACACAAGCTTTTTAAGCTATAACGAGAGCCCAGAAATGGGGAAAATCGGCAGGGATAAGGCCAAAGACACCCCGGGCACACGTGGATCCCACCATTCCCACAGAGAAATGGAGAAATTCTTGAGAAAAGGAGCCGTGCCGACTATAGCCGAATCCAAGATGGCGCCGGAAAGAGAAGCCTCTGAACAAGGAGAGCAAACGGACGCCTCGGTCGACTCAGATGGAGGTAGGGATAGTGAAGCCGGTACCAGATGTCCCAGAGATAACCTCCCAGTATCCAGAGACTTTATCACAAAAGCATTAGGGGTTGCACTGGCCCCGTTGAGACAAGACCTGCAGGATATTAAATCCGACCTGAAGCAGGTTGGAGACAGGGTTGAATCCCTTGAAGCGGGCTGGGAAGGGACTATAGCTTTTAATTCGGCGGTTACCAACAGCTTTGACCATGCCCAAGCCCATATTAATCAGCTGTACAATCTTATTGAAGATCAAGACAATCGCGGGCGTAGGAAAAACTTACGTATTAAGGGTGTACCGGAGACTTTGCCTTCAGACGCCATCATGGCCTCAATGGTGGAACTGTTTCACAAGATACTAGGCCCGGACGCCACTGATGATTTCACTATGGACAGGGCCCATAGAGCATTACGCCCTCCCCCTAAGCCTCAAGAAGCTCCAAGGGACATAATATGCCGACTCACCAGCTTCAGTACTAAAGAGATGTTGCTCAAAACGGCAAGGGATAAACATCCAAAAGCTTGTTTCGGCTCCACAATCACCTTATTCCAAGATTTGTCACCAATGACACTGCAGAAACGGCGAGCTTTGAAGCCGCTCCTGGAAATCCTGCGAAGTAGGAACATTATTTACCGCTGGCTCCATCCGTTCGGACTGCTGGTGAATACCCCCAGGACGCAAAGCGGTAATCAGGTCTCCTGCAGACCTTATACAGTTGTACAATACCCTGGAAATAGAGCCACTAGAGATCCAGGACTGGACCACTGTGAGGAATCTTACAGACCTCCCTGCTGTTCCGGCATTAGCTGCTTGGACCCCTGCCTCGTCCTCCAGACAAGAGGAATCCTCCCAAGATGACTCCAAAGAGGCTACCATTGCATCCAGATTGAGTTTGTGTGGTGATTTCTGATGCTATGTTTACATCTATGCAAAAGGGCGTTGAGGAGCATTACACATATCTGGAAAGTAGCTAGGGGATAAGTTATGAGGTTGTTAGTATGTTTTTCATATGTCCTCTAAGCTAGTTAAACTAATGATGAATCTATAAATGTCTTACTAAAACGTAGCTGACATAGGAATTATATATCTCTCCCGTTTCCCTATGACTTAATGCTCCTCCTTAACCGCCTCCGGACCGTCTAACGCAGATGTGCGGTCCGGAGGCGGCATCGCTGCGCAGAGTCACGCATATACGCGTCATCTCGCGAGACGCGAGATGACGCGCTATGCCGGCCCGCGCATGCGCAGTTCGGGCCGGCATTTCGTCAGGGACTAAATCGTCATCAGCTTGCCAGCCAATGATCGTGGCTGGCAAGCTGATGATTTTAAAAAAATCCAATCAGAGCGCCAGATAACAGATCATATTTGTAAATATGATCTGTTATATGGCTGCCTGCTCCTCTGCTGGTTCTTTTCGTCGGTTGGATCCAGCAGAGGAGCAGGCTACACAGTGAGTACACCAACACTACACATACTAGCCCCAGATCACCCCCCTGAACCCCTATTAACCCTTTGATCACCCCTTTGATCGCCCCTGTCAATCACTAGTGAAAGGAAAAAAGTGATCAGTGCAAACTGTCACTTTCTTTTTTCACTGGTATTGACCGTTAGGTTTTAGGTATAGTTTAGGCCCCTTGGTTAGGTAGTTTAGGGATCGGTTAGCGCCCAGCCCACCGCACCGCAGTCCGTTATTCGCTGATTAGCGTATCGCTAATCAGCAATTGTACTTTTATAGTATCTGGAAGTGATCAAAACTGATCACGGTCAGATCTATAATTGTATTAGTGTCACTTTAGTTCTCCCTCCACCCAAAACGCAGTGTTTGCCCGATCAGGCCTGATCGGTCGCCCACACGTGCGTTCGCCCACGCCCGCCCCACCGCAGTGAAATAAAAAAAAATTTTTTTGATCGCTGCACATTCACTTTACACGCACTGTGGCGATAAAAAAAAAATCTGTTTTGATATTTTTTATCAACCGCAGCGGCCTCCGGTACTTCGCTAGCCTCCCCATTTGTAAGACAGGCTTGCTTTTTTTTCTTGGGTAGTCTCAGGGAATACCCCTAAATTTAGTTGCCCACATGTCAAACAGGGGGTATTCTTCTGAAGAGGCCTACAGGCTTCTGACCCAGTCGGATGAGGAGTGGGAACCCTCATCTGATGAATCCAGCGGGTCAGAATACGAACCTGTAGAAAGCAGTGGCTCTCTGACCCAAAGTTCGGACAAGGAGGCTGAGGTCCCTGATAGCACCAGGCGTACCCGGCCCCGTGTCGCTAGACCACAGGTTGCGCAGCAGAGTGGGGCTGGTGCTGTCGGATTACGTGGTGAGGCATACACCAGCAGCCCAGCCCTTCCGGGACCTAGAACCAGCACTGCCGTACAACCTGGTGAAGTAGCGAGCACCAGAAGGGCAGTTGAAGCTGGTACGGTGGCACGTGCAGTAGTGACCCCGTCGCAGCCACCGCAAAGACGTGCCCGTAGAGCCCCTAGAATCCCAGAGGTGCTGGCAAACCCTGATTGGCAGTCCCCAACTTCAGCCGCACCTGTAGTTTTCCCTTTCACTGCCCAGTCTGGAGTTCGGGTTGAGACAGCTCAGATCGGTTCGGCCCTGGGATTTTTTGAGCTGTTCTTGACTGCGGAGCTCTTAGACTTAGTTGTGGCCGAAACAAATCGGTATGCCACACAATTTATCACCGCTAACCCGGGAAGCTATTATGCCCAGCCTTTCCGGTGGAAACCAGTCCAAGTTTCCGAAATTAAAACTTTTCTGGGCCTCCTCCTCAACATGGGTCTAACTAAAAAGCATGAATTGCGGTCATATTGGTCCACGAACCCGATTCATCACATGCCCATGTTCTCTGCTGCTATGTCCAGGACACGATTTGAGGCCATCCTGCGTTTCCTGCACTTTAGTGACAACACCGCCTCCCGTCCCAGGGGCCACCCTGCTTTTGACCGGCTCCACAAAATTCGGCCCCTCATAGACCATTTCAACCTGAAATTTGCAGATTTGTATACCCCAGAGCAAAACATCTGCGTAGACGAGTCCCTGATACATTTTACCGGGCGCCTTGGCTTCAAACAATACATCCCAAGCAAGCGCGCCCGGTATGGGGTCAAATTGTATAAGCTCTGTGAAAGGGCCACAGGCTATACCCACAAATTTCGGATCTATGATGGAAAAGGTAGTCGGTTGCCCTGACTACCTGGGGAGCAGTGGGAAGACAGTTTGGGACTTGGTGTCACCCTTATTCGGCAAGGGGTACCATCTTTATGTGGACAATTTTTACACAAGTGTGGCCCTCTTTAGGCATTTGTTTCTAGAACGGATTGGCGCCTGTGGTACCGCGCGAACTAGTCGCGCGGGCTTCCCCCAACGGCTCGTTACCACCCGTCTTGCAAGGGGGCAGAGGGCCGCACTGTGTAACGAAGAACTGCTCGCGGTGAAATGGAGAGACAAGCGTGACGTTTACATGCTCTCCTCCATTCACGCAGACACGACAATACAAATTGAGCGAGCAACCCGTGTCATTGAAAAGCCCCTCTCAGTCCACGACTATAACCTTCACATGGGAGGGGTGGACTTCAATGACCAGATGTTGTCTCCGTATTTAGTTTCCTGCAGAACCAGACGCTGGTATAAGAAGGTGTCTGTATATTTAATTCAATTGGCTCTGTATAATAGTTTTGTTCTCTACAGTAAGGCTGGGAGAACTGGATCCTCCCTCAAATTTCAGGAAGAGATCATCGAGAACCTCCTGTACCCAGGAGGTTCCGTGGCCCCATCCACCAGTGTAGTTAGCCGTCTACACGAGCGACATTTCCCCAATGTCGTTCCTGGTACCTCAACCCAACCGCCCCCCGAAAAAGATGTCGTGTCTGTAGCAGGAGTGGAATAAGGCGTGACACCCGCTATTTCTGTCCTGACTGTCCTGACCACCCTGCCCTATGCTTTGGAGGGTGTTTCCGGAAGTACCACTCACAGGTACACTATTAGCATAGGGATCATCTCACCAGGACAGACACACAGGGCTATTAGGGCCCATTCACTCACACAGCTGCTGCAAACGTCTCCTTTCACATGGGACAAAGTGCATAACGCACTTCGCCACATCTTTGGGCGATTTGCGCTTTGCACATTGACCCATGGGGAAGGAGAGGTTTGTTCTATAAAGGTAAAAAAAAAAAAAAAAAAAAAACACCAGTAAGCAAAAAGGTTAATGTTCAGTTAAAAAAGTTAAAGTTTATATGTTCTGTTGCAAAGTTAATAAAATTATTGCGTTGCGGCCTGGTTTTTTCTTTTTTTTTTACCTTCCAGGTGGACCAACCGATCGATTAGCTGCAGTACTGATGTGCATTCTGACAGAAGCATTGCGCTGCTGTCAGATTACACGCAAGTCGGTGTATGCGGCGCTGCAAGACGAGATTTCTCCTCTGCAGTAACAGATACATTTGCCAAGGCATACGAGCTGAGGAGGAGGCGGCGTTCCTATGCTTTGGCAAACACTTTGTATATATAAAAAAATAAAAATCCCGGCAATGATTTATTCATCCACATCGATTGATGTGAATGGAGAAATCTGGTTTGCCAGGGCATACGAGCTAAGTGGGTATGGATGTAGGGCGGAGCTCCTATGTCCTGGCAGACGCCTTTCCCCTCCATTTTTTTTTTTGAGCAGAGATTTTTTCATCCAGATTGATCGATGCGAATGAAGAAATCTGTGCCGTTCATTTTTTTCTTTCAGCCCAGAGGCTGAACGGAAAAAAAAATCTCATTACCTGTATGCTCAATATAAGGAGAATAGCAGAAACTCCTAATGCTGGCCATACATGTAATGATTGCGGAGACCCTCAAATGCCAGGGCAGTACAAACACCCCACAACTGACCCCATTTTGGAAAGAAGACACCCCAAGGTATTTGCTGAGGGGCATATTGAGTCCATGAAAGATTTAAATTTTTGTCCTAAGTTAGCGGAAAGTGAGACTTTGTGAGAAAAAACCAAAAAAAAATCAATTTCCGCTAACTTATGCGAAAAAAAAAAAATTTCTATGAACTTGCCAGGCCCCTCATTGGATACCTTGGGGTGTCTTCTTTCCAAAGTGGGGTCACATGTGGGGTATTTATACTGCCCTGGCTTTTTAGGGGCCCTAAAGCGTGAGAAGAAGTCTGGGATCCAAAGGTCTAAAAATGCCCTCCTAAAAGGAATTTGGGCACCTTTGCGCATCTAGGCTGCAAAAAAAGTGTCACACATCTGGTATCGCCGTACTCAGGAGAAGTTGGGGAATGTGTTTTGGGGTGTCATTTTACATATACCCATGCTGGGTGAGAGAAATATCTTGGCAAAAGACAACTTTTCCCATTTTTTTATACAAAGTTGGCATTTGACCAAGATATTTTTCTCACCCAGCATGGGTATATGTAAAATGACACCCCAAAACACATTCCCCAACTTCTCCTGAGTACGGCGATACCAGATGTGTCACACTTTTTTGCTGCCAAGGTGGGCAAAGGGGCACATATTCCAAAGTGCACCTTTCGGGTTTTGCAGGCAATTTTTTACACATTTTGATTGCAAGGTACTTCTCACACATTTGGGCCCCTAAATTGCCAGGGCAGTATAACTACGCCACAAGTGACCCCATTTTGGAAAGAAGACACCCCAAGGTATTCCGTGAGGGGCATGACGAGTTCCTAGAATTTTTTATTTTTTGTCGCAAGTTAGTGGAATATGAGACTTTGTAAGGAAAAAAGAGAAAAAAAAAAAAATCATCATTTTCCACTAACTTGTGACAAAAAAAATAAAATTCTAGGAACTCGCTGTGCCCCTCACGGCATACCTTGGGGTGTCTTCTTTCCAAAATGGGGTCACTTGTGGCGTAGTTATACTGCCCTGGCAATTTAGGGGCCCAAATGTGTGAGAAGTACCTTGCAATCAAAATGTGTAAAAAATTGCCTGCAAAACCCGAAAGGTGCACTTTGGAATATGTGCCCCTTTGCCCACCTTGGCAGCAAAAAAGTGTGACACATCTGGTATCGCCGTACTCAGGAGAAGTTGGGGAATGTGTTTTGGGGTGTCATTTTACATATACCCATGCTGGGTGAGAAAAATATCTTGGTCAAATGCCAACTTTGTATAAAAAAATGGGAAAAGTTGTCTTTTGCCAAGATATTTCTCTCACCCAGCATGGGTATATGTAAAATGACACCCCAAAACACATTCCCCAACTTCTCCTGAGTACGGCGATACCAGATGTGTCACACTTTTTTGCTGCCAAGGTGGGCAAAGGGGCACATATTCCAAAGTGCACCTTTCGGATTTCACCGGTCATTTTTTACACATTTTGATTGCAAAGTTCTTCTCACACATTTTACAAAATAAAAAAAAAATCATCATCATTTTCCGCTAACTTGTGACAAAAAATAAAAAGTTCTATGAACTCACTATGCCCATCAGCGAATACCTTAGGGCAGGGGTGTCAAACTCAAATTCATCGGGGGCCGCATCAGCAGTTTGGTCACCGTCAAAGGGCCGGTTGTATCGGACTTATGGGGGATCTGTGGGTGACACTTATGGGGGATCTGTGGGTGACACTTATGGGGGATCTGTGGGTGACACTTATGGGGGATCTGTGGGTGACACTTATGGGGGATCTGTGGGTGACACTTATGGGGGATCTGTGGGTGACACTTATGGGGGATCTGTGGGTGACACTTATGGGGGATCTGTGGGTGACACTTATGGGGGATCTGTGGGTGACACTTATGGGGGATCTGTGGGTGACACTTATGGGGGAT
This sequence comes from Bufo gargarizans, assembly GCF_014858855.1. Classification (NCBI taxonomy): domain Eukaryota; kingdom Metazoa; phylum Chordata; class Amphibia; order Anura; family Bufonidae; genus Bufo; species Bufo gargarizans. The sequence goes on along the minus strand of NC_058089.1, from coordinate 8,836,399 downwards.
CTGTGGGTGACACTTATGGGGGATCTGTGGTGACACTTATGGGGGATCTGTGGGTACTTACAACTACAAGCGCTCGCCGCTCGGTAGGCAGGAGGGAGGAGGCAGGCCGGGAGGACAGGCGCTGGCAGCGTGAATCATACGTCATGCGCCCACGCCGCCTGCTTCATTCATAAAGTGGGCGGCGCAGGCGCGTGACGTATGACTCACACTGCCAGCGCCCAGCCTGCCTCCTCCCTCCTCTCAGTCTCGGCGAGTGCTTGTAGTTTTATTATCACTTCCTGCAGGGGCCGCCTGCAGGAAGTGATAATAAAAGGTGAAGGCTGGCGGCCGGCGGCGGGCCACATGACAAGGTCTGGCGGGCCGGATTCGGCCCGCGGGCCTTGTGTTTTACACCCGTGCCTTAGGGTGTCTACTTTCCGAAATGGGGTCATTTGTGGGGGTTTTCTACTGTCTGGGCATTGTAGAACCTCAGGAATCATGACAGGTGCTCAGAAAGTCAGAGCTGCTTAAAAAAGCGGAAATTCACATTTTTGTACCATAGTGTGTAAACGCTATAACTTTTACCCAAACCATTTTTTTTTTTGCCCAAACATTTTTTTTTTATCAAAGACATGTAGAACAATAAATTTGGCGAAAAATTTATATATGGATGTCGTTTTTTTTTGCAAAATTTTACAGCTGAATGTGAAAAATGTCATTTTTTTGCAAAAAAATCGTTACATTTTGATTAATAACAAAAAAAGTTAAAATGTCAGCAGCAATAAAATACCACCAAATGAAAGCTCTATTAGTGAGAAGAAAAGGAGGTAAAATTCATTTGGGTGGTAAGTTGCATGACCGAGCGATAAACGGTGAAAGGAGTGTAGTGCCGAAGTGTAAAAAGTGCTCTGGTCATGAAGGGGGTTTCAGCTAGCGGGGCTGAAGTGGTTAATGAGCTGCTACACTCAGATCCCTTTATAGTTATGTTGGATTTATTAGATATGCCAAATATCCACAGATCTGTTTGCCTGTATCTAAATTGCTACCTCTTGTTGTGACATAAGGAAGTTTTACATGCTCGTGTGCGCGGATTAGCCGTGTTCTCGGACCAATTCTCTCCCCTCAATCCACCTCCTTCTATGAGGAGACTATTTTATAAGTATGGTTAACTTACTAGTACTCATCATATGTGCTACATGTTTAGATATATCATTGGATTTACTTACTAATGTTACTCTTTTTATATTTTTTTTGGATTGCATTTTCCATATTTCCCTTCTTTCCGTCCCACCCTTTTCTCTGCAGCAGACGTTTCGGTGTTCTTCACTCTCAGGCCATAATGGCTGCTCAATGAACCTACAAGAAGAGATGAAATGGCTACTATAAAGATATGTTCCTTCAATGTCAGAGGGTTAAACTCACCTGCCAAAAGAAGTCAGATAATTCAGCTTATGCGTAAACAAAAGGTGAGCGTACTAATGCTACAAGAAACACATTTCAAGAAGGACCACGTGCCGCGGTTAAGCCATCTTACTTATAATAGGTGGCACCACAGTACATGGCCCTCCTCGGCCTCAAAAGGGGCTTCAATTGCTTTACACAAAAACTTCCCACTAAATGTCAGCTCCACACTAGCGGACCCGGCGGGTAGATTCATTTTTATAAAAGGCATAATAGGAAACAGCACCTATACATTTGGCAATCTTTACGCGCCAAACACTGTGCAAACTAAATGGATAGGTAATACCTTAAACCTCCTGAGGGACTTTACGGAAGGTACTTTGATTTTAGGTGGAGACCTAAATATCACATTGTTCCCACTACTAGACTCTTCGACAGGCACCTCGTCTACCTCGCGAATAGCCTTGAATAGAGTTAAATCAGCTATCAGTTCTCTAGGACTGGTGGATGTCTGGAGGACACTAAATCCCACTGTTAAAGATTACTCTCACTACTCGGTAGCCCACAGGTCATATCAAAGGCTTGATTATTTGTTCGTATCTACTCATAATCTTACCTCGTGTATTGATGCCTCTATAGGAAATATGCTACTGTCGGACCATGCTCCGGTATTTATAGAAATGGGTTTTGAGTCTGTGCCAAAGCCGATGTCGAATTGGAGGCTCAATGAAACATTGCTGGACTCACCGGATCATGTTCAGAGAGCTGCAGGAAAATTAGAGGAATATTTTCAGATTAATGCAACTCCAGATGTGGCACAAGGCATAATCTGGGAGGCCCATAAAGCCGTGATAAGAGGCCATTTTATAAGCTTGGGTTCCTTCCTTAAAAAGAAAAGGGAAGAACAGGTACTATCCCTAACAAAAAAAATACAAGTTTTAGAAACTTCCCACAAAAAAACCCGATCTGAGGAGGATCTGATTCATCTGAATCAAACACGTTCCTCCCTCAAAAACATCTTGAACCAAAGAACAGCTAAGCTTTTTCTTTCTGCGCGCTTTAAATATTATGCGCATGGAGATAAAGATTCGAAATTCTTACTCGCACAGATCAAAAAGAGGAAAGCTAAGTCATACATACAAAAGATACGTACGACAACATCCTCACTAGCTAGAAATACAGAAGAGATAGCGGTACGGTTCAAGGAATTTTATGAGTCATTATATAATATCCGTTCCAATGATACATTACAAGATAGAGAAAAGAGATCCAAAAGGATTGATGATTGGCTAGCTTCTTTAAATCTTCCCACACTTGGAGACCAACAGGTTGCCTCTCTATTAAAACCATTTACAATGCAGGAACTGACAGAAGTGGTTAAATCAATCCCGATGCATAAGAGTCCGGGCCCTGATGGCCTCCCAATGGTTTATTACCGAAAGTTTCAAACAGTCCTTCTTCCTCAATTCCTAGCGTTATGTAATGACACTTTCAAAGGGAAATCTCTGCCAGAACAGATTTTGATGGTTCACATTACTATTATCCCTAAAGAAGGAAAAGATGAGACGATGTGTGCTAGTTATAGACCCATATCTCTCTTAAACAATGATTTAAAAATGTTCGCCAAACTCCTGGCGCTCAGGCTAAAACCATTATTGCCAAACCTTATAAATAGCGAACAAGTAGGATTTGTAGCGGGAAGAGAGGGTAGAATGAACACTACTCGCCTTATAAACATTATACATCACGCGCGTAGCCGATCTGTGCCTCTAGTACTGCTGGGGACAGACGCCGAAAAAGCGTTTGACCGCATAGATTGGTTGTTCATGCAAAAAGCCTTGACGAAATTCAGAATTCCTGCAGATTTTGTCAACGCTATCATGGCCATGTATTCCAAGCCATCTGCTAAGGTGGTGGTCAATGGTACGCTCTCTCCCCCTCTGCAAATTTCTAATGGGACAAGACAGGGATGTCCTCTGTCACCCCTGCTATTTGTCTTGACAGTTGAATGTCTATTTCAGGCTATAAGACAAGATGACAGAATACGGGGTATTGCTACAGGGGGTTCATCATCAGTTGGCGGCGTTTGCTGATAACTTATTGGTATTGATTTTGTGATTAACCCCACAAAGTCGCAAGTTTTAAATGTGACATTAGACACACAGCGGCTGAAAAGACTGGAGCTCAATACCCCGTATCAATGGTCAGCTTCAAGCATTAATTTTCTGGGCATTAAGCTTACATTCAATCCTGCCCGGTTATTTGAGGAAAACTATCAGTACTTATCCGATTATATTAGACGTACATTGGATTCCTGGGAGATACCATTCACATCATGGTTTGGAAGACGTTCACTAACCAAAACCATTATATTACCCAAAGTTCTATACCTCCTCCAAACCCTCCCTATATTTATACCCCGCTCATTTTTTGCCAGAATAGAGTCAACTCTCTCTAAGTTTTTATGGAACAAGAAGAAACCCAGGCTTACTAAACAATACACTACTTTACCTGTCAAACAAGGAGGTATGGGGGTGCCAGACTTTTATGGATATTACTTGGCAGTTCAAGGGATGAGGTGTCTAGAGTGGCTACGCTATCAAGGGGATAGACTTGGTAATACTCGGTAATACGACCCCTACTTCTACATGGAAAGTGTGTTAATGAAACATATATTGGAAATCCCATTACTAAGAATACGACACGGCTATAGAGACAAAAACGGAAAAATAACTTTATCACTGCCACCATCTCCCCCTTGACACAACTGAGGGATATTCTACAAGATGCACCTCCACAATTTATACAAACTCTCTCAGAAGAGGCTAAAGCTATCAATACGCCAATAGTGGATGTATTAGACGAATGGGGCACACTGAGAAAAGAGTGGGATAGAGGGGAAAATGTTTCCTATTTATCTTTTCTGCAAAAATCATATGTAAGGGATTACTTAAGGCCAATTACACCTATAAACAAGACAGACCCAACAAGGTTTGAGAAGCTAGTCCTCCAGAAACAGGAACCTGTTAAAAAAAAATCTCCAGTCTATACTCTATGATAATCACACTTACAAGCCCAGATGTTAACCCTTATTTAGAGAAATGGGAATTGGACTTAGGCTTAGATAAAGATCAAAAGTCCCTACATAGGTGTCTCTCACTGACCCCGAAGATTTCAACTTGCGTGCGGCTGCAAGAAAACTATTTTAAAATATTAACCAGATGGTACTACACGCCAGAAGTTTTACATAAAATGTACCCCGAGGTCAGTGAGAGATGCTGGAGATGTGAAAGGGAAAAAGGCACCTTTCTTCATATCTGGTGGAAGTGTGAGATAATCAAAAAATTTTGGGAACAGATCTGCTTAGTTATCACAAAAGTGTGCAAGATTAATGTACAACCTTCTCCACAGATCTGTCTATTAAACGTATTAGACCAAATAAAATGCTCAGCCGCTACCAAACGTCTCATCACGCAACTATTTGCAGCGGCTAGAGTACTAGTTGCAGTTAATTGGCGGAAAACATTTCCCCCTCCATTGGGAAACTGGGAACTTAGGTGTGACGATATACAGGTCCTTCTCAAAAAATTAGCATATTGTGATAAAGTTCATTATTTTCTGTAATGTACTTATAAACATTAGACTTTCATATATTTTAGATTCATTACACACCAACTGGAGTAGTTCAAGCCTTTTATTGTTTTAATATTGATGATTTTGGCATACAGCTCATGAAAACCCAAAATTCCTATCTCAAAAAATTAGCATATCATGAAGAGGTTCTCTAAACGAGCTATTAACCCAATCATCTGAATCAACTAATTAACTGCAAAAGATTCCTGAGGCTTTTAAAAACTCCCAGCCTGGTTCATTACTCAAAACTGCAATCATGGGTAAGACTACCGACCTGACTGCTGTCCAGAAGGCCATCATTGACGCCCTCAAGCAAGAGGGTAAGACACAGAAAGACATGTCTGAAGGAATAGGCTGTTCCCAGAGTGCTGTATCAAGGCACCTCAGTGGGAAGTCTGTGGGAAGGAAAAAGTGTGGCAGAAAACGCTGCACAACGAGAAGAGGTGACCGTACCCTGAGGAAGATTGTGGAGAAGGACCGATTCCAGACCTTGGGGGACCTGCGCAAGCAGTGGACTGAGTCTGGAGTAGAAACATCCAGAGCCACCGTGTACAGGCGTGTGCAGGAAATGGGCTACAGGTGCCGCATTCCCCAGGTCAAGCCACTTTTGAACCAGAAACAGCGGCAGAAGCGCCTGACCTGGGCTACAGAGAAGCAGCACTGGACTGTTGCATGTCATTCGGAAATCAAGGTGCCAGAGTCTGGAGGAAGACTGGGGAGAGGGAAATGCCAAAATGCCTGAAGTCCAGTGTCAAGTACCCACAGTCAGTGATGGTCTGGGGTGCCATGTCAGCTGCTGGTGTTGGTCCACTGTGTTTTATCAAGGGCAGGGTCAATGCAGCTAGCTATCAGGAGATTTTGGAGCACTTCATGCTTCCATCTGCTGAAAAGCTTTATGGAGATGAAGATTTCATTTTTCAGCACGACCTGGCACCTGCTCACAGTGCCAAAACCACTGGTAAATGGTTTACTGACCATGGTATTACTGTGCTCAATTGGCCTGCCAACTCTCCTGACCTGAACCCCATAGAGAATCTGTGGGATATTGGGAAGAGAAAGTTGAGAGACGCAAGACCCAACACTCTGGATGAGCCTAAGGCCGCTATCGAAGCATCCTGGGCCTCCATAACACCTCAGCAGTGCCACAGGCTGATGGCCTCCATGCCACGCCGCATTGAAGCATCCTGGGCCTCCATAACACCTCAGCAGTGCCACAGGCTGATTGCCTCCATGCCACGCCGCATTGAAGCAGTCATTTCTGCAAAAGGATTCCCGACCAAGTATTGAGTGCATAACTGAACATAATTATTTGAAGGTTGACTTTTTTTGTATTAAAAACACTTTTCTTTTATTGGTCGGATGAAATATGCTAATTTTTTGAGATAGGAAATTTGGGTTTTCATGAGCTGTATGCCAAAATCATCAATATTAAAACAATAAAAGGCTTGAACTACTTCAGTTGATGTGTAATGAATCTAAAATATATGAAAGTCTAATGTTTATCAGTACATTACAGAAAATAATGAACTTTATCACAATATGCAAATTTTTTGAGAAGGACCTGTATATATAGAATGGAACAAATAGCTGGATGGGAGAATAGATCCACTCATGTGTTCCAAAAAGTGTGGGGCCCTTGGGTAACATATAGAGGCTTCTGTTCCGCTCAAGGTAGCTTATCCATCTTCCTTCCTATTGTCTGAGAGAATAAAGGATTATTTTTAAGGAAGTGTTGAAACGTGTGCTGCAACCATCCACTTCCCCCCCATCCCTATATGTTCCTTTCCCCCTTCCTCCCCCCGTATTCATTTCTTTTTTTTCCCCTTTAAATTCTGTTGCTGTGTTGTAATATTGCATATATCACTTTTGGCCACAAGTGCAATAAGACGTTATAAAATATACAAGATGTCATGCATGCCTTTATTGACAACTGTAAACTGATTTAACATACTTTGGCACTTCTGAGATAATTATGCGCAATGTATAAGATGTCATCCATGCCTATACTGACAATTGTAAACTGCTATCTCATATGTTTGCACTTTTGAGATATAAATATACAATAACATTTGTTTGGAATTAAAAAAATGAAGACAACAGCAGCAGTGGAGAAGATAAAGTGCATAAATGGTGCTTGCAATCCAGACCCTGATCCGCAGGTCACAAAGATAAACTGAAGAAGAGACCACAACACTCCAACAACATTTATATAGTTTGACAGTTGCCAGTTTTCAAGATGTTGGATATAATACCTATACCTTCCAACCGTCCCGGATCCAGCGGGACAGTCCCGGATTTCACTGGCTGTCCCGCGGTCCTGGAACGGCTGAGGTATGTCCCGCTCTCAGCTGATTGTAATGGTGAAGTAGGAGCCGTTTCCTCCCTGTTTCACCATTCCTCTCAGATGCCAGCGCTCCCAGCAGTATGCTGTCACACATGGCGCTGCTGGTCTGTGTAGGAGGAGCCGGGAATCAGCCTGTGGACTCCTCCTACACAACAGCGCCATGTGTGACTGTATCCTGCTGAGGAGCGCCAGCATCTGAGCTGTGATCATCGGAGGAATCAGGTATTTACCGTTTGTTTTTTAATTCCTGTGAAGAGGCACATTTGGGCATAACTACTGTGAGAGCACATGTGGGCATCACTACTATGAAGGGGCACAATACGGGGATAACTACTGTGAAGTGGCACAATGTGGGCATTACTACTATGTGCTGGCACAAAGGGGGAATAGTTACTATGTGGGGGTCATTAAGGGGACTGGGTGTGTACAGTTATACTTTTGGCAGAGTTAAACGCATGGTCTAGTATAAAAAAAATTGCCGTTGTCCCTCTTTACAATTTTCTAAAGTAGGTAGGTATGTTATACTTATGCTGACCTCTTGTATGTGCCAAATGATTAGCTGACACTCCTACGGCGCTCATGTGACTACAATGCGACTAGATGCGCACGCTGTGTTCCATTTTTGCTTTCCAGCCCTCGATCTGGATTCAGTGGATGTCACTTCCTCTTTGGTTCTGTGGAGGAATATGAAAGCAGCTGAAGTTGAAAGATGTTGAATTGTTTTATGCTGCTGATTGGTGAGCAACGCTATTTTTTCCGCCCTGGACATGATTTGCAAAATTAATGATTTTATCCAGGGATTCTCAACCTGCGCACCTCCAGCTGTTGCCAAACTTCAATTCCCAGTGCAGTGTCCCACTACGTGATAGTGGGCACCGCAAAAGTGTTTTAATTATGTATTAATGTCATGTAATATGCCTGCATTTTGTATTTTATCTCCTGTCATATTCTTTGTGTCACAATGTGATTTTATATGCAGAGATCCTTTACACAGGCCTAGTCAGGGTGCACTACATTTGTTTCTCCACAAGATGGAGCAGTGTCAGTGTGTATAAATAGCTTAGCTCAGACCTACGTTAGGCAGTTGAGTTCAGTGGAGTTCAGTTGGCTGGTTGAGGTCAATCCAAGTGAGAGTTCAGTTCAAAGCAGTTCTCTCATGAGCCTGTGCAGAAAGCAACAGCCATGTAGCTGAATATCTGGAGGGAGGCCTATTCCTAGCCTCTCTACTCTGTCCCTGTCGGCTTCACAGTCCAGGGTTAAAGCCTGCAACTATTCTACCTAGAGGGGAGCAATCCACTCCTATAGATCGCTCTTCCAGGGTGACCAATGTCTAAACTGCATGCAGCTGAATATTTAAGGAATTATCATGTTTATGCAAAGCAAAGGATTAGCAAGATGGTCATTACCTGAGGACTTATTAGGCACCTTTGTAGTAGGTGTAGGAGACAGCATGAAGCATCCACACATCCAGTTCAAATCCTGAGGACATTCAGGCCAACTGTCAGAACAACATTGGAATAGAAGTTTCAGGATTCAGAAAAGCACCTTTTTATTCAAGGATAAGAATTAGGCCGGAGTTGTTACCAGTGTTAGGCTACTTTCACACTAGCGTTCTGAACGGATCCGATCATATTAATGCAGACGGAGGCTCCGTTCAGTACGGATCCGTCTGCATTAATAACTTAGAAAATTTTCTAAGTGTGAAAGCAGCCTGAGCGGATCCGTTCAGACTTTCAATGTAAAGTCAATGGGGGACGGATCCGCTTGAAGATTGAGCCATATGGTGACATCTTCAAGCGGATCCGTTCCCATTGACTTACATTGTAAGTCTGGACGGATCCGCACGCCTCCGCACGGCCAGGCGGACACCCGAACGCTGCAAGCAGCGTTCAGCTGTCCGCCTGTCCGTGCGGAGGCGAGCGGAGCGGAGGCTGAACGCCGCCAGACTGATGCAGTCTGAGCGGATCCGCATCCATTCAGACTGCATCAGGGCTGGACGGAAGCGTTCGGGTCCGCTCGTGAGCCCCTTCAAACGGAGCTCACGAGCGGACAGCCGAACGCTAGTGTGAAAGTAGCCTAAGACTTTCATATTCAGGGATCTCAAGTCTCCCGGACGTTCAGGGAGTCTCCCGCTATTAGATAGCGGCCCCCTGACGCCCGCATGTGAAACAATATATCCCAGTCGAACAGCTCAGTCAGATAGCAGAGCAGAGAGACGCTGGCAGCAGGGAGGAGTGTAATCTGATCCTAGCGTGGAAGCCGACCCTCCTCTCCCCGCTCACCCCGCCCTGCAACCAATCAGAGCTGACGCAAGCACTAGCAGCTCTGAGTCACAGAGTACAGGGAGTCTAAGAATCGAATGAGTCACAGGTTAAAAGAATCTAAAAATCCGACTAAGGCTACATGCACACGACCGTGTGTGTTTTGCGGTCCGCAAATTGCGGTTCCGCAAAAAAAAAACGGATGACATTCCGTATGGCATCCGTTTTTTTTTGCGGATCCGTTTTTTTTTGCGGATCCATTGTAATAATGCCTATCCAAGTCCGCAAACTAGAAAAAAATAGGACATGTTCTATTTTTTTTGCGGAGCAACGGAACGGACATACTGAAATGAATGGGTCCGCATCCTATCCGCAAAAAAAACGGATCGGACACTGAAACAAAATACGGTCGTGTGCATGTAGCCTTAGTTAGAGACTCATTCGATTCTTTGAGAACCGTCAGTCACTAGAACAGTTTACACGGAGGCTGATGACCAGGCTGCAGCAGCAGTGGCGGATTACAATAGGGACGTTCGGTTCGGCAGCCCCGGGCCCAGCACCGCATAGCTCCCTGTCCCGTCGCCGATCACCGGCATTCACCGCATAGGCCTCAGGCGGTGTGGTGGAAATTACTATGTGGGGGCAGTGTGGAGGAAATTACTATGTGGGGGCAGTGTGGGGCAAATTACTATGTGGGGGCAGTGTGGGGCAAATTACTATGTGGGGGCAGTGTGGGGCAAATTACTGTGCAGGGGCAAACTACTATATGGGGGCAGTGTGGGGCAAATTACTGTGTGGGGGCAAACTACTATATGGGGGCAGTTTGGGGGAAATTACTGTGTGGGGGCAAATTACTATGGGGGGGATTACTATGTGGGGGCAGTGTGGTGGAAATTACTATATGGGGGTGTTGCTATTGGGGAGGCACTATAGGGGCAATTCTATTATTTCTGGGGACACTATACAGGGATTATTGCCTGGAGCACAATAGAGGGTGGTATTATTACTGGGGGTCTCTAGGGGACATTATAGCTGCTGTGGACACTATAGGGACATTTGGGGTAATTTATCAAACTGGTGTAATGCAGAACTGGCTTAGTTGCCCATAGCAGCCAATCAGATTCCACCTTTCATATTTGACAGCTCTTTTGGAAATCCAGTTCTACTTTACACCAGTTTGATAAATTACCCCAATTATATCTATCAGGGTCACTATTTTTTCAGCAGTATAGTTCCTGGGGCATTGGGGAGCACAACAGGCACAGTATTGGGGGTGGCAGGATGACACTGTGGGGACACCAGGATGAGGAGGTTGATGGAAAAATTGAGAAATCTAACGTGTCTGTGTTACAAACTGTAGAGACGAGATGCGGCTAAAAGAATTTGCCATGGTGGTCTGGGTCAAATGGAGGAGAAGAGGAAATAGAAGGTCTACATGACAGGAGATGTCACTGGATGTAACAGGTATGTGGTGCTGTATTCTCCTCCATGTCTTTTTTATTACAATTATATGTATTTTAAATTTGACGACCAAATTTTTCAGTTTAGGACCCAATTTGGGGTATTTTTTTTTTGTCTGAAGATGTCATATGGCCTAAGAAGAGACTGTGGCGCTCATAAAGCACCGCAGCCTCTTCATAAAAAAAAATAAAAAAAAATAAAATGGAGGGAGGGGGGGGGGGGGGCCCAAGTTGGGTAGACAGCCCCGGGCCTATCATGCACTTAATCCGCCCCTGTGCAGCAGTGATAAGGTTAAGGGACAGATGACAGTCAGCAGAGAGATAAGAGAAGTGACAGGACACAGAGTTTAGATTACAGGTTGAATTAACCCTTTAGAGTCAAATTGGCTTCTCAAGGAGATATATATGTTAAAGGAATCCCTACTTCTGTCTCATTCAGTAGCTATATACAGTGGCGTCTCTAGCTTTCAAATTTTGGGGGGGCACACTGGGGGCCAGGACAAAAGTAGGGGGGGGCAGCTATAACAACGATACATTTACACAAGTATGCTTAGAAATGCTACGATACTTTACCCAATACCTAAAACCGCAATAGGGAAGAAAAGTCCTGCTGTCTGTGGTTTAAAAATAAATAAAAATAATCACTCAGATTTCAACATGTCCTAGCTGCCTGGGCATGCTGGAATTACTCCAGATACAGCATCTACCAGCTGTGTCAAGTCCCCTTCTCTTTGTCACATGGCATGAACCGATAGTATCGCTATCGGCAAGCACCTGAAGTACTTGTACTCAGTATTATTATAGGAGCGGATCCGTCTGTGCAGACACCAGACGGATCCACTCCGAACGCAAGTGAAAGTAGCCTTATGGAGGGGGATCTGTGGATGACACTTATGGAGGGGGATCTGTGGATGACACTTATGGAGGGGGATCTGTGGATGACCCTTATGGAGGGGGATCTGTGGATGACCCTTATGGAGGGGGATCTGTGCATGACCCTTATGGAGGGGGATCTGTGGATGACCCTTATGGAGGGGGATCTGTGGATGACATACCGTTTATAGCATCTTATGCTATATGTGTCATCCACAGATCCACCCCATATCAGTGTCATACCGGGATCCCTCTCCCTATAAGGCCCCATTCACACATCCGAAATTTGCATAACGGAATTGCGGACCCATTCATTTCTATAGGGCAGCACGACGTGCTGGCGGATACGGAAATGCGGACCCGCACTTCCGGGTCCGCAATTCCGTTCCCGAAAAAAAATGCCGACCCGTACATTGCCGCTGTTATGGATGTCTGAATGGAGCCTAACAGTGTCATCCACAGAGTGGCACAGATCCCCCCCCCAATAATCGTGTCATCTACAGATCCTCGTCCCTATAACAGTGTCATCTACAGATTCCCCGCCCCCCCCATAACAGTGTCATGACATCCACAGACCCCCGATCCCCCTCCCTATAGCACTATAAGAGTATCATCCACAGATCCTTCCCCCCCTATAACAGTGTAATGACTCATGACATCACGCTCCCACCACTCACATTTGAACATGATTTCTCTAAACGGTAAAGTAAACACTGTAATCATCCAGGCTGCACTGACAGTAACTTTAAAGGGGTTCTGCACTTCCATTTAACTGATGATCTATCCTCTGGATAGATCATCAGCATCTGATTGGCGGGGGTCCGACACCCAGGACCCCCACCGATCAGCTGTTTGAGAAGGCACCGGTGCTCCAGCAGCGCCGCGGCCTTCTCACTGTTTACCGCAGGCCCAGTGACTGACGTCACGACTAGTATCAACTAGCCTGAGCCCGGCTAAGCTCTGTTCACTTGAATGGAGCTTAGCCACGTCCACGCTAGTTGATACTAGTCGTAACTCGTGACATCACTGGGCTGGCGGTAAACAGTGAGAGGGCCGCGGCGCTACTGGAGAGCCGCTGCCTTCTCAAGCAGCTGATCGGCGGGGGTCCTGGGTGTCGGACCCCCGCCGATCAGAAGCTGATGATCTATCCAGAGTATAGATCATCAGTTAAATGAAAGTGCAGAACCCCTTTAACTTTTAAATCAGGAAGATTCAGGGGCAGCCGCCAGCCAGCTCTCCTCTCAGTCTTAGGGCTCTTTCACACTTGCGTTGTCCGGATCCGGCGTGTACTCCACTTGCCGGAATTACACGTTACACATTCAAAATGCGTTCAGTGTTACTATGGCAGCCAGGACGCTATTAAAGTCCTGGTTGCCATAGTAGCAGTGGGGAGCGGGGGAGCAGTATACTTACAGTCCGTGCGGCTCCCGGGGCGCTTCAGAATGACGTCAGAGCGCCCCATGCGCATGGATGACGTGCCATGTGATCACGTCATCCATGCGCGTGGGGCTCCCTGACGTCACTCTGGAGCGCCCCGGGAGCCGCACGGACGGTAAGTATACTGCTCCCCACTACACTTTACCATGGCTGCCAGGACTTCTAGCGTCCCGGCAGCCATGGTAACCATTCAGAAAAAGCTAAACGTCGGATCCGGCAATGGGCATTAATTCCGGATCCGGCAAGTGTTCAGGATTTTTGGCCGGAGCAAAAAGCGCAGCATGCTGCGGTATTTTCTCCGGCCAAAAAACGTTCCGGTCCGGAACTGAAGACATCCCGATGCATCCTGAACGGATTTCTCTCCATTCAGAATGCATTAGGATAAAACTGATCAGGATTCTTCCGGCATAGAGCCCCGACGACAGAACTCTATGCCGTAAGAAAAGAACGCAGGTGTGAAAGAGCCCTTAGTCACAGTCAGATCTAATCTCTCTAGTTAGGGTACTTTCACACTAGCGTTTTTCTTTTCCGGCACAGAGTTCCGTCACAGGGGCTCTATACCGGAAAAGAACTGATCAGTTTTATCCTAATGTATTCTGAATGGAGAGCAATCCGTTCAGGTTGCATCAGGATGTCTTCAGTTCAGTCGTTTTGACTGATCAGGCAAAAGAGAAAACCGCAGCATGCTACGGTTTTCTCTCCGGCGAAAAGAAACTGAAGACTTGCCTAAATGCCGGATCCGGCATTTTTTCCCATAGGAATGTATTAGTGCCGGATCCGGCATTCAAAATACCAGATCCGTCCTTCCGGCCTGCGAAGACCGGTAAAAATGTGAAAAAATGTACAAGACGGATCCGTCTGTCTGCGTGACAAGCGGAGAGACTGATCCGTCCTTGCAATGCATTTGTGAGACGGATCCGCATCCGGATCCGTCTCACAAATGCTTTCAGTCAGCTGCAGATCGGCGGATCCGGCGGGCAGTTCCGACGACGGAACTGCCTGCCGGATCACACTGCCGCAAGTGTGAAAGTAGCCTTAGAATAGAAAGAGACTTAGGCCTCTTTCACACTTGCGTTGTCCGGATCCGGCGTGTACTCCACTTGCCGGAATTACACGCCGGATCCGGAAAAACGCAAGTGTACTGAAAGCATTTGAAGACTGATCCGTCTTCAAAATGCTTTCAGTGTTACTATGGCAGCCAGGACGCTATTAAAGTCCTGGTTGCCATAGTAGGAGCGGGGAGCGGGGGAGCGGTATACTTACAGTCCGTGCGGCTCCCGGGGCGCTCCAGAATGACGTCAGAGCGCCCCATGCGCATGGATGACGTGCCATGCGATCACGTCATCCATGCGCGTGGGGCGCCCTGACGTCACTCTGGAGCGCCCCGGGAGCCGCACGGACGGTAAGTATGCTGCTCCCCGCTCCCCACTACACTTTACCATGGCTGCCAGGACTTTAGCGTCCCGGCAGCCGTGGTAACCATTCAGAAAAAGCTAAACGTTGCATCCAGCAATGCGCCGAAACGATGTTTAGCTTAAGGCCGGATCCGGATCAATGCCTTTCAATGGGCATTCATTCCGGATCCGGCCTTGCGGCAAGTGTTCCGGATTTTTGGCCGGAGCAAAAAGCGCAGCATGCTGCGCTATTTGCTGCGGCCAAAAAACGTTCCGTTCCGGAACGGAAGACATCCTGATGCATCCTGAAGGACGGACTGTCCATTCAGAATGCATTAGGATAATCCTGATCAGTATTCTTCCGGCATAGAGCCCCGACGACGGAACTCTATGCCGGAAGAAAAGAACGCATAAGTTGTAGTACCTTATATTATTAAGTTAACCTGAGTGTCCTGCTTGCTACACACCGTCATCACTAGGTCAGTCTCAGTCCAGTCTGTCTGTCTGTCTGTTCGGTATCGGTAGGGCCACACACTGTCTCGTCTGTCTCAGTCAGTCTCTAGTCTCGTCTGGCCCTGGCTGGCTTAAAGGGGTTCTGCACCTTCATTTAACTGATGATCTATCCTCTGGATAGATCATCAGCTTCTGATCGGCGGGGGTCCGACACCCGGGACCCCCGCCGATCAGCTGTTTGAGAAGGCAGCGGCGCTCCAGCAGCGCCGCGGCCTTCTCACTGTTTACCGCCGGGCCGCCCGCCCACTGACGTCACGACTTGTATCAACTAGAGTGGGCGCGGCTAAGCTCTGTTCACTTGAATGGAGCTTAGCCGCGCCCACTCTAGTTGATACAAGTCGTGACGTGAGTGGGCGGGCGGCCCGGCGGTAAACAGTGAGAAGGCCGCGGCGCTGCTGGAGCGCCGCTGCCTTCTCAAACAGCTGATCGGCGGGGGTCCCGGGTGTCGGACCCCCGCCGATCAGAAGCTGATGATCTATCCAGAGGATAGATCATCAGTTAAATAAAAGTGCAGAACCCCTTTAAGCAAGTTAGACTACAGGCAGTGGGAGGGCTGCTCACGGTGACATCACACGCCTAGGAGGAGGAGGAGCAGGAGCGCCTCCCGCACTGCTGCCAGTAGTTGAATAAATTCAGATCAGCTGAGCTAGTCTCGACTAGGTGATTGAGACTAGCTCAGACACTGAGTCTGACTCAACTGGTATGGGGCTGGGGGCGGGGCTTATGACGTGGCGGGGCGGGGCTTATGACGTGGCGGGGGCGGGGCTTATGACGTGCGCGGCGGCAGTGGGCGGAGAGTGAGAGAGAGCGCAACGGCACCCGGGCACCAAGACTCAGTCAGATCATCAGACTGAGATGTGTGAACTTAGATGTCCGGTAGGAGTGCCTACACAGTGCGCAGCAGGCAGCACAGACCAACACTAGTATCAAAATGAATGGGGGACATTTTAGTTGGGGGGGCACATGGGGGGGCACAGCTTGATGTAGGGGGGGCCGTGGCCCCCTCTGGCCCCCCCCTGGCGACGCCACTGGCTATATAACTATTGAGAGAGATGTATTTTTTTTAAATACATTTACACATTTAACCCTCCATTTTAATTATATTATTTACCCCAGTGTTAAATTCACCCCCCCCCCCCCCCCCGGAAGCTTGTTTTTTCCCTACAGTGGGGTAGATAATTACACATTTACACACAGGGTTTTAAAGAATCAACTTCCTGAGTCAGACCAAGAGCCGAGTCAGCGAGTGAATTGAAGCTTCCGTCTGCAGTATACGGGTAGGTTACCCGACACTGCTATATTATAATGTGTAGCTCCCTTTAAGAAAGTTAGGCCTGTAGCCGGCAATTCATATTCCAGCCAGTAGAGGGAGCCCCGAAGTTAGTATAAATAGGCTAGGGCCTAACCCAGGAAGGGTAGTATTTGGAAGTTCCTAGTTCAGAGTGGGTTCTGAGAGATTCAGGACTCAGTAACTAGTGCAGAAATTGCATCACTGGTGTGGAGGATCATTCCCACCCAGTTTTCCAGGTCAAGTATACCTGAGGTACTCTAAGTAACAGCCTGTCCACAGGAGAAAAGGGGAACCTCTACAAAACCTTTGCTCAAGGGTTATCACCGTGATTTGGGTGTCTGGACCTTGAGAGTATTGCTTACAGCCAGGAACTAAAGCAGGAGAGGAAGGAAGTGTACCCCTGCAGAGAGAATAGTTGCCTGAAGTGTATTGCTACATCTAGAGTAAGAGGAAAGCCCTGATCCTAGGAGGCCTGTCTTGAAGATAGCTTTTTGCGGCTGCGCTTAATAGCCTGAACCACTGCTATGACTGTTTTGTAACGTGTGGAATATTCTGGAACTGTACTTACTGACTGTTCATCTATCTTCAAGTATCTTCAGTAAAGTTACCCTGTTATTCAAATATAAAGATTCCTCAATTATTCCGCCTGTCACTACACGGTGTGCCACCGTTCAATTGGCACTGGCGTCACGACGTTCATCACCTGCCTGTTCCAGTGCTGACCCGTTTGAAGACGACAGTGAGTCCCAGGTTAGTGGGTTACCCTGCACTACAAAGCCCAGCATACCTAAAGCTACACTACTGACCCCCTGGGACACTGCATCGCTCTTTTTGGCGTCACGAACAGGATCGCATGCTTCTGGAGTGCAGAGAAGTGTGAACTGTGTGCTTTAACTATTCCATCACCGTATTGCAAGGACTGTACCCTTTCTTCCCAAGTCTGTGGAATATAATTGTGCCTGGGAAGAATCGGAGGCGCTTCGCTACCCCCAGAGAGAAAATCGTGTTTGTGGATTGCAATTTATTGACTTTTCAACGCCCCTGCTTGCTGTCAGGGGATGGCGACCAAGATGGCCGCCGGCCGCATAGAGTAAAGTTTCCCGCGCTGCTGAGGACCTTCGTGGGCGGATCCCTTCAAAGACACAGAGAATCCCGCCCCTCTTCATCATCGCACCGCCGCGGCCCTGCTTTTCCTGCATCAGCAACGTCACCGCGTACACAGGACGTCCGGAGTCTCACGAGACTTGGCCTGCACAACCCCGGCGATACCTGTAAGGACTTGTAACCGGAGGGAAGGGGATTGTTCCGGCCCTTTTAGTCGCCAGCGGCCGCATCTTATTAAACTAATATGTCAGAGCCGGGAGTTCCCGAGCAGCCGGCACCAGGAGAACTTGCGGCTTCTAATCCTCCTAAAGCCCCCAGCATGATGCCCTTTACTATGCCTTACTATTTTGGGGCCCCATGGTTTCCCCGCTATAAAGGGGAGGCCCATACCTTAAGAGACTTTAAAGAAAAGTTGCTGGCATTATTCAAACTGTACCCCATAAATGCCGAACAGCAGATGGAAATCCTGCTAGCACAATTGGAGGGAGCTGCCCGCAGAGAGGTATTATCCTGGCCTGATGCTGAACGGAGTACTCTAGAGCAAATATTCACCCGCCTCAGGACCATTTTTGAAACAAGGACTGCCTCAGAGATAAAGATGCACTTCTTTTGCAAGAAGCAGAAGTTTGGTGAGTCCCTCCGTGACTATGCCCTATCACTTCAGGAGGCTTTGGGGGCTGTAATCCAGATAGATCCCAGGGAGGCTGATAATCAGGACCAGACCCTGAGGGAACAATTTATCACAGGGGTGTCTAGTGAGCAAATAAGGACTCAATTAAAAATGCTGTCAGCCCAACACCCCGGCAGTACCTTTCTGGATTTTAAAGAGCTAGCTATAAAAATTCTGGGGTCAACAGTATCTACGGAGGTGAGCACCCCACCTGAGTCGCCAGTCTGCAGGCCAAAACCGCTTATCCCTCACCAGGCTGGGGCCGGCCAAGCTGTTCAAGCTTCAGCTACTGATACTATAGCCATGCTGACGGAACAGGTAAACCATCTCACTAAAAGTTTAGAGAGAGTGTGCAGAAAGATAGAAGAATGGGAAAAACCCCTAATGTCAGAGGAAGAGTTCCTGTCACCTCCTAAACCATTCTCACCTCCATACCAAGAGACTCACCCCAGGGATCCTGGGAGGCGTAATAGAGATCGTTCCAAAGACCGCAAACGGCCCGTGTGTAAATACTGTAAAAAGGTGGGACACACAGAATCCACGTGCTGGCAGTTAAACGGGCTACCCTCGAGGCTGAGGACCACCCCTCGGGAGGTAGAACATTAGGTCCAAAGGATCCAAGTTGGATGCCCCGGTATGTAGGATCCCATCCTAAAATCAATATAGAGATCAACGGGGTCCCCTTTGAAGCCCTACTAGATACTGGGTCCCAGGTCACTACCATTCAGCTGCCCACATTTGAAAAATTCTGGGACACCAACCAGTTAGCCCAACCGCCTGAATCCTGGGTGGAGATTATCGCCAGCAATGGCAAGCCAGTAAAGGTTCATGGGTACTGGGAACCCACCCTGCAGGTGGGAGAAGCAACCTTGCCTCAACAGGGGGTGATAGTAGTACAAGCCGGCGACAGAGGAGGACATCCTGTCATTCTAGGCACCAATGTCTTCAAGAACTGTTATTCTGAAATACTTGACGCACTGCATCAGACTTTGCCCACTGCTTCCTCTGCATCCAAGAGGGTGATTCAGAAGACTATTACCGTGTTAAGTGCTCAGCAGAGGTTTGCTAATGGGAAAGGAGAAATTTGTACTGCCAGGATCCGTGATAATAAGCCTGTGACTCTGCCTCCTAATTCTCAAACTCTTTTATGGTGTCGTGCTGTCCTGGGAGTCTAAGGCCAAGATTATCCAGCCTGGTGGAACCAATCCAGATGGAGAACTACCCTTATGTGAGAGCTGCCAAGTGCCTGGTGAACGTCTCTCAAGGTAAAGTGCCTGTCCGTCTGATTAACCTGAGTGATCATCCTGTTGCGCTTACTAAGCACTGCCCTGTTGCCCAGCTTTCCCAGGTGTCCTTCCAGGACATCATTCGTCTGCCAGTGACAGAAAAGCCGCCAGCTGCAGTCAGCGGACGTCCGCCGGTGACCCAGCCACAAGTACCCTGGTGGGAAGAGCTCCATGTCGGGGACGAGGCTACCCCCCAACATCAACGAGAAGGGATCCTACAGCTTGTCAAAGAGCACCACCAGGCCTTCAGTAAACATGCTACTGATTATGGAGAGGTTAGTGCCATACAACACACCATACCTACTGGCTCTCATCCTCCTATCAAGGAGAGATACAGACCCTTGCCGCCGACTTCATATCAGACTGTAAAAGAAATGATCCAAGAGATGAAAGACTCTAAGGTAATCCGGGACAGCCGTAGTCCGTGGGCTGCACCCCTGGTCCTTGTAAAGAAAAAGGATGGTGGTATCCGTTTCTGTGTGGATTATAGAAAAATTAACCAAATAACCCACAAAGATGCATACCCACTGCCCCGCATTGAGGAGTCACTAACTGCTCTGGGCTCCTCCGCTTATTTCTCCACATTGGACTTGACCAGTGGCTACTGGCAAGTACCCATGGCCCCAGCAGATAGGGAAAAGACGGCTTTCACCACTCCCATGGGCCTGTTTGAATTCAATTGTATGCCGTTCGGGCTATGTAATGCCCCAGGGACTTTCCAGAGACTAATGGAGCGGTGTTTGGGCCACAAAAACTTTGAAACAGTGCTGCTGTATCTAGATGATGTCATTGTATATTCAAAAACATATGAGGACCATCTGAAACATTTAGCAGAAGTATTTGAAATCCTTATCAAATATGGCTTGAAAGTAAAGCCATCCAAGTGTCACTTGCTCAAACCTGCAGTAAAATACCTGGGGCATGTGGTAAGCGCAGAGGGCGTGCAGCCTGACCCTGATAAGCTAGCGGCTGTCCGTAATTGGCCGGTCCCCACTACCGTCAAAGAGGTGAGGAGTTTCCTTAGCTTTGCAGGCTACTATAGACGTTTTATCCCCCATTTTGCTCAAATAGCTGATCCTATTCAGGAACTCCTGAGGGGGCAACCCAAGAAAAGCCCTAGGACTCCTGTGCCCATTGAGTGGAATGAGGAAAGGGAAATAGCGTTCCAATTGTTAAAAAAGAAATTGACCGAGCCTCCTGTGTTAGGTTACCCAGACTACAGCAAACCCTTCCATCTTTATACCGATGCTAGCAAACGAGGCCTGGGAGCTGTGTTGGCTCAGATCCAAGAGGGAAAAGAAAGAGTGATAGCTTATGCAAGCCGCTCCCTGAAAGGGGCTGAGAAAAATGATCAGAATTATAGTTCCTTCAAACTAGAGTTCCTGGCATTAGTGTGGGCAGTGACGGAGAAATTCAAAGACTATCTAGCCGCCACCCCGTTTATTGCATTCACCGACAATAACCCTCTGGCGCATCTAAATTGGGGGCCTTGGAGCAGAGATGGGCCTCCCGCCTCGCCAACTATGATTTCTCTGTAAAATACCGTGCTGGACGTACTAATGATAATGCTGATGCTTTATCCAGGCTTCCCACAGAGACAGCTCCTGATGACGGGCGGGATGCTTGGGCATATGTAGAAATGCCGGCCTTCTATAACAAATTTGCTCAACAGGATCAGGCTCGAGCTACCAATGACAGAGCCACCGCCCCTTCACCCTCCAGTAAGCCCGAGCCCAAAGAGGAAAGATGGGTGAAATTACAGTCTGAAAGTAGAGTGCTGGGTGAGTTGTTGGATTTTATTACTAGTGGCAGAGCCCCTGAGAGAATTAGACGTAAGACTGCAGATCCAGAGCTCACCAAACTGTGGAGACAGCGCCATCAGCTCTTCATACAAAAGGGCCTATTACTACGGAGAAGCCTAGACCCAGTATCCAACGAGAGAGTGCATCAGATTCTCATACCCCGACGAGATGCAGGTATGGTGTTGGAGATGTATCATAATCAATCCGGTCATTTTGGGGTCCAAAAGACTGAGGCTAATATCCGCCAGCGGTTTTATTGGGTGGGCATGAGAGAGGACATTGAGAGATGGTGTCGGGAGTGTATAGCCTGTGCCTTAAAACGAAGTGAGCACCACGACCAGAGGGCACCACTACGACCCATTGTAAGTACCCGTCCTCTTGAACTTGTCGCCATCGATCATGTGAAGTTGGAGCCTAGTCGCTCAGGGTATGCTTATGCCATGACTATTATTGACCACTTCACCAAGTTTGTCATAGCAGTGCCTATGAGAGACCAGACGGCCAAGACTACAGCCGAACTGTTCTGGAAACACTTCCTCTTGCCCTACGGATGTCCAGAAAAGATCCTCACTGATCAAGGCCCTGCTTTTGAGTCCCATCTGTTCCATGAACTGTGCCGCTTACACAACTGCAAGAAGATCCGGACAACGGCCTACCATCCTCAAGGTAATGGACTGTGTGAAAAAATGAACCAGACCTTGATAGAAATGCTGAGGGCCGTGCCTCCTGAAACCAGAGGGGATTGGCCCAGTCTGTTGCCACAGCTCATGTACACGTACAACCATACCATCCATTGTTCCACTGGGTATACCCCTTTTTACTTGATGTTTGGGCGCCAAGGGACATTGCCTGCTGATCACTCCTTGGACATACACGTACCTGATTGCATCAACCCATTACCTAACACCGACTGGGTTGCTGAGCACCAAAGGCGATTGAATACGGCCAAAGCCATTGTTCAGGAACGTATGGATTATGCTAGAGACCGACAGCAGAGAGACTATGATCAAGCAGCCCATGCAGAACCCTTGACAATAGGAGATGTGGTGTGGTTGAAAAACAACCGTCGTACAAGTAAACTGGACAGTAAATGGGAGCAGATTCCCTATGTTGTCATTGCGATCCCAAATGCTGGGACCCACACTTATGAGATTACCCGAGAAGGCAGGGGATCCCAAATTGTGCACAGGAACCGGTTAAAGCTCTGCCTGATGAAAGAACCCAGTGCTGAGAGTTCTGAATCTGAATCACCTGTGTCAGAGTCATCAATACAGCCTGAGGATCCTATGCAGGCTGTCAGTAATCGAATGTATGACACCGAACCCATGCATTGGCTCCTGACACCATGGTTGAATTTGTTGGTGCCCGCTCCGACACCTATGGTGCCTTTACCTCCAGAAGAGCCGGTTCAAAATGCCCCGGATCCAGTCCTCCTTATAGGGGATCCTGTTGTTCCTGACCAGGGTCCCACTGGTGGAGACCCTCCTGTTGCTCGTCTCTCTCCTACCTCGATGCTAAGGGAGGAGGAGACCCCTGTGTTGAGAAGGTCCACCCGGATGAACAGGGGACGTCCGCCAGTCCGTTTAGGGGACTTTGATTATGCTGGTGGTGTCTCTTCCCAGGCAGTTGCTACTGGAAATAGCTTGCTTGACGTTTGTGCGCAAGAATGGACTCCTCCATGTGAGCCCTTGCCTGTTATACACCCGCAGGAAACCCCTGTGTACTTCCCTTGTTATACTTTAACCAAGAAAAATGGACTAACCTGGTTCACCTTAAGTCCGCTGTGCCAGGTCGGCGGCCGTGTCTAAGAAGCAAGAAGACGCCCCTTTCCCTTGCGTCGTCTGTTCATTAAGTTACAAATGTTATATCTTCTGTGTGAAATAATTATTTACCATATTTATAATGTAATGCTTAATTTATGTACCATTGGATGCCGGTTCAGAAAGGCATGTGTGTGAGTACGAGGCCTTACTCACATTAAAGTCTGGGGGTGTGCAGTATACGGGTAGGTTACCCGACACTGCAATATTATAATGTGTAGCTCCCTTTAAGAAAGTTAGGCCTGTAGCCGGCAATTCATATTCCAGCCAGTAGAGGGAGCCCCGAAGTTAGTATAAATAGGCTAGGGCCTAACCCAGGAAGGGTAGTATTTGGAAGTTCCTAGTTCAGAGTGGGTTCTGAGAGATTCAGGACTCAGTAACTAGTGCAGAAATTGCATCACTGGTGTGGAGGATCATTCCCACCCAGTTTTCCAGGTCAAGTATACCTGAGGTACTCTAAGTAACAGCCTGTCCACAGGAGAAAAGGGGAACCTCTACAAAACTTTTGCTCAAGGGTTATCACCGTGATTTGGGTGTCTGGACCTTGAGAGTATTGCTTACAGCCAGGAACTAAAGCAGGAGAGGAAGGAAGTGTACCCCTGCAGAGAGAATAGTTGCCTGAAGTGTATTGCTACATCTACAGTAAGAGGAAAGCCCTGATCCTAGGAGGCCTGTCTTGAAGATAGCTTTTTGCGGCTGCGCTTAATAGCCTGAACCACTGCTATGACTGTTTTGTAACGTGTGGAATATTCTGGAACTGTACTTACTGACTGTTCATCTATCTTCAAGTATCTTCAGTAAAGTTACCCTGTTATTCAAATATAAAGATTCCTCAATTATTCCGCCTGTCACTACACGGTGTGCCACCGTTCAATTGGCACTGGCGTCACGACGTTCATCACCTGCCTGTTCCAGTGCTGACCCGTTTGAAGACGACAGTGAGTCCCAGGTTAGTGGGTTACCCTGCACTACAAAGCCCAGCATACCTAAAGCTACACTACTGACCCCCTGGGACACTGCACGTCATCAGCGCGTTCGTGAAAGAAAAAAAAAAAACCTCCCGGAAATGAGTTTTTGCAGGTTGGGATGTCTGCATATTATTACAAGCCTAGTCTGAGCAGTAGCTTTCTTATGTATTACTAGAGCCTGTATTTCATTGTGTTATGGAATATAATGGACATTTGCTTGTCACTTACAAAATGGTGTCTGTCTGAGAGACAACCCCCAGTATGCACTCTATGATTGAAACTATTTGCAGCAAAAACGTGAAACTGTCAGGAATTCCTCTAAGTCTATCATACATATGCCTTAAACTTATTTCCTGTTTACATTCCTTCTTGCTAAAAGAGCAATCATGTGAGCCCACTCCTCCCACTTATATGGAGGGTATATAATGTGAAGCCCCCACCTAATAAATTAGAGTTATGCTTTGACCTTATCTAGAGTGTCACTGTTATTTCTCTCGCCGTGCGTGCACGTATCTATCTGATTTGGAGCAGTGTATCAACCTACCTGACCACTGATCAGAACCAGAACAATTGAGGACTTCTATTTCCCTTTCCCCATATGTATGGGAGATTGTGCTTAATGCCGGATTGTATTAAGAGACTGTTTAATACTTTGGATGTACTGTTATCAGAAGTCATCTTCAGTAAAGTTCCACCTTACATTTTATCTTGTTTGCCTCAGTCTCAAGTTCCTCAACTAACACTACAGTAAATGGTTGTACGTCCATACAAAAGGTACTGGCGTCACGACTACAAGGGACCTTGCCACTGGCACATTAATACAGACCATCAAGGGCACCTCAAACCACCATCTGGCCCGTGTTCCTTACACCAGAGTGTACCCCAGAGAATTCTTCTGCCGTTCTCCTTTTCACTTTTATGCGAGCCTGCCCAGGGACGACATAACTGTGAGTAACCAGAACTGTATTCACCTCGGCCCCCCTATTGCTCACACCGTGACCTCACACATAATCCCCTGCAAGGTCTGGCATACTGCACCAGCATGCCCTAATATCTGTAGGCTGTGCAGGCATGCTGGGGGTTGTAGTTTTGCAACAGCTGGAGGGCCACAGGTTGGGCATGCCTGTTTTTAACTATTTGCACTATATTGGCACTTTAATGCACAGATATGAGTTGGATTTTTAACAACACAATTATTGGATCAGGTTCTTTCACAATATGTTTTCTCAATCATGTATTTTTTAGAGATGAAATGTGGACTTTTTTGATGAAGTGAATGTTACTTGCATACACTATGATGTCACTACCTGTTTGGGCCTATTTAAAGTCACCATGTTTGTATGTTACAGTATGCTTGAAAAAAGCCCCCGGTGAGACCTGAAACGTTGCAGGTTTATGGACACGAGAATAAATCCACAGTTTTCCAGAATCGCGGTTGGAGTGAAGTGATCTCTTCTTCAGATTAATGTCTGTGCGCTCCTAGCCTTATACACACTATTCAGCCTCTTCAGAAAGAAAAGGAGACAATGAAACCTGTCGCTACTTTCAATATATACAAACTGGAAAGAATGGCGTGATATTAGCAGGAGGTGCTCAAACCCACATGCAGTTGTGCATATATATAGGGGAGCAAATCCTGCACTTGTGGCCCGTTGCTAATGACGATCCCCAGCAAAAATGCATACGGTGGAGGATGCCCGCAGCGGACCACAAGTACCACAATAGACATCCTACACAAGACAGCAATTATATGGATGTAATAATCAATATAACAATATAATAGCAAAAACAGGTGCACTCTGCGGTCTTACTAAACCCTCAAACTGATTTTAAAATTGAGAGATTAGCCAACATGTCCTATGGTGTAGAACATGTCTGAGCCCGAGCACCGCGCCAAGGTTTCTCAAGTAGCTCAGGGACCTAACACTCTCCTACCTGAGCCGTATGTGAAATAACAGGAGCCAGTGGGCAAATTACAGGAGCATGAGGCCGACTCACAGACAACTCACCAGTTACCTCCAGCATGTAGCCATGCTTGCAATAGGAGGAGAGAGGAGTCTGCGAGTCCCACTCAAGACTGGCTAATATGGCCCAGGCCTCACAGGGGCACCTAAATGTGGCCTGTAGATGGAAAACAGGCATCTTCAGGCATCAACAGGCTACTTTCACACTAGCGTTTTTTGCGGATCCGTCATGGATCTGCAAAAACACTTCCGTTACAATGATGCAACCGCATGCATCCGTCATGAACGGATCCGTTTGTATTACCTGTAACATAGCCAAGACGGATCCGTCAAACTCCATTGAAATTGAAATGGCAGACGGATCCGTTTTCTATTTTGCCAGATTGTGTCAGAGAAAATGGATCCGTCCCCATTGACTTACATTGTGTGTCAGGACGGATCCGTTTATGCTCCGCTTCGTCAGGCAGACGGCAAAATGCTGCAGGCAGCGCCTCCAGAGCGGAATGGAGACTGAACGAAGGCAAACTGATGCATTCTGAGCAGATCCTTTTCCATTCAGAATTCATTAGGGCAAAACTGATCTGTCTTGGACCGCTAGTGAGAGCCCTGAACAGATCTCACAAACTGAAAGCCAAAACGCCAGTGTGAAAGTAGCCTAACAAACTGGGAAATAGAGCTCCTCAATAGAAAGTAAAGTGAAAGTAAAAGGCAAACAGGGTGCGGCAGAAAAGACAGCGTAGTAACCCATAGTACAGTGTATATCGGCTCGATGATTACAGATGTAAGATGGGATTCATACAATACGTAACCCAGATGTTCCTCCTGGTGATAATCTTCAGTCTTCTCGGCCACTCTTCTGGTAAGTCTCACCTTCATCTGATTTTTGTGCCTGTTATAACTGCTAAGTGAGAGAAGAACTGCAAAAACTCATAGCCCAGCCCTGAGTGTAAAGCAGCAGAGTCTCACCAGGGACAAAGACTAAGTCTGGTACCTCCGTCCCTTATGGTGGCATTGTGCCCTTTAGTAGCCCCTGTATTTATAATGCCCATCTGCAGTTAAAACCTCCATGTAGTGCCCCACATAGACATTCTAGGAGGGGGCACTACATACTGGCACTATGTATTATAACCCCCCTCTGTAGTGCCACCTGCATTATAATGCAACCCCCTATAGTGCTCCAGCCTGTAATGCCACGCCCTGTAGTGCTCCAGCCTGTAATGCCACCCCCTGTAGTGCTCCAGCCTGTAATGCCACCCCCTGTAGTGCTACAGCCTGTAATGCCACGCCCTGTAGTGCTCCAGCCTGTAATGCCACCCCCTGTAGTGCTACAGCCTATAATGCCACCCCCTGTAGTGCTACAGCCTGTAATGCCACCCCCTGTAGTGCTCCAGCCTGTTATGCCACCCCCAAAATGCCTGAACATATATATATATATATATATATAATTAAAAAAAATCTTACACTCACCTGTCTGCTGTTCTTTGCTGCCATCTAAGTTGCCGCGTCACAACATTACACCACTGTGACCTCCTGCCCGCATCTAAAGCAGCACAATGGCGTGATCACAAATGTCTGTTTCCCAACACAGACATTTGTGACCACATCATCGCGCTGCCTGACCCGGAGCAGGAGGTCATGATGCTGTGGCCTAGAGATCTGAGCGGCAGGGACAGTAGCCACAGGTTCCCCTGCCAACGCCGTAAACTGCCATCCCCCAAAAAGACAGGTCGGCTGCCGTCTGAGGTGAGGTGCTGGGGTGGGGCAGCCATAGGCAGGCGTGACGGGGATGAGTCTCCGTAGCATCGCGGGTGACGCTAGGGGGGCTCGTCTCTGTCACTGCCTGCCATTGGCTGCCCCACCCCGAAACTGGATGCTTTAATCCGCGCACGGGGAGAAGCAGCAGCGGCTGTGCGGGGACCAGGACCAGCGCAGGGAGCGGAGAGCCAGGTAAGTAGAATCATTGTGAGGGGCCCGGGCATATGGGGGGGCATTTCCAGGCTTGGATAACCACTTTAAAGGAACCTGTCACCTCCCAAAACCATCCCAAGCCTCCAGCAGTACCTGCGTGTAGCCAGCAGTGTGTTTCTGATGATGCCTTTCTTCCTGAAGGCAGATGCAGCAAAAGTACTGAAAATGTTGTTTTATCCCTTGCCGGCGCACTTCTCCACACATGCTTGAAGTCAAGGATGCAGCGGCCTCCTAGCTTCAAGTCGCGGTAACTACGGCCCCTTCCCTGCCCCATCTCTGTGTCTGACAGCTGTTAGTTCGGCCGGCTTTGCCAAACTCTCTGCATAAGCGCCGTCAGTCACAGCAAAGGGGCAGGGAAGGGCGCGGTTACCGTGACTTGAAGCATTTATTTACTTTTTATTATTCTGTATCGTCTTGTATGTAGTCACACTTAGTAAATATATTTATTCACTTAGTCTGCGTAAGCTTTTTTGTTCTCAAATCTTTTGAATTCATGTTACACTCACACAAAGAAATAATGCTGCACGCATGCCACCTACACACCTCTCACACATAGAACATATGGCTTCACACATGGCGCTTATATACAGGACACATGTTACATGCACAACTTTTAGCCATTGGACACAAACACTTCCTTCTCTGACATGATCTGTCTGACAGTCACAAGCTCCCCATGCACTCTACATTTTGGATGCTCTTAACCAACAATAGTCTAAAATGGATGTTTCATCATCAGTCTGCATTTGCAGTTTCTTCTATCCCAAACTCCATTGGGTAGACACAGTCTTACAGACAGGATTTAACCAGACTCTTTTCCTAACCCTGGATATACTGTATTATTTTACACCAGACTGTAATATGTGTATTTTGCACGTGTTTGTAGGACATACCTCAAAAACTGGCACGCATCAGTTCTAAGTCAGGGAGGGCATAATAGGGGCATTGTGACTGCAGCTCTGTTATGGATACCTATTGATGGTGTCATGATGGGTGCCGATGGGGTGATAAAAGATGCTACTGACTGCCGTGTCTAAAGAAATAATCTCTCCAATCTAAGCCATTAACATGGGATGTTGGTTGTCAGTTGCAACCAATTTCGGCATGTGATGATACGAGTGCAGCTCCTGAGTCCACAGCACTGTGCAGGAAGAGGTTAATGGGGGTTTTCCCAATTGTGGTACAACTGTTCGATCATAAAGGGAAAGAGGTGACAACTGGGACTCTCTCCAATCCTAGGATTCTAGTTTGTGAAAGCTATGGAAAGTACTGTTTGATCTGGGTCTACCAGTTGTCAGACCCCATTAATATGACATAAATTGCATATATTATAAAAATAAAAATAACTTAGAGGACCCGTCAGCTGTCTGGACATATCTGTTATAGTAAATACATATCTACAGCATCTTTACTTAAGACTCTCATAGGCACTGTACCATTCCTCTGAGATTCCTCCTGGAATTATGAATATGTTGACACACTGGGTGTAACCACTCCGGGTCGTGTCCCTACACTCTTCAATCAGAGCCTACAGTGTCAGACTATGTAGGGACACACCCCTTTGGCAAGGAGAATGGTAACAACTAGTTGGCAATTTATTAATACATTTCTAGAAGGGATAATATAGGAAAGGCAGACTGCAGAGTTCTAAGAATAGATGCTCCAGGCTTCTTATTTAGGGGCGACACTAATATTTACTAAAACAAACAGTGTCAGGGGAGCTGATGGGTCCTACTTAATGGTCAACCTAGCACAGAATTTGCCATTATATAAATTCCAGCCTAGTCCCAACGATAGGAAGAAACTATCCTGGGTATGATGCATCTCCACTGATGGAACCTTTTGGTAGACATCTTAGTCGTATGAGGAGGCAAACCAAACTAGACATATAATTTTATCCTTTTTTTGAAGAATCTGTGAAATTTCATATTTTGGTCTTATCTTGATCTTAAATTTATTTTTAATGCAACAAGATATTTCTATAATATTACTTTTGTACTATAAGGCGTAAATATCACATGTCATGTAAGTATGCTTTCTGTCTATCCTTCAGGTCAACTGGAAATACTCAAAAATGATTCCCCTATAAAGGCACTGGTGGGTGATGAGATAACCGTCCCTTGTCACTTCGCTGGCTACAAGGCTTCATCTTTGACTACTTCTACTGTTGCGGTTTGCTGGACTAAAGGAACAGAAAATACACTTGTCCTTTTGTTTGATGGTAAAAATTATACAGATCTGGGTCATATATATCGGAAACAAATCTTGTACGGGGAGATGCCAGTCTGTATATACCCAACCTTCAGTTCAGTGATGAAGGAGAATACACCTGTTCTGTAATCGTCACTCCTGAAGAAGCCATTAGTAAAGTCACTGTGCAGGTGTCAGGTAAGTGCTGCTATCGGGGAGGAAAGAAGCTCATATAGTTCACCGAGCTCCAATCTGGAACAGTGTAGTCCAGAGCTGCACAATTCAACACGCCCCAAAAAATATGCATGTCCTATAACACATTAGCGGCATAAAGGTGCAGCTTTGTGTCCTCCCAGCAGTATGCTGTGGCGCTGCTTTGGGGACGCTTTAAAGACGCCAAAAAGGGCCTATAGGAAAGAGCGAAGCTAAGAAAAAGGACTCTCCTTTTCATGTCATACAGCATAAAACTATTACATTCTTTTTTAAGTATTCATTTTAGCTATTCCTAGCATAATAATTCATGTTGAGCAAAGCAAGCTTTGGATCAGTCACGCGCAACTTCACAAATAACTTCCTTCGGCTCATCGGAGCCCATACATTTTAATACTGTACGGAGGCAGATCTCTGTACAGTATTAGGCTACTTTCACACTAGCGTTCGGGTGTCCGCTTGTGAGTTCCGTTTAAAGGCTCTCACAAGCGGCCCCGAACGCATCTGTCCAGCCCTAATGCATTCTGAGTGGATGCGGATCCGCTCAGAATGCATCAGTCTGGCGGCGTTTGGCCTCCACTCCGCTCAGCAGGCGGACACCTGAACGCTGCTTGCAGCATTCGGGTGTCCGCCTGGCCGTGCGGAGGCAAACGGATCCGTCCAGACTTACAATGTAAGTCAATGGGGACGGATCCGTTTGAATTTGACACTATATGGCTCAATTTTCAAACGGATCCTTTTGGAAGGATCCGTCTGAAGCTACTTTCACATCGTCTGCATTATATGAGCGGATCCGCTCTGAACGCAAGTGTGAAAGTAGCCTTATTCCGAAGTTCTGAACGAAGCGACTTCGGATGAAGCATCCGAAGTTCGCTTCGCTCAACACTAATAATAATCTGTAGATCTGATCAAAATTTATATTTTTTAGACCCATATTCTTAAATCCACTATTAAATACACGGTAGTTGGGTTTAAGGAAAAAAGGTCCAACCCTCAAATATACAACAATTCCTTTGGAAAAAGGACCTTGGCTGAATACATTTAAAACATCACTTTTATTAATAGAAATTAAACTCTAAACCCACATAGTGCTCAAATGAACGGTGCCTATTCCCTAAACAGAGAGGGAAAGGTTCATGACGGGGTCGTCCCTATCGGGCAGGGTGCTCCGGTTACTGCTAGGTAGGGACGGCATAGCCCCTATCCCAACCAATGTTAGGGCATTTATGTAGGGCTATATAGTTTTTTGTTCCCAGAAGAGTTGCAGCAGTATACGGACCGCGCCGCCCGTCTATTTAGGACGGTTCAAAGGTAGCCACTTACCCGAGTATATCTTCAAAGAACTGGTAAGACTATTCCAATTTACACTGGCTACTGGTATATTTATCTCCTAATAATATTATTTTCTTTTTCGCCGTTCATTTAAGCTCTATGTGGGTTTAGATTTTAATTTCTATCAGTAAAAGTTATGTTTTAAATGTATTCAGCCAAGGTCTTAGACCCATATTCTTCCAAAAGATAATGGGGCACATTTACTATAGTGTCCGCACCTGTTTTTAGGCGTAAAATAAAGAGAGAGCTGGGCACTCACACTATCTGGAGTAGGTGGTAATTTATTAATAATATATAATAAAATAAAATTTGTGGTATACTGTACACATTTGATAATGAATGGTCTGGACAGACTTTAAAATGTAGCAATTCACTCAAAGAGGGACTAAGTGCGGAGTAATAGATGGATCCGATAGATCTGCCATAAAACTAATCGCACTGTATTATAACAATTGACAAATTACTGCATCCAACTGATACAATGATCGCAATTCTCTGATAATAATCGCATGAAATAAAATAGTCTCTCTATACGTTTCCACAATGATAGTGTCAGGAAAGTTCGTAGTGCTCCAAATCACATAATCTTGAAAATATATCCAATTAGCTGTCGTATTAAAGTCAACTTGTATAAGCGTAAAAATCGAACATCACAGCCAACATATCGCTCGAGTTTTCTTCTGCACAGTATGTTATATTCACAAGGTTCGATCAAGGGCAGGATTCGGTGTCCCGCATGGTATACTGCACCAGGCCCCCCCCCCCCCCCCGCTAACTTCCGCGAGTGTTAAAATTTTCCACCAGAGGCACATAATAAATCGATGAACATTGGTTCGTAATGTGATGTTGTGAATTCCAAGACTTTCTTGGTTTGTATAGTCTTTGCCGGCGTCTGCCTTTATACACATGCTTCCCAACTGGTGCCAGCGTTTTCATTCGTAATTCCGGGTCGTAGGTTGTCACAAACTAAATTTTTTTTTACAGAAAGTGGAACCACTGAGGAAGGGACCATCCAAAGTCCCGAAACGCGTTTGGTTTCGATCCTCCATGTGAATATAAAGATAATCGCAACTTACAGCAATCATTTTGTGAATTTTTCTATCTATTTACTTATGTAGGTTTGCTTTTTTTATGCATAAATTAGGCGCAAAAACAGTCTAACTTTTACTCCACTCCAGGATTGGATTATTTTTATTCAACAGTTTAAGTGATAAAGAGAGACTTTTATTGCATTAAAAGTCACACTTTCAGGGAGACATGCCACTGTTCTCCGCACATATGCGACTATTTTTCATGCGCAAATAAATTAGACTAGTCTAAGTGAAAATGAACCTTTCTAAGGCCCCTTTCACACGGGCGAGTTTTCCGCGCGGGTGCAATGCGTGAGGGGAAAGCATTGCACCCGCACTAAATCCGGACCCATTCACTTCTATGGGGCTGTGCACATGAGGGGTGATTTTTACGCATCACTTGTGCGTTGCAAGAAAATCGCAGCATGTTCTATATTGTGCGTTTTTCCACTCAACGCAGGCCCCATAGGGCTGCATGAATGGGGCTGCATGAAAATCGCAAGCATCCGCAAGCAAGTGATCAAAGTCATTATTATTTTCCCTTATCACATGGTTATAAGGGAAAATAATAGAATTTCTAATAGAGAATGCATAGTACAATAGGGCTGGAGGGGTTAAAAATAAATAAAAAACAATTTAACTCACCTTAATCCACTTGCTAGCGCAGCCCGGCTTCTCTTCTGTCTTCATCTTTGCTGTGCACAGGAAAAGGACCTGTGGTGACGTCACTACGCTCATCACATGATCCGTCACATGATCGATCACCATGGTAAAAGATCATGTGATAGACAATGTGACGAGCGCAGTGACGTCATCAAAGGTCCTATTCCTCAAAGAAGAAGACAGAAGAGATGCCGGCTGCGCGAACAAGTGGATTAAGGTGAGTTAATTTTTATTTTTAGTTTTTTAACCCCTCCAGCCCTATTGTACTATGCATTCTGTATTCAGAATGCTATTATTTTCCCTTATAACCATGTTATAAGGGGAAATAATACAATCTACACAACCTTGAACCCAAACCTGAACTTCAATGAAGAAGTTCGGGTCTGGGTACCACATTCAGTTTTTTATGACGTGCGTGCAAAACGCAAAAACTGAAGGGAACACAATCGCAGTCAAAACTGACTGCAATTGGGTACCTACTCGCGCGGGTTTGCCGCAACGCATCCGGACATGCTCGTCTGCAAGGGGCCTAAGGGTGATGGCATACAGTGCAGTTCTGACATGCATTCAGGATGCAGTTTTCTTATTGTAGCGAGCTGAAATTACTTAAATCCTTTCCACAATGCAGAACACCAGGGTTTAATGAGGCTGCTAAACTGGATAAACTGAAAACTGCATCCTGAATAGATGTCAGAACTGCACTGTGTGCCATCACCCTAAGGCCTCATGCACACGACCGTTGTGTGCATCCGTGGCCGTTGTGCCGTTTTCCGTTTTTTTTCGCGGACCCATTGACTTTCAATGGGTCCGTGGAAAAATAAAAAAAAAGGACCGTTTTGCAGCCGAGACCGTGATCCGTGTATCCTGTCCGTCAAAAAAAATATAACCTGTCCTATTTTTTTTTGACGGACAACGGTTCACGGACCCATTCAAGTCAATGGGTCCGTGAAAGAACACGGATGCACACAAGATTGGCATCCGTGGCCGTAGGTTACTTTCATACAGACGGATCCGAAGATCCGTCTGCATAAAAGCTTTTTCATTTTTAATATACTGTCAGATCCGACAGTATATTCTAACACAGGGGCGTTCCCATGGTGATGGGGACGCTTCTAGTTAGAATATACAACGAACTGTGTACATGACTGCCCCCTGCTGCCTGGCAGCACCCGATCTCTTACAGGGGGCCATGATCTGTACAATTAACCCCTCAGGTGCTGCACCTGAAGGGGTTAATTGTGCTATCATAGCCCCCTGTATAAGATCCGGGCTGCCAGGCAGCAGGGGGCAGACCCCCCTCCCTCCCCAGTTTAAATTTCATTGGTGGCTAGTGCGCCCCCCCTCCCTCCCTCTATTGTATTAATAACATTGGTGGCAC
Organism: Bufo gargarizans; assembly: GCF_014858855.1. Lineage (NCBI taxonomy): Eukaryota > Metazoa > Chordata > Amphibia > Anura > Bufonidae > Bufo > Bufo gargarizans. The sequence continues at coordinate 8,801,388 of NC_058089.1, read as the reverse complement.
AGTGTGCGCCCCCCCCTCCCTCTATTGTAATAATAGCATTGGTGGCACAGTGTGCGGCCCCCCCTCTATTGCATTAACATTAGTAGCAGTGTGCGCCCCTCCCTCCTCCCTCTATTGTTTTAATACATTGGTGGCAGTGTGCGCCCCCCCCTCCTCCTCCTCCCTCTATTGTTTTAATACATTGGTGGCAGTGTGCGCCCCCCCCCCCCCCTTCCTCGCTCTATTCTTTTAATACATTGGTGGCAGTGTGCGGCCTCCCCTCTCCCCCCCCCCCCCCCCAGATCATTGGTGGCAGCGGAGTTCCGATCGCGGAGTCCCAGTTTAATCGCTGGGGCTCCGATCGGTAACCATGGCAACGAGGACGCTACTGCAGTCCTGGTTGCCATGGTTACTTAGCCTTAGCAATAGTAGAAGATTCATACTTACCTGCTGGCTGCTGCGATGTCTGCGTCCGGCCGGGAGCTCCTCCTACTGGTAAGTGACAGCAATGCGCCGCACAGACCTGTCACTTACCAGTAGGAGGCAGCAGGGGGCAGTCATGTACACAGTTTTTTTGTATATTCTAACCTGAAGCGTCCCCATCACCATGGGAACGCCTCTGTGTTAGAATATACTGTCGGATCTGAGTTTCACGATGTAGCTCATATCCGACAGTATATTCTAACATAGAGGCGTTCCCATGGTGATGGGGACGCTTCAAGTTAAAATATACCATCGGATTGGAGAAAACTCCAATCCGATGGTATAAAAGAACTCCAGACTTTACATTGAAAGTCAATGGGGGACGGATCCGTTTGAAATGGCACCATATTGTGTCAACGTCAAACGGATCCGTCCCAATTGACTTGCATTGTAATTCAGGACGGATCCGTTTGGCTCCGCACGGCCAGGCGGACACCAAAACGAATTTTTTTTTCATGTCAGTGGATCCTCCAAAAATCAAGGAAGACCCACGGACGAAAAAACAGTCACGGATCACGGACCTACGGACCCCGTTTTTGCGGACTGTGAAAAAGTACTGTCGTGTGCATGAGGCCTTTAAGGCCTCATTCACACGGCCGTAGTGCAACCGTTCCATGCATCGGGGATCGCAATTTGCGGTCCCCAATGCACGGGCAACATCCATGAGGCGGCCGGGACGGATCGAGACCCATTCAACTTGAATGGGTCCGTGATCCGTCCGCACCGCAAAAAAATAGAACATGTTCTATTTTTTTGCAGTGCAGAGGTACGGACAGAAACACAACGGAAGCACTCCATAATGCTTCCGTGCCTCCGTTCCGCACCGCATCTCCTGGATTGCAGATGAATGGGTACTCATCCGGGATACGGGGTGCACACGGCCAGTGCCTGTGTATTGCGGACTCACTGTATGCGGGCCGTATTTCATTTCCCTGAATGAAGTTTCCAAAAATCGCTGTGCTTGCTGTACCAAGTCTTCAAACATCTAGTGTGTTTTTTTTTCTGCATTTCCACAGCAACGGCCGTGTGCATGAGGCCTTACTGAAAAAGAACCACCAGAGGTCAGACTAATAAAAATACACTGAGTCTAATTCATCAACGGCAAAAGACGGACAGCCGAATGAAATAAACCTAATTTTACATCTAAAAACAGGCGAGCTTGAACTGCATGAAATACTATATGTAATACATTCAGTTTTGCTGCAGTTTTGCTGTGGAAATGCAGAAAAAAAACCACACTAGATGTTTGAAGACTTGGTACAGCAAGCACAGCGATTTTTGGAAACTTCATTCAGGGAAATGAAATTGATTTTAAGCCTCAGAAATTTTCTGCAACAAAATCTGTCAAGTGAGAAGTTAAGCCTCTTTCACATGGGCATCCTGGATTTGCTCGGGATGCGTTGCGTGTGCATTGCGGGAAACCCGCGTGAGTGCGCACGCAATTTCAGTCATGCGCGTGATAAAAAACTGATTGTGGTACCCAGACCAGAACCCGGACTTCTTCACTAAAGTTCGGGTTTGGGTTTGGTCTTCTGTAGATTTAATTATTTTCCTTATAACATGGTTATAAAGGAAAAAAATAATAGCACTCTTAATACAGAATGCTTACTAAAATGTTGCTTGAGGGGTTAAAAAATTAACTCACCTCATCCACTTGATCGCGCAGCCGGCATCGTCGTCTTTCTTCTTTGAGGACCTGCAAAGGACCTTTGATGACGTAATCGCGCTCATCATGTGATGAACGTGGTGACGTCAGCGCAGGTCCTGCTGAATGAAGATAGAAGGATCTTCTATCTTCATTCAGCAGGATCTGCGCTGACGTCACTGCGGTCACTACATGGTGAGCGCGGTTACGTCATCAAAAGGTCCTTTTGCAGGTCCTCAAAGAAGAAGAAAGAAGACTATGCTGGCTGCACGAACAAGTGGATGAGGCGAGTTATTTTTATTTATTTTTTTAACCCCTCAAGCAACATTTTACTAAGCATTCTGTATTAAGAATGCTATTATTTTCCTTTATAACCATGTTATAAGGAAAATAATACAGTAAATTGACTTTAATCAATTTACTAACATCATCACCTAGCAACCATGAGTGAAAATCGCATTGCATCTGCACTTACTTGCGGATGCTATGTGATTTTCACGCAGCCCCATTCATTTCTGTAGGGCCTGCGTTGCATGAAAAACATGCAGAATATGGAACATGCTGCGATTTTCACTCAACGCACAAGTGATGAGTGAAAATCACTGCTCATCTGCACAGCCCCATTGAAGTGAATGAGTCCGGATTCAGTGTGGGTGCAATGCGTTCACCTCACGCATTGCACCTGCAGGAAATTCCTGCCCGTCTGAAGGGGGCCTTACTCTTAACTCTTTCATGCCAAGCGCCGTACATGTACGGCGTTGGGCGGGTGTTTAAAGATGGCGCCCGCTCCGGGCGTCATAGCTGCGGGTGACCGCCTGCCTCTTTTAGCAGACACCCGTGGCTCATGTCCGCAATCGGCAGTAATGCCGATCGCGGACATTTAACCACTCAGATGCGGTGGTCAATCCTGACCACGGCATCTGAGCGTGCTGAAACCGAAAGTGCGCACTTTCGATTGTTCTCTGGCTCCCCCGTGTGGCGATCGGAGGAGCCAGAGCGTGTATGCAGCAGTCCGTGTCTTTATAAATAAAAAAAGTGTAAAAAAAATATAATAATTCTAAATCACCCCCCTTTTCCCCCCAAAAAAATAAAAAATTAATACACATCATGGGTGTCTCAATGTGCGAAAACATCCATAGTATAAAAATATATTCCCCATACGGCAAACAGCGAAATGGAAAAAAGCATCCAAATGGCCGATTCGCCGTTTTTGGTCGATTCATTTCTACAAAAATTACATAAAACGTGATCAAAAAGTCATACACATCCCAGAATGGTATCAATGAAAAGTTCAGATTGCCCCGCAAAAAATGAGGGTCAAAATATGGCAACAAAAACTTTTTTTTCCCCCCACTTTTTAATTTTTTTTATCACTATCAAAACTATACATATAAAGGTATCGCCGGATTCGTACCGACCTGTAGAATAAAAGTAACTGGTCAGTTTTATCGTACATTGAACACATCAATGTGCACTGGACATCCAAGACCCTGTCACCGGTTCTCCTTACCTAGACCACTTCTGGTAGGTACTAACCACTGAATAACGGGAACACCCTGCAACAATGGGTCTGGGCATCTCCAAAAAGGCCAGTCATCTAGCCACAGCAATTTTATGAATCGAGTGTTTACCTGCTGACAAATACATCACAACCAATGACAGACACCGTTGTCACAAGATAATCAATGTTGTTCACTTCGCCTGACAGATCAGTGATTTTAATGTTTGAACCAGCAATATTATAAATGTCAAATAATTTGAATTATAATTTACATGTCTCTCTCTTCAGCTGTGCCATCTTGTAGGCTGAGTGACTCCACACTAGTAATGAATCCTGACACGGAGAGATCTGTCACATGTTATGTGAACGGCTTCTATCCGGAAAGTGTGGAAATACAATGGCTGAAGTACAGTAAAGCTTCCTCCAACCAATCTGAACTGAATAGCCAGACCTGCACCAGTGAGCCCGTCCAGAACCACGATGGGACCTACAATGTGACCAGTGTCCTGTCTACGAGACCTGTGAGCACAGATATGGACGGAGACGTGTATTCCTGTGTAGTCTCCCACAGGTCGCTGACAGATCGTCTGACATCTAATGTTACTCTCTCTATTAAAAGTAAGTATCTAAGTCATTAGGAATGTTCTTGTAATGCACATTACACCAACCTTTATGGCCACTGAACATTAACCTCCAAAAGCCTCATTCACACGTCAGTGTTTGGTCAGTGATTTTGAGCCAAAACCAGTACCTGTTCTGTGTTTAGAGCCGCACCTGGTTTGGGCTCAAAATCACTTATGGAAATCACTAACCGAACACAGACTATGTGAATGAGGCCTAACAGTCACAATTAAAAAAACTCAAGAATGTTACTTGCATTTTTAACCCCTTAGGCCTCATGCACACGGCCGTTGTTTGGGTCCGCACCCGAGCCGCCGTTTTTGTGGCTCGGATGCGGACCCATTCACTTCAATGGGGCCGCAAAAGATGCGGACAGCACTCCGTGTGTTGTCCGCATCCGTTGCTCTATTCCGTGGCCCCGCAAAAAAAAATATAGCATGTCCTATTCTTGTCCGTTTTGCTGACAAGAATAGGCATTTCTACAATGGGCCGCCCGTTCCGTTCCGCAAATTGCGGAAGGCAAACAGGCGGGTTACTTTTTTTGCTTTGCGGATCCGCGGTTTGCAGACCACAAAAAACGGCATGGCCGTGTGCATGAGGCCTTAGTGACATAATTGATTTTAAAGTCACAGAAAATAATGCACTATAGTAATAGATGCAAACATAACATATGGACTAAGCCCTACCTCTAATGATAAAATCTGAGACACTTAGCCAATACATTTTGATCAAAATACATCTGTGCCCACCTACCCAGCGCCAAGGTGGTCTCAGTTCAGACGGGTAAGTATTCACTTAATAATATTGTAGGCGATAGGCGAGTTTTATTCTAATAGTTTAAAAATGTGGGAATTTTCAACTTAATGTGTGGATAAAAACATATAGACCGTCCTAGGTGGCGTAATTACCAGGTGTGAGTATATTGTCAGCCACTCAGACCCAAACCTAGGACTGTGTATATTACAAAGGGAGCAGAGAGGTGACTGGAAGTGAGGGGGTGGAATTGTTGCAGTGAGCGCTCCTCCACCTATATTCCCCCAACATACAGCAAGTCACCCAGAAGCAATCTATATTGGTCTGCAAACCTTTTGCGCTCACTGCAACAGGTAGGTGGGCACAGATGTATTTTGATCAAAATGTATTGGCTAAGAGTCTCAGATTTTATCATTAGCGTGAGGGCTTAGTCCATATGTTATGTTTGCATCTAGGGGTGCACCGAAAATATAGTCCGAAAATGGGCCTAATGCATTTCGGCCAATATTGGTACATATCGGCAGAAAATATGGTTGGTTATATACGTTCGGGCGGCCGGCGGCGCCCCTCATGCTGTGCCTCCTAAACGCTTGCCGCTCTAAAGAATCTCCGGCTCAGTGCTGCGCCGCCTGCTGTGTCTGCTCTGTGCTACTGCTGTTGTTAGTGTAGCGTGGCCGAGCTCTGTTCGTTCCGCGGTACAGGAGCTTTTGTTTCCTGTACCCGGCCAGACTGACAGGAAGTGCTCACTTAGTGTGCACTTCCTTTCAGTCCGGCCGGGTACAAGAAACAAATGCTCCTGTACCGCGGACCGAACAGAGCTCGGCCACGCTACACAGGCTACACTAGAGGTGACAAGGGAGGGGGAGGGGGGGTGTAAACTGAGAGTGACAAGGGGGTGTGTAAAATGAGAGTGACAAGGGGGGGGGGTGTAAAATGAGAGTGACAAGGGAGGGGGGTTAGAATGAGAGTGACAAGGGAGGGGGGGGGGTTAGAATGAGAGTGACAAGGGAGGGGGGGGAGTAGAATGAGAGTGACAAGGGAGGGGGGGGAGTAGAATGAGAGTGACAAGGGAGGGGGGGAGTAGAGTAGAATGAGAGTGACAAGGGAGGGGGGGGGAGTAGAATGAGAGTGACAAGGGAGGGGGGGGAGTAGAATGAGAGTGACAAGGGAGGGGGTAGAATGAGAGTGACAAGGAAGGGGGTAGAATGAGAGTGACAAGGGAGGGGGGGGTAGAATAAGAGTGACAAGGGAGGGGGGGAAATGAGAGTGACAAGGGAGGGAGGGGGGGAAGAGAGTGACAAGGGAGGGAGGGGGGGGAAGAGAGTGACAAGGGAGGGAGGGGGGGGAAGAGAGTGACAAGGGAGGGAGGGGGGGGAAGAGAGTGACAAGGGAGGGAGGGGGGGGAAGAGAGTGACAAGGGAGGGAGGGGGGGGGAAGAGTTTGACGAGGGAGGGGGGGGAAGAGAGTGACAAGGGAGGGAGGAGGGGAGAGTGACAAGGGAGGGAGGGGGGGAGAGTGACAAGGGAGGGAGGGGGGGAGAGTGACAAGGGAGGGAGGGGGGGAGAGTGACAAGGGAGGGAGGGGGGGAGAGTGACAAGGGAGGGAGGGGGGGAGAGTGACAAGGGAGGGAGGGGGGGAGAGTGACAAGGGAGGGAGGGGGGGGAGAGTGACAAGGGAGGGAGGGGGGGAGTGACAAGGGAGGGAGGGGGGGAGAGTGAAATTTTTAAAAAATAACCACTTTGGGTGGCATTGTGTGTATAATATCTATGTATCTGTTTAACTTTATATTTTAATTCACTTTCCTTTTTTTTACTTAAAAAAAGTATTTTAAAAGTATTTGGGCAAAAAGGCAGTTTCGGTTTCGGTTTTCGGTCAAGGGCATCCTGAATTTTCGGTTTCGGACCAGAATTTTCATTTCGGTGCACCCCTATTTGCATCTATTGCTATAGTGCATTATTTTCGGTGACATTATAAATGTAGCCATGCACATTCGCATATTTACTATCATATGGTGCAGGATGTTCTGTATCTTTTTTTTCCCCATGATTTACATAATTATTTTTACCCTTAAAGGGCAACTGTCAGCAGATTTGTCCCTATGACACTGGCTGACCTGTTACATGTGCACCTGGCAGCTGAAGGCATCTCTGTTGGTTCCGTGTTCATATGTGCCTACATTGCTGAGAAAAATTATGTTTTAATATATGCAAATGAGCATCTAAGAACAATAGGGGCGTTACCGTTACACCTAGAGGTTCTGCTCTCTCTGCAGCTGTCACGCCCTCTGCACTTTTTGATTGACAGAGCCGTGGTCCTGTCAAAGTGCAGAGGGCGCGGCAGCTGCAGAGAGAGCAGAACCTCTAGGTGTAACGACAAAAGCGCTCAGTATCAACAGTGTGCAGCCAGCAGAGCTCCTCAGTCCTCACAATCCAGCAGGCAGCATTCGCGTCGCACTCGCAGGAGTCACTCGCAAGTCAGTCGCAACCAAACCCGGTCAGCACACAGCTGCTCACTCTTCTTCCTGACCTGGAGCCGCTCCCCCTCCTCACTTTGCCTGCCCTGCACAGTGCACGCATGGCTCGCCTCTCAGTCTCCGCTCCGTCCTATATGTGATTTTAGTTAGCAACTTAGCTGCAGGCCGCGCCGCCCGCAGGTACGGCCTTACTGTGGCTCTCCTGGCTTGAGGGGGCCCCGTGGGCCCCCCTGACTTAGGGCCCCAGTCGCAATTGCGACAGCTACGACCCCTATAGCTACGCCAGAGTACAGTGCATTTTAACCCTTTAGTGATCACCAATACGCCTTTTTATGGTGGTCACTAGGGGGCCTTAGGCTGGGCCTCCGCCTTTTTTACAGCAGAGAGTGAGGACACGGCTGTAACATGTTACTGCTCTAAAGGCCCGGACCGGCAGGAGTGCCCGATCTGGGCTGTTTAACCCCTTACATGCCATTGGCAATGGCGCCACCGGCATGTAAGCAGTTACAAAGGGAGCAGACTACCTCTGTCTCCCATCAGCACCCTGTAAATTAGATTATGGGGTACCAATGCCAGTGCAGGCAGGCTGCGCCTCTCTGGCACAGCCTACTGGTGAATGTCAGGAGAGGACTGACATTAAAATACATTGCGCTATAGGAATAGTGCAATATATTTTAGAAGCAATCAAAAGATCGCCTATTATAGTCCCCTTGTGGGACTATTAAATGGTTAGAAAAAGGTTAAAAAAATTAGGAAGAGATGCTTTGAAAAAAAAATTTAGGCCTCTTTCACACGGGCAAGATTTATAACCATTTAATAGTCCCACATTATTGTACTATGCATTCTGTATTAAGAATGCTATTATTTTCCCTTATAACCATGTTATAAGGGAAAATAATAAAATCTACAGAAGACCTAACCCAAACCCCAACTTCTGTGAAGAAGTCCGGGTTCGGGTCTGGGTACCAAACATGCCGATTTTTCTCACGCGCGTGCAAAACGCATTAAAAAGTTTTGCACTCGCGGGGAAAAATCACGCATTTTCCCGCAACGCACTCGCATCTGTTCCCGAATGTCACCCGCAACGCCAGTGTAAACCCAGCCTTAGGGTTTAAATCACTTGCAAGTCAATTTATGCTGCAGACATTCAGCAAGGATTTCACCCTTTGCAATACAGGGGGTTAAATCCATAGCTAAGGTGCAACAACATCCGCAACAAATCTGCAGCGTCCTTTCCAATGCAGAAACCCACAGGGGCACATTTACTAAGCTCGTCTCTTTTTTGGAGCAAAAAAACTAAAACAAAACAGGCGTATTGGCAAAGTCTGTCTTCAGTTTATGCCTCATTTATTATTCTTTCATAAATCTGGTTTGTCTTTTTTTAGTTTAAGTCTGACATCTAGCAGTCGTTTTCTTGTAAGATAGATTCAAATTCACAAAACTGGTCTAAATAGTATGCGCATGAAAAAGTGGCGCAAGTGAGCTGAACTTTGGCGCACATCTCAATGAACGTAGGCAAACTCACCACTCAAAACAAAGACAGAAGAGTATGCAGGCCCTGGGGTGAAGTAGACAAGACTGTTTTTACAACAAAATCTGGCGCAAAATAAGGAGCACCTATATAAACAGGACAGAAATGAGACGCAAAAGTTAGAAAACTTCTGAATTTGTCTTAATACTCAAATTGGTGCAACAGGTGCAAATGCCTCCAAAACAGGCGCAACAACAGTTGCCACTCACAAGGGGGGTGCCATAACGGAGTCACCCCTCCATCCAGTGGCGTAGCTACAGGGGTCGCAGCGGTCGCAATTGCCCACCGCCTCCTATCCAAAATGTGATCTAATAGTGCCGGGGCCCGGGGGCAGTGCGCACGGCGCAGCGCAGTAGGCAGCTCACGTGATTGTGTCAGAGGGGGCGGCCGCGGAAGCAGACATTGAGTGAGGTGAGGTCTGAGTGACTGAGTGAGGAGGAGCCGCCCGGAGGCGTGGTTTCCGCGCATCTCCGGCTCCCTCCCAGTCAGACACTCAGAAGCAGCAGGCAGGCGGCAGTGACTGTGCGGACGTGCGGTGGCTGGCGGCGCGAGGTGAGTTTTGAATAGCCTCTGGCCGGCCGCCGGGCCCTCTAGCCCCTCTACAGTACTTTATAATACAGATGTGGCACTGTAAAGCCCCCTCTCATCTCCCCTCTTGCTGCAGACTCAGGAATGTGCTTGCCTGTCCTTCCATTCTTTGGACAGAGACCCTAGCAACCAGTTGCTCTCCCACTGTTCGAAGTACTACTTGTTGCAGCATGCCCTGCAAGTTTTACAAGTGAAGCTCTGGTAACTGAACGATACATGACAGCGAGCAGTAAGCTGTTATGCATCTCCCAGTAGCTGGTTAATCACTGACAAATAGCAGAGAGATAAATATATATTTAGGGTATAGAAATTAAAGGGACGCTGTCTGCTAAGAAACACACCATAAACCACCAGCATTACCTTACAGATGTTCTCAGCATGTTTCTAAATTTGGTTTTCTCTTTGCTCTCAGAAAAAACAGCTTGATTCCCATGCAGGCCACATGCAAATGAAGTTTTTGAAGTCAAGGGTGCTGTGGCTTTCTCGCTTAAAGTCCAGCTCACCGCCCCCCCTTCATGCCCCTTCACATTTGATGGAATCCATTCTAATTTCATGTACAAACCCAGCTTGAAATTTCACGCATGCGCTGTATTGTCGGGATTCCGGCGCCTCTGAAATGTTCCCCGCTGCTGTGTACTTGTCTTAAGTGGCTCAATGTGCAGGTGCAGGCTCACCTTTGCACGAGCACACCACAAAACAATGCAGCGCGTATACGTCACTAACAGGACCAGAAGCACGCATAGTTTTGTGGCGCCCTCGTATCAGAGAGCAAAGAGAAAACTAAATTTAGAAACGTAATGAGAACATCTGCCAGGTAATGCTGGTGGTTTATGGTGCGTTTTTTAGCTGACAGCAGGGGCATAGCTATAGGGGGTGCAGAGGTAGCAGTTTCTACCGGGTCCAGGAGCCTGAGGAGACACAAAGACCCTTGTGGTGCATAAGAAGAAACCAGTATTATAGAAAGTGCATGCAGGTCAAGTTACACCTCTGGCTCAAGGGGGTGCCGTTTCAGTTTTTGCCTCGGGCAGCACAAAGGCCTTGTGCTTCCTGCCCCTGGCTACAAAGCACTGAGGGAAGGGGGGGCCGAAGCTGAACTCTTGCACCAGGGCCCATGAGCCATTAGCTACGCCCCTGCCTCCATCCACTGCTGCACCGCGACGCGACTCCGGAGGCGCGCAACATGCTACACGGTAATTTTGGATCCGACAGGGCAGCCATAGAAATGATTGGGGTCGCGGTGCGACTGGCATGTTTGCCATGGTAGTGGTTGGCTATTCTGAGGTCGCAGGATACAAGAGGCGCTGGCAGCCCCATCCATCTCTAAGCCTTCCTCCGGGTCACGTGACCTATGCCAACCTTATGCACTGAGAGCCTGGGAGCAGCGTCTGAAGCTTCACCTGCTGGATGTGGACGGAGTCCGCGGAGAGCGGGTTTACACGCCCCCTTGGGGCGGAGCTTCGAGGGTCAGCTGTCGGAAGAGGAAGTGCTGTTCTCCTCCCCACATGGAGTTAACTCCATGTCCTGGAACAGCAGCAGCGCTCTATGTTGGATTCTCTGCCTGGTGAGGAAACCCGTGTTTCTCGGTCTGTCCCTTCATCCTCTGATTTCTTTTCTCTGCTAAATCTGCTGTTTCTAATCCGGTTACTGAATGGGTTAATAAGGGATTGGGGTAGCACAGGCACTTCCTTTGGATTACCATGCCTTTGCAGGGTCGGATGGGGGGGGGGGTGCCAAACAAAGGGTTCGCCCCGGGTGCCAAATGCTCTAGGTATGCCCCTGACTGATGGAAATAACTGACCAAATAACTGAAGTGTGAAGTCAGCCTAAGGCCTCTTGCACACGACCGTATGCCCTCCGAGATATACTGTCCGTGTAATTTATGATGTTGTGTGCTCCTGTGCGCACAATCAATGCCGCTCCAGGACATATGGCCCGCTCACAGACCGTTTGTCACGGAGGGCATACGGTTGTGTGCAAGGGCCCTAACAGTGTCTACATAGAAACTGTGCCAAGAAAAAATGTGCACTGAAATGACACGGAAATAACCTATAGCTGTATGAACAGCGATGGAAAACATTGGGAGGTGGAAATCCACGCACTGAGGGCTTAATGCTTAAAATTTCTGCCACAGTTGTGCCAAGTGGTTTCTTCTACATAGACCTCTAGGGCAGTTGAGTAGATTACATTGTTTGTTTCACATGTAAAATCCCTTTTAACTGGAAATGGCTCAGGCTACTTTCAAACTAGCGTTTTTTGCGGATCCGTCATGGATCTGCAAAAACGTTTCTGTTACAATAATACAACCGCATGCATCCGTCATAAACGGATCCGGTTGTATTATGTCTTCTATAGCCATGACGGATCCGTCTTGAACTCCATTGAAAGTTAATGGGAGACTAATAAGTTTTATCTATTGTGCCAGATTGTATCAGAGAAAACTGATCCGTCCCCATTGACTTACATTGTGTGGCAGAGCGGATGCGTTTGGCGCCGCTTCGTCAGGCGGACACCAAATGCTGCAGGCAGCTTCCAGAGCGGAATGGTGACTGAATGGAGGCAAACTGATGCATTCTGAGCGGATCCTTTTCCGTTCAGAATGCATTAGGGCAAAACGTATCTGTTTTGGACCGCTTGTGAGAGCCCTGAATGGATCTCACAAACGGAAAGCCAAAACGCCAGTGTAAAAGTAGCCTTACATGTTCATGGATGGCTTCCTCCATAAAGAGGCAAGCATAAGTGTAGCCAAAGGTAGTAGGTCTGCTGTGGAATCTCCTACAAATCTACTCAAAATCTGCTGCTGTAAAAAACAAACCTGAAATGGACTGTTTTTTGCTCAGGCCTTGCTGCTGATATTTCAGTAGGTCTTCCACAGCTTTCAAGCTTTGAATTATAAAGCCACACTGAGATACCTTGACGGTGGTGCAAAAGGGCTCAGTTTCACTTGTATATCTAGTTTTTTTTTAATCACATAATTTTTATTCATTTTCCAAGAGGTAGAAATAAAATAGAAATATCATTGCACATACAAATTACAGTATGAGGTATACATAATCTCCGTTAATTGACATATATTGCCTCAGCAGTAATACACATTATGCATATTATCCAACAACGGTGCAAGATATCAATATGATTTCTTATCAGTGAAGAATTGTAGCTATCATAACTAATTCACTCTTAAAACCCTCTATCAACTGGGCAGACGCAACATCCCCAGGGATCCTTCCCCACCCCTTCAACTGCTGCAGCTGCGAAGATATATAATATAGCCAGGAGTTGGGGATAGAGAGCCCCCCAGAGCATCTTTTCCTCTCTGAAACGTATCTCGTCAGATCCTAGCTGTTTTTTTGCGCCAAATCAGATTCCTAAATAGTCTATCTATTCTAATAAAGATCCGGCGAGGTACCCAACTTATATCTAGTTTTAGTAAAAACTGCTCACTCATTACCCATTAGCCCAGGGGTCAGCAACCTCCGGCACTCCTGCTGTTATGAAAGTACAGTTCCCGGCGTGATCCAATCACTTCAATGGGAGTTCTGAGAAGAGCAGCACAAGCATGCATGGTGGGAGTTGTAGTTTTGCAACAGCTGCAGTGCCGGAGGTTGCCTACCACTGCATTAGCCAGTTATATACTTTGATATTAGGTTTAGCGAAACCTCATACCAGATATTATCCTTCATTGCTTTGATTAACTGTGTATTCCTTTCTTCTATTCTCTCTATTCCCTATAGGTAAAACTAGACCATGGATTGTAGTTGGAATTTTGGGGGCTATTATTATACTACTGGTACTGGCAGGAGTAATATTCTACCATTGTAAAAAAGGTAAGAACTTTACTTACTACTAGGAAAACCTTGTTACATAAGTGTAGTAATAGCAGGACTGGAATGGACTATGGCGCTCAGCAATACATCTTCACTTGACACCTACAAGGGATCTGAAATATTCATAAAGATATATTCAGAGGCTGCAGTCAAGTAGCATTTTTGCAAAAATATAGTTTATCTGCTTTTCCATGTGTTGTTTGATGTAAGGTAACAATTACTGGTACACCATACCTTTATTGTGCAGCTCAGTACAATTACAATGATAAGAAATGTATCCACTCCAACAGAGGTTGCAGTACATTTTTTCAAGAAGAGCAAAAATACTCCTCTTGCCATTTTTGAGGAGTATTTTTTGTGATGGAGGAGTACAAAAGTTAAAGGAATTGAAATCAATAATACGTAGGCCTACATAATGTTAAGGGCTTGTTCACATCTGCGTTGGAGGCCCCGTTCGGGGGCTCTGTCACAGATTCTTGTCTGGTAAGGCTACTTTCACACTAGCGTTAATATTTTCCGGTATTGAGATCCTGAAAAAAACGCTTCCGTTTTGACCCAATTTATTGTCAATGGGGACAAAACGTAACTGAATAGAACGGAAAGCTCCAAAATGCATTCTTTTCCGTTTTCATACTGGAGAGCACGCTGCGGTTTGTTTTCCATCTTGGCTGTCATGACCCACAATGCAAGTCAATGGGGACGGATCCGGACACAATAGAAAACTGATCCATCCTCCACTGACTTTCAATGGTGTTCATGACGGATCCGTCTTGGCTATGTTAAAGCTAATACAACCGGATCCGTTCATAACGGATTCAGGCGGTTGTATTATCAGTAACGGATGCGTTTTTGCTGAACCCTGTCAGATCCAGTAAAAACGCTAGTGTGAAAGTAGTCTAAAAAAGGCAAGATCCCGAATGTAAACTGAATGGATCTAATTATAGTCAATGGAGTCTTCTCATCTCGGCTTGTGTCAGTTATGTGCCCGATCCAGCACTTCCGTTATTTTTGTTGTTTTGCTCAACTAATCGAGCAGAACAACAGAAGTAAGTAGCGATGGTGTGAACATGCCCTAAGAGGTGGGTGTTTATGCAGAGGAACTATTACTAGCCTAGATAACATATTTCCCCTCCCTCCAGCGCCCTCCAACATACAGTCCCATGCAGTGTCGGACTGGGATGCCTAGAGCCCACCAGTAAAATTCATTCTGGGGGTCCACTGTACAGCAAACTGCAAATATTACCTGCCGACATAGAGGCAGACAGCAACAAGATGCTAGAAGATGATTGATTATGGGGATCTCTGCAACAACTTCCAAAAGTGGGTCCCAGGGAACAGAGGATACTGGCTGGCCTGCCTCTATTCCTAGAAGCCATCTTAACCTTCCGATGGGTCTATAATAATAAACTGTATAGTCCTACCCAGTTTTTTACATTGATAAAGGTTATTTTTAGATGCTGTGCTGGTGGACTGGGGGCACAGCTTTCTCAGGGGCCCACCAGGCGATTCCCCTGTGGGCCAGTCTGAGCCTGGTCCCATGTAAATAACATGTCTCCCCTCCCTCCAACATATAGTCCTATGTAAATAACATGTCTCATTTCCCTCCATCCCCCTCCAACATACAGTCCCATGTCAATAACATCACTCCCCTCCCAGTACAATACCATGTAAATACCAGCATTCCTTTCCCTCCAGGATAGCGTTAATAAGCAATGGGGAGGGTTCTGTAGTTAATGTAGAGCAGGCAATTATAGCCAAGTGATAAAGTACAGTCCAATATACTGCTTAGAAACCCCAGGTAGGCACCATGATGAACATTTATTAAAGGGGTTATCCAAGATTAGCAAATGCCCCCCCATGTGCCAGACCCCTCACAGTAAATATACTTACCTGGCTCCCCGCGCCGCTCCTGATCCCCGTACTGCCGCTGCTGCTTCTCCCCGTGCACGGATGAAAACTTCTGGTGTCAGGGGTGGGGGGAGCAGCCAATGGCAGACGGGGGTGAGCCTCCCTAGCATCTCGGGTGACTCTAGAGGGCTCATCCCCGCCTGCCATTGGCTGCTCATTACTTCCCGACACTGGATGTTTTCATCCGTGCACGGGGAGAAGCGGCGGTGCGGTGACCAGGAGCGGCGAGGGGAGCAGGGTAAGTATATTCACTGTGAGGGGCCCAGCATATGAGGTGGCATTTGCTAATCTTGGATAACCGCTTTAATGCCCACCAGGAGGCCACTTAACCTGCCAGGCCACCATTCCGCTAGTAGTACTGAAGATTGCGGCGCCGCTCCCGGCACAGCTTCAGAGAATTGCACCGTACGTTCCGGCAGCCAGCCCAAACTGAGCAATCAGCAGCTTCATTCTAAATAACAAAGCTCCTTGCTATACAGAGCTTTGTTATTGGATATTTCAGGCACCGGCGGTATGGTTGTGCTGCCCGTGCCATTGCGCACTGCATTCATGAATGGCAGAGAACAGTCTAACACGTATTAATAGGCCTAAGACTTATTGGTTAGAGAGTAAAATGCCCTGTCCATGCACCTATGACGCTTGTATAGGCGTTATTGTGATCTCTGCACTCCAACATGTTTTGCAGTCCATTATGCCTGTTAGTGTAAAACTGAAATCAGCCTATTAGACTCTGCTTCTGGCAGGTCCTAATAGGCCTTGTACATGGCAGACCTGGAGGCCAATGTTAAGGCCCTTGTGACTGCAACACAAGGGAAGCGGTGGCAATGGGGTGACGAGCAGCTGTAATTACCCTGCACAACTGCTACAAGCTAGATGACATGCAGGTAAACAATGAAGAGGAGGCAGCAACCCCTTGAAACAGCTAATAGGCGGCGGTGCCAGGAGTCGGACCCCTACTAATCTGACATTGTTTTTCTGACACTGCACAACCTCTTTAATGGCCTAGATTAGCGTCATCATTCACATCCCTCCATATACTTAGTGGGGACAATCCAAATCTAATTTCCTTAAAGATGTTGTCTAACCTCAGACATGTACCAAAAATTATATTATACCGCCACTTACAATACAGATGTGGTGGTATCTATTTACACCCAAAATATACGGATAAATTTTGTAAACTGGATTCTTTAAAACATAACCTTTACTTGGTCATTTAAAATATGTTTCACACTGGGTGAAAGACAAAAATAACAAAAAACAGCCTCCACTATATCACATAATACCAGTGAATACGTGAAAAAAATGGGTGGATCTCACCTCATCCGAGCAGGATCCACGATCGCAGAGGGTGGTCCTGGCAGTTGGTGGTGCCTATGACCGGTGTAACCAGGGTGCTGAATTCGTGATGGCAGTTTTTAGCCTCCTACTTAGCCCTATTCTGGCTTTCCTGCCTACCTAGGGGTAGGGGGCTGTTCTTATCACCTGCCTACCACACATGGAGCACCCGCCCCGACAGGGGCGACCCCACACCGAACCTTACCCTCGGTATGGGTCTAGTGTTCTATATAGCCCTATTACAATGCCCTACATGCCATGTTTCCGTCTTTCATTACAGACATCATCAGGGGACTTCACATGTATTCAAGGGTGATCAGAGATCAGGGTGGTTTTAGCCTCCAATCAACTACAAATAAAATTACAGACATACACTCAGTATGGGTCACATATACTATTGAGCAATGCATATACAATCAATTCTAAGTCAACTCAATGCACTTACTCAGAGATCAGGGTGGTTTTCGCCTCCAATCAGTAGGATAGTGGGTGACTCTTATCCTCTCTGGAACATGGGAAGTGTCCCATGTCAGTACATGTCTCCCCCAAACTAACAATGATCTGGGTGAGCAATGGGTGGTTGTTACTTGCCTCCTCTTATCCCTCTCCTCCCGGTCAGTGTCCTCCCCCCTTGATCAGTTGTCTCACCTGTCCGAGTCTGTTAGAAAGCATGTTGCTCCACGTGGAACGCACGCCGCTCGCGTGCGTTCCACCGGACCGGAAGTTCAAGTCACATGGTACGGGCTGGCCGGAAGTGAGGTAAGGACCTGCACCTGAGCGTTGCTCGTTGCATAGCAACCTCTAAGCTCAGAGCGCCTGGCCCAAATGCAAAGCAATTGATAACTTGCCTTCTTTTTACATATGCTCAATCGCATTACGGATTTCAAATTAGCAGGACCGCCCAACACACGCCGGATTACTCTGAATATCTGACGTCAGTTAGGTCAAGAACATTAGGGTATTTTTACTTAATGTGAATTTACTCGAACCGGAGCTCTAGCAAATTAAATACAATTAGCCCCATTGGTTCTTCTAGCAGGGTTCATCATCGGGTCCCGCGCGCTCGTTTTTAAGGGCACGCAGGACATATCACTAGGGGACATATCACTAGGGGACATATCACTCGGTTATTTTCGGAAATCCCATTGAAATCAATGGGAAGCACAGCAAGTAAGCACGAGCACCGTTCTATTCACTTCTACAGGGCTGACGGAAATAGCCGAGCCAGCGTTAGTCTATTTTCAGCACTCCCAAAGGAATGAATGAAGGATGGCCGCGCATGCGCAGTGCGTTCTTCACTTTGTGGGCTCCGTTCTGAAGACAGGTGCGGGTCCCACCTCTGAGACCTGAACCTATCAGACATTGGAGGCATATCCTAGCAATATGCCCACAATGTCTGAGGTGAGACAAGCCCTTTACCTCAAGCAGATGTTATGGCCACATTTTCTTAGGAAGCCAAGTAACCTCATTATGTCGTTGGAGATAATCCAGGCAAAAATGTGGAGAACATATACATTCAATACAGATATTCTTTGTCGGATTTGACCCAAGTGCTATAGTGATAGCCACTGAGACATCATGTCAATCTGTATAGTGGCATTGCTCTGTCTTGCATTACTGTTTATGATATGCCACTACAGTGTTTTATTGACTGTCCATAGTACCGCTGTCCTCTTATGTGGCAGATAGGCTTATGGAACCCGATCTCAGGCACCAGAGCAAGGTGTGACAAAAACCTCTGCAACCCCTGATATCTTCCCTATTGATTCTCTCATCATCTCTCTAAGAATATATTCACACTGCATCTTATAGTGTCTGTTAGAGGTGTTAGAGGTGTACCATATGTTGGCTGGATTTCTCGTCATATACTTCCAATAGATGCCTCGGAGCGCATGCCACTGTACATGCATACAGTAACAAGCGTCACCGATCGGATGTTAAAAAATAAAATATAAACATGCTGTGCCCATTGTGTTTATTTTATTTTATAGGATGCCTTTGTATGTAACGGTAAGTCGACTATTCCATACAGATGTCAATGTCCACAGATGCCATAGATTAATCTATAAGATGAATAGGACCCTATGGATATGTTTGGCATATATGCCAATATGCAAAGAGGTATCTCCCAAGAAAAAGGACCATCTAGCCAGCTATAGGGAAGTGTCTCTCTATTATTCAAAATCCGACTTTCCAGCAAGCCTTGGGATTTGAGGGAATATAGTCAGACCAGATAGTCATCCATAGACAGCTGTTTCAGGATATTTGCCCCTTCCTACCATGGAGTACTTCCAGTAAGTCTCCAATAGGACTAGTCTCTTTAAGGAGATTTAACACCCTGTATAAGCTGCTTCCAAGGCATCGCACCGAGCCAGCAAGAATCCTACTCCGTACTGATGAGGGACAAACATCCTGAAACAGCCGTCTATGGACAGATATCGGGTCTGGCTATATTTCCAAGACTTGTTGGAAAGCTGGATTTTGACCCATAGGGAGCGACTTCCAATAGGTGGCCTGACGACATGGCTCACTTTCCTGGGAGACACCGCTTTGTATAGTCGTTTCCCGTAAAGCATTGCAAATACATCTCCATACAGGACTGGTCTCTTTGAGATTCAGCACATGGTCTCTTTAAGGAGATTCAGCATATGGTCTCTTTAAGGAGATTCAGCATATGGTCTCTTTAAGGTGATTCAGCACATGGTCTCTTTAAGGAGATTCAGCACATGGTCTCTTTAAGGAGATTCAGCACATGGTCTCTTTAAGGAGATTCAGCACATGGTCTCTTTAAGGAGATTCAGCACATGGTCTCTTTAAGGAGATTCAGCACATGGTCTCTTTAAGGAGATTCAGCACCCTGCCTAAGCTGCACATATGCCAAGAGATTCCACTGCAAAAGTAATGTTAATAGACCATAAGCATTAATGCATTTTGTTGCCGTTTATGAATGATATGTTTAAGCAACCATAATAAATGTATCATTTCTGATCTTTACAGTGAAACCAAATGTAACAGAGATTTATACAACAAACCTGATTCATGAGAAGACGTGTTCTCTGAGATGTTTTATAACAGGCTTCAGACCAGGCAATCTTACTATTAGGTTATACACAGAGAAAGACAAAGAAAACCAGATTAAAGTAGATTCCTGGAGCTCCATAGAACCCAGAAAGAAGTCACCAGAGAACAATACTGAGCAGGGTACACTTTTGCAGAACAAACATGAACCCACACACCCGGCCCTGGAACCTCTTATAAAACGATGTAAACTCTTCCTTTTGGACTGTGACTGTTTCATAGCTATAACTCCCATATTCCACATACATGATGGGGCACTGCTCACTCTGGAGGTTCGCCATGCTGCACTGATGTTACCCATTTACAGACATCTACAACTAGAGGTGAAATGTAAGTATGAATATTTTATTCTATAAAACCCCAGCTGATAATACATAGGTGATTTATTATTGGAATTAGGCAGTGTTGGGTTTGTAATCTGTGCTTCTGCAGCTATGATAATACTACAACTCCCAGCATGCTCTGACAACTCATCTGCATAAAATCAGAGATCATGTGACTGAACTACTAGACATCATCTCAGGTCTCAGTACAACGTGTCTGGGATACATGGATTACCTACATTAAATGCTCTGCTATGGATCGTTCCTCTTTGTAAACAGGGTCTCCGACAATAAATGCTACAAGAGATTTAACAATTAGCCCCTTCACATATCTATCCTCCAAAGGATTTAGCCATTAAAGTGGATCTCTCATCTTAATATGCTGCTCCATATTACAGTTACAGGTCCACACTACTAGTAGCCGAAACTACACAAAAATGTTTTACTGTTTGGCTACTAGGAACCTTCATGCAGGTGGATCCATGTAGAGAGAACCTTCCCCTTCCCCCAGACCTGCCATGTTAGGGCTCTATTACATCCTACCTCTGGTGGCAGTAAAAAAACAATACACTGCAATACAGACATACTGCAGTGTATTGTACAGACGGTCAACCTTGAAGGACACACAAAGAAACATAACAAAATGTTTAAAAAAGAAGACAAAAAATAAATACCCTGCTCCCCATTTATTGTGTAAAAAAACACAATAAAAATAATTGTTAGCATGGCATCCAAAAATGTCTGAGCTGTTGAAATTATCCCCCTGTGAAAATGAAATCAGTACCAATAAAAGTGACACCTTAACCCACAAAAAAAAAAAAAGCTTTCACGCAGCTCTGTTGATGGAAAAATAACAGTAGGTGGCAAACAAAAGACTATTTAGGTAGTAAAAACAGTGTTTAAAAAAATGCTATTACCATAATTGTACTAATTGGCAGCCAGAGGCTTCATTCACATTTTCTATTCACATGTCTATGTTTCATCTGTGAAAATGACCACGTTTAGTCCATGTGTCTGCTTTTTGCCCTCTGGTTTTTTTTCTATTCCACCCAGAGATCGTTTTTTCAGTTTTGCAATGCAATATGGGGTCGCGGGGCGCGGGTAGGAAAAAACAATGCTGGACATCTTCTCACATTGTACAATGGAAAGTTTGACAACTTTCTAATATTCTTTGTGTTTCAATAAATCTGTCTTCAAGATCTCTACTTGCAGATTGTGAATAGAAACATTCTTGTAGCCAGGGGCGTCAATAGGTCAAAACATTCTGGGCTTGAGCCCCAGATGTTTTGTCCAGTGCCCCGAATGTTATGCTCGCTTGGTAGCATTTTTTTAAAAATTTGGCTATTCCCAACCCCCCTTGTATTTGTTCCACTACTTGCGGGCTGCGCGGGCATGAGTTCAGTCAATTCGGTGCGCAATCCCATTCTGCGGCGCGTGATCCCGCGAGACCCGCCACTGTAGGTCACGGGTCTCGCGGGATTACGTGCCGCAGGACGGGATTGCGCACCAAAGTGACTGAACTCATGCCCGCGCAGCCCGCAAGTAGTGAATCAGCGGAACAAGTACAAGGGGGGTGGGGGTTGATCTGTGGGGTTGCCCAGACGGCTAGGCCCTTCACAGTAGTTATTAACCCCTTTCAACAGTCCCCCATTCACTGAAGGGAGGACTGAGGAAAGGGGCTAATAACTACTGTGAAGGGGGGACTGCTGAAAGGGGTTAATAACTACTGTGAAGGGCCCCCCCGACCCGCCGGTGGCGATGGGGGCGTGGCTTCAAGGGGTGGGGACGTGGTACAGTGGGCTTGTGCCCCGGATGTTTTCAGACCCTAGCAACGCCCCTGCTTGGAGCCATCCAGAGGCAGACAAACTGTTCTTTTCATGCGGGTGCAGGGCTTGTTATAGGTCTCTGGATACAAACAATGAATATGTCATACACTGACAGCAAGCCCAGATCTTGATAACAGTGGAAAATTGAAAGATAGTAATAGAAAGTTGCAGAACTTTTCCTTATACAATTGTTTCATTAAAGGGTTTTTCCAAGATTTACAAAAAATAGGACAGAGCAGGGAGCTGCATAAAATGAAGAATTAAACCCTATTCACCCCTTAAATATCTCACCAATCCAGCACCTTTCTTCCTCCGATTTCCTCTGGTCCTGCAGAGATTACGTCATGTCCATCATGTGACCACTGCCACCAATCACAGGCCTCAGTGGTAACAGAAGGATAAAGGGAATGGAACAGCTGAGGTCACTGACTGGCAGCAGCATTTACATGGATGTGGCGTCATTGCTGCAGGAACAGGAGCAACTGGGAGTGAGACAGGGGTTGGAGTGATGGGACACTTAAAAGGTAAGTAATTTCATACCCTGCTCTGTGCTAAATGTTTTTTAAATCTTGAAAAACATCTTTAGGTCTAAGTTTATTCATATAAAATAAGACATTAAAGGGGTAGATCACCTTTTAGAGGTATTAAGGCCACCACCCCCTCTCCTGGGCAGATCTGTAAAGGGAAAAATACTTACACGCTAAACCGATGGGTCTCGGCTCCTTTGCTCTCATCATCTAACTTGATGCCACTGCAGCCAATGACTGGCCACAGCGCTGACCTGTCCCCCCCTTGTGTCACATGACCAACTGATGTGATGCTAGGGGGGGGAAGGTCATCATCAAAGCAGATGCTGACAGCGGGGGACCTGAGTAAAGGAGTCAGGACCCAGTGGAGAGGAGCAGGTAAGTAGCGGGGAGCAGTGGTTAGCCATATGAGATGGAGTTTGATGCATTTCATCTTGTCTACATTAGAGCAACCTATTTTCAAAATGACTTTAATAGGGATACAGTATTTACATGTTTTAATTTTTGTGTATTACTATGTAGGTAAACCCAAAATGGATGACATTGAGGCCAACCAAGCATTCTACAAATCTGGGGACCTGTTGCAGCTAAAATCTAAAATTCACTCTTTTTATCCAGAAAGTATAAAAGTGATATGGTCCAAAGACAGGGAAGAAATTACATCGCAGGTTACTGCAGCTGAAAAAGACGACAAAGGGCTGTTTTCTGTCGTAAGTTCTATGCAATGCACTGTTACAGAGGAAGACTTTGGGAAACCATTCAGGTGTAAGGTGATGCACAAGACGACCTCCAAGTTTGTTACATGGAGACTAGAGAAACGAGGTAAGTAACTGAGGAAATAAATACTATGACACGGTCAGAACATTGTTGGGTTACATTTAAAATCCTACTAAGGCTGCATTCACATAGCGCTTTAGCCCTCCGAACAGCTTTCTTTCAGAGGCGTATTTCTCAATACTTCAAAAAGGTATTCAGACGTATAGCACAACAGGTACAGTGACTTTAATGGGTTAAATGGAGTTCAAAGGATTCAACTTTGAACTCCATTTGACCTGTTCTGCCAGACAGAATAGTAGTAATAATGGTAAACTGCTCTATTCTGTCTGGCGAAAATGCTGGAAAGGAAAGAAAAACAGGTCAAACTGAGTCCACAGATGAATCTTCAAATTCTGTTTAATCCATTAAAGTCAATATACCCACTGATTGATAGCCCCGTGGGGGGCGAAAAATCTAAGTGAAATTAGTTACCTTAGTATGATTTTAAAGAACACAACCAGGATGAACGCTGAGCAAAGTGTTTGTGTGGATATAGAACCTAGAAAGCATTAGTTATCCTAGACCGATCCTTAATTACATCCTGTATTATACTCCAGAGCTGCACTCACTATTCTGCTGGTGCAGTCACTGTGTACATACATTATTTATCCTAGACCGATCCTTAATTACATCCTGTATTATACTCCAGAGCTGCACTCACTATTCTGCTGGTGCAGTCACTGTGTACATACATTACTTATCCTGTACTGATCCTGAGTTTTACATCAAGACACGGAGGCTCATATTGCTTTCTCCTTCTTTACTTTCCACCAATAGCAGCAAAGAAGAAATTTACATAATCATAACAGTAAAGGACCCTCCCCTGATAGATCCTATAATAAGCAGTGTCCTCTTCATCAACTTCCTCTTTCTTTGCTGCTCCACCAAGATAAGTAACCTCTATTTTGCTATAGGCTTTTTACTTGTTTGCTGTGGTTATAGGATTGATTTTCTGAGCTTTGGTTCGCTCAGGATTCCATATTGTATGCGTTTTTGCTTATTGGGATTCTTATCCCCTGTCCTTATTTTATAGTCTTGGGGCCTTTGTATCCTTTTGGTTTCTTCTGGGCCCTCTTTACCTCCTTGGGGGGTCCCCCCCCCCTCCTTTCTACCCATCCTTTATTTCTCCCCTATCGTGGGGTGCCGGTTCCTCCGGCTGTGATTTTGTGACTGGCGCTTTCCCCCATTGTTGCTCCGCTTTGCCTGTGGCCGGGTCCTGCGTCCGGAAGCGTTCCCAGGCCCTGGTATTGTCCCCCTTACCTCTCGCTGCGCTCCACGGCATCGCGTCGCTCCGGCGCACGTCCCGATTTGCTTTCCCGCAGCCGCGAGATCTCGCGAGATCTCGGCGGCCATTTTGTGGATACCCTGTGCGTACTCTCGCGGGATTTCGGCTTAGCTTCGGCACCGGACGGCAGCGCTTCCTTCTCCCTGCGGCTCCTGGGGTGACTAACCCCTCGTCTAGTAGTTTTGGTTGGTTAGTTTTCCCCTTGCCCTAATTAAGTTCCCCTTAGGTTCACAGGGTGCCCTATTGTTATTATTAGTATCACCTTAGAGGTCTAATATGTCTTCTGACCGATCCCCATCCGGGCCTACCCCACCACCATCTGGGGACCCTGGAAGGTCTGATACGAGCATGCAGGCCCTAGAATTACAGCGCTCTGTATCCAGCGCAATCATTGAGGCCATGGGATCCATGTCATCCATGATTTCCCAAACAATTGCCCAGGCCTTATCTGCCCATGCTCCTGGCCCTTCTAGTCTGACGCCTGTGACTCATCCGCAGCCTGCCGCTGGTGAGACTCCTCATGTACAGGAGAGACAGACCGGTGTGATCTCAGCCACCATTGATAGCGCGCATAGATCGCGCAAAAGAGCCTTGCCGCGCCAGGCAGAAAGGGCGCGTACATGGAAAAGTGCTAGAGCACTAATCAGTGATATAGAATCAGAGTTGGATTCTGATGCGGAGGCTAACGCGGAGGCGAGCGGCCACTCTGGGGAGGAGATGGATTATGACATCCCTGGCACTACTGACCCTGTGCCTTCCACCTCTGGGTCTGCGGCTCCTGCCGCCACCGCCCCTAGTGCGGCTCCTTCCCTGGTGGATCCCTCTGGCAACCCCTTGTTTGACCCTGATGCCCTTCACCACCCCAGGTCATCAGAATGGCTGCCAACGGCCCACGTGAGCACCTATCTGGAGCACTGGGTGCGTCGTCCTCTCAGTAAGGAGGCGCGCAGTAAGCTTAGGTCCGAATGTCCCAGACCCTTAGTACCAAGCAAGGTCTGTGAGACGCCTTCGGTGGATCCGAAGATGACCCAGTTCCTGGCCAAAACCGGCTGGAATCCCCGTAAAGGGTTAGATTCAGCGCTGAGGAGTTGCCAGGACAAGCTCCTAGACATCTTTGGTCCTCTGGCCAAAATTTTTGAAATGGCCGAATCGGCCAGAATTGACGGCTCTCCAATAGACCCGGAGGAGCTTTCCGGGTGGATACAGAGAGCCATCTGTATCGCGGGCAGCTCTAACTCATCCCTGGCCATTGAACGGCGCAAAGCCATACTTTTTAAGATCGACCCGAAACTGGCTAATCTGGCTCTTACCGAGGCAGGAAAGGACGCTAATGGTCTACTTTTCGGGGACTCCTTTATCAAGGACCTCGGTAGATATGTGGGGGCATTTACGGCGCTGGACAAGGCCCAATCCTCCATGCGTAGGGTGTTCCGGGGTCGGGTCTCCACCAGGGCCGGCAGTGGTAGGGGCCGTCTGTCCGGCCGTTCAGCATTCCAAGCCCGCAGTTCGGGCAGAGGCTCCTATTCGCAAGGACGACCTTTCCAGGAGCAGAGAAGCCCTCCTCCTCCATTTTTCCCGGCCAGAGGCGGCCAATGGCGATCAAGGTCGTTTCGAGGAAACCAGAACCCTCGCAAATCCTTTGGTAAGTCTATCCCCAGTGGGGATTTCTTTGGATACTTGTGTCGGGGGCAGACTCCGTCATTTTTTCCCATGTTTGGTCCACGGTTACGTCAGACCCATGGGTACTGACTACGGTGAGGGGGTTTCACATAGAGCTCACAGGACTCCCCAGGGCTCATCCTTCCTCCCCCGCCACTGGGTCTGGCCCAACCACACAGAGAACTCGTAGACATCGAGCTCCGGTCCCTTTTCCAAAGAGGGCAATAGAGAGGGCTCCCCCTACCTCCGGGGGTGTCCTCAGCAGCATATTCTGGTCCAGAAAAAGGGCGGCCAGATGCGTCCTGTGATAAATCTCCGCACCCTGAACTCTGTGGTGCGATATCGCCATTTCAAAATGGAGGGGATCCACCTCCTGCGGGACTTATTAGTTCCAGGGGACTGGATGGTAAAATTGGACCTCAAGGATGCGTACCTGACGGTCCCGATTGCCGCGGCATCCAGAGATCTCCTGCGTTTCCGTTGGGGGGACGAAGTGTGGCGTTTCACGTGCCTCCCGTTCGGCCTGTCGTCAGCGCCTTGGTGCTTTACCAAACTGTTGCGTCCGGTCATGGCCTGGCTGCGGTGTCGGGGTGTGCGTCTAATCGTCTATCTGGACGACATCCTCGTTATGCATCAATGTCAGTCGACACTGCTGCAACACCTTCAGTGGACCTCACAACTCTTGACAGACCTGGGTTTCCTGCTGAACCCCGAGAAGTCGATCCTCACGCCATCTCGTCAGATGGAGTTCCTGGGCTTTACAGTGGACTCGGTTTCGGAGTCCCTCAGCCTCCCGATGGCGAAATTGCGGGCGATCCGCAAGGAGTTGAGACACGCTCTCGCGGCTACCTCCCTGTCGCTGCGCCATCTGGCCCGCATCATTGGCCTGTTGGCATCTTCGATCCAAGCGGTGTTCCCGGCGCCTCTCTACTATCGGGCTCTACAACGACTGAAGATCGCCCATCTTCGGGCCGGTGCCACCTTTGCGGATCTGGTGGTCATGGATCAGGAGGCTCGGGAGGAGCTCCGGTGGTGGATAGAGAACTTGGAGGCGTGGAACGGCAGAGCGATCTTCGGTTTCCAACCGGATTTCGTGGTGGAATCGGACGCGAGTCTCAAGGGCTGGGGTGCCCACTGCCAAGGCATTTCCACGGGTGGTCGATGGTCAGAGGAAGAGAGCCGTCTTCACATCAACGCGTTGGAACTTCTGGCGGGCTCGTTCGCAATCCGGAGTTTCTCCAATGGCATGGCCCATGCGTGTATCCGTTTGCGCATGGACAATGTGTCGGCGGTCCGCTATGTCAATCACCTGGGCGGCACTCAGTCGGCTACTTTGGCTCGCCTCGCAAAGGAATTCTGGTCCTACTGTCTCTCCAGGGACCTCATGGTGCAGGCGGAATATCTCCCGGGTCTTCACAACTACAGAGCGGATTGGAGTTCCCGGTACTTCACGGACGGCAGCGACTGGAGGCTCGCTCCAGAGACGTTCTGCTCGATTTCGGCCATCTGGGGCCCTTGCACCATAGACCTCTTTGCGTCGCGGCTCAATACCCACCTTCCCAGGTTCTTCAGCTGGCGCCCGGATCCGGAAGCGGAGGCGGTGGATGCGTTTCTCCAGGACTGGACTTCGGCTCTGCACTATGCGTTTCCACCCTTTGCCATGATCCCGAGGATGCTGCTTCAGACTCGCCGTCAGATGGCGGAGTTGGTAGTGGTGGTCCCCTTCTGGGGGACTCAGGCCTGGTACCCGATGCTCCTGGAACTCCTGGTGGATGTACCTCTCCTCCTCCCGGGTCGGACGGATCTCCTCCAGGGCCCTCTGGGCGTGCCCCACCCCCTACTGGTCGACGGATCCCTTCAGCTTCTGGCGTGCCGGATCTCGGGTCTCCCGGAGAGGTCGTGGGAGTTTCGGAGGCGACTAGACGCCTCCTGGATAACGCTTGGGCTCCCGGCACCCGAAAATCTTACCGGGCAGCTTGGCGATCTTGGGTTAACTGGTGCATGGAACGGAACCTTGATCCCGTTTCGGCGCCTGTGACCCATTTATTGCAGTTCCTTACGTCTCTTTTCGAGGCGGGAAAGGCGTATCGGACCATTAATCTGTTCCGTTCTGCAATTTCTTCGACCCACCTGGGTTTTGATGGTGTTCCGGCGGGTCAGCACCCTTTGGTGTCGCGCTTGCTGCGTGGGTCTCGTTTGGCTCGGCCTCCTCGGCCGCGCTTCACTACCACTTGGGATGTTTCTCTGGTCCTCTCTTTCCTCACGGCGTGGCCGGAGAACGCGTCTCTTTCCCTCCGTCAGCTTTCGGCCAAGTTGTTGACCCTCTTTTGCCTTATTTCCTGTAAGCGGGTTTCTGACGTCAGGGCTCTGGACCATGATGCTCGGTCCTTTTCTCCTGAGGGCGTCACCTTTAACATTACGCGGCGCACCAAGACCAATATTCGGTCTGTCTCTTATCCCTGTTTCCCGTCTTCCCCGGCGCTATGTCCTGTGGCTTGCTTGCGGGAATATGAGTTGCGCACTCGTGCTCACCGTTCTGTGGCCGTTCCACAGTTGTTCCTCTCTATTCGCCATCCGTTTGGCCCTGTGTCCAGCCCCACTTTGGCGCGATGGATGAAGTGGATCATGTCCCTGGCTGGGATTGATACAACGGTCTTTACCGCTCATTCGGCCAGGGGCGCGGCTGCCACTGCCCTGGCGGTTTCGGGGGCTCGGTTGGAGGACATTTTGCGTTTGGCGGATTGGTCTAGGGCCTCCACATTTCGGGAATTTTATTTCCGACCGCCTCCTCATGTGTTCTCCTCCATTATTGGTCAACTTTGAACTTGCAATATGAGCCTCCGTGTCTTGATGTAAAACTAAATGATTTTCCTATTTCATGACGTAAAGTCATAGTTTTATTAAAGACACGGAGGCGAGTATTGCCCGCCCTGGATATTTCTTCTGCCCGCCCTTTTTTGTGGGGTGTTATTGTTGGACTGTTTACATTGTCTTTAGTTGATATTTATATATATTGATGTATATCATGTTATTATTATTTATTGTCCTCTGTTTTCACCGACCTGGCTGTGTGCTTCCGTTTCCAGGGTCGTTTTCGTTCATTACCTGACCCGTTTCTTACACTGGCTATATTGTTTGCTCTGTTTCAGGCTGAATTCTCCACGGTGTGTGGTCTGTTCCATGGTTCCAGGTTTCCTGAGGTGTTAGCCCGGTTGGCTTGATTCTGCTGTTCGTGGATCCCGTTGGTTGCAGTTCTCGGGTCCAGTTCCAGTTCCAGTTCCGGTTCATGTTACGGTTGCAGTTGGTGTCGCGGTTGTCAAGAAAGAGGAAGTTGATGAAGAGGACACTGCTTATTATAGGATCTATCAGGGGAGGGTCCTTTACTGTTATGATTATGTAAATTTCTTCTTTGCTGCTATTGGTGGAAAGTAAAGAAGGAGATAGCAATACTCGCCTCCGTGTCTTTAATAAAACTATGACTTTACGTCATGAAATAGGAAAATCATTTAGTTACATCCTGTATTATACTCCAGAGCTGCACTCGCTATTCTGCTGGTGGAGTCACTGTGTACATACATTATTTATCCTAGACTGATCCTTAATTACATCCTGTATTATACTCCAGAGCTGCACTCACTATTCTGCTGGTGCAGTCACTGTGTACATACATTACATTACTTATCCTGTACTGATCCTGAGTTACATCCTGTATTATACTCCAGAGCTGCACTCACTATTCTGCTGGTGCAGTCACTGTGTACATACATTACTTATATTGTACTGATCCTGAGTTACATGCTGTATTATACTCCAGAGCTGCACTCGCTATTCTGCTGGTGCAGTTACTGTGTACATACATTACTTATCCTGTACTGATCCCGAGTTACATCCTGTATTATACTCCAGAGCTGCACTCGCTATTGTATTATTTTAAACATGGAACCCTATGGTTGACCTACTGTTTCCCTCTTCATGCTTCTAGAGGGGCATGTGCCAGAGGCTTGCCTCAGAGGTATATGTTGGGAAATATTCCAATTATAACAGTCTGAAGGATGTCATGCGATCCCACATAACCCGTACACTTTGGGAGTTCCTTGGGTCTTGGGGGACTCCAGGAACACACTGATTACAAACATTTCTTAATAGTAAAATAAAAAACAATGTCAGAGAATATTATGTTACTGGAATAGCAGTAAATGCTTGGAACAAACTTCCTAAAATAAAGATGAAAAATCAATCTAAAATAGGATAAGGGCAGACTAGATGGACGGAGGTGTCTTTTTCTGCTGTCAATCTTTTTCTACATAAAAGTCCCTCACTTGGTAGACTGTGATGGTTTATTTCCCATTCTTCTACTTAAGCCTGTATTACACCTGCTGATTTTTCGGCAAACAACCGTTTGTAGTAACGCTTGTTAGCGATCATCTGGCAGTCTAATACTGCCGCCGATTGCCTGACGAACGAGAAAAAAACACTTGTTAATCGGGCGATCCAAATCTTGTCTAACCACGATCGTCTGCTGGCAAACAAAGATTCAGTATAGGGAAGAGCGATGGCATACAGATTGCTCCTCCCTATACTGAGGAGGAGATCGCTGCATGTAATAGTAGCGGTCGCCTCCCCAAGCAGGCGGACGAATGCTGGGAAGGAACGCTTCCCTCCCGACAATCGCCTGTTAAATCAGGATGTCGAGTACAGCCTTTAGTTCTGTATGCTCTCAAAGTAATTTTTCCTTATCTTTGGTTATGAACAGCTCTTCCCATAATGGATGCAATCCAAGCCAACCAAGAAGCATACAGCGCTGGAGAAACATTGGAGCTGAGGTGCAAAATTCACTCATTTTATCCACATAACATACAAGTGACATGGCAGAAAGGAGAAGAAGAGATCCCATCACAAACGCGCGAACCTGAAGATGAGAGTGAACCCTATTATGTTCTCGGTCATATAAGTTACACTGTTAAAGAGGAAGATTTGGGGAAAATATTTACCTGTCAAATTAAACACCCGTACAAGAATGATAGTGTCCAGTGGAGACTGGAAAAGAAAACAGGTAAGAGATTCCAGGAGACAGTCTTAAAGGGGTCATCTGAGAGTATCCCGGTGCGCGGATGAAAACCTCCGGAGTCGGGGGGGTTGGGTGAGCAGTCAATGGCAGGCAGGGACAAGTCTCCCTAGTATCGCAGGTGACGCTAGGGAGGCTCGTCCCCGTCCGCCATTAGATGCTACCCCCTCCCCCGACACCGGATGTTTTCATCTGCGCACCGGGAGAAGCAGCAGCGGCGGTGCGGGGGGAGCAGGGTAAGTATATTCAGTGTGGGGGGCCCGGCATATTGGGGGGCTTTTTATACTCTCAGATAACCCCTTTAAAGAGGACCTGACACCAAATAATGCAGAGCAATCTATAAGCACCATGTTATAGAGCAGGAGAAGCAGATTGATATATATTTAATGGGAAAAGATTCAATAAAACTTGTAATTTTTACATTTATATCTTTGCTTTTTCTAAGCCCTATCGGTGCAGGAGGGAGGTGCTATCAGTGACGGACAGCTCTCTCTTATGTGTCCTTATACACACAATGCCAGCGATCACTGATCACCCCTCCTGTACCGATCGCTGTTCACAGGAAGTGGAAAAAGCAAAGAGAGAAATGTATAAATTACAGGTTTTACTGAATCTCGGCTTCTCCTGCTCTATAACATGGTGCTGTCAGATTGTAGTGCATTTTTTGATGACCATTCCTCTTTAAACCTAATTGTCCGATATCTAATACATTTATCAACTTTCTGATCTTGGTATCTTTATATACGTTATATACTTAGTAATTATACAGTGCCAGGGAAAACCCTTCATCTATAGACATATGAGGGGTTCTCCCACAAACCAAGTTCTCCTCCCCTTCCAAAAGGTGTTACGGTATGTTTTGGCTGTCTTGTTTTTTACCTGTGCCTTCTCATATAGTTGATCAGTGGGGGTCCTGGGTGTCAGACCCCCACCGATCAGTCACTGATGACCTATTCAGAGGATAGGTCATCACTATTAAAATCTTGGAAAACCCTTTTAAGTTATCCCTTATCCACAGAAAAGGGGATAACTATTAAAAAGGTTGTGGTTCTACTGCTGGGACCTCCACTAATCATGAGAATGGGGGCCCCGTACCCCCTACAGCCCCGTGAAATGAACGGAGCAGCCGGTGGGGCATGCACGTGGCTGCTCCATTCATTTTTATGGGAAATCTGGAGAAAAATCAAGCTTTATCTCAGGAACTCCCATACATACAAATAAATGGAGCAGCCACGTGCATGCCCGACCGGCTGATCCGTTCATATTTTAAGGGGCTGCAGGGGGTACGGGCCCCCATTCTCATGATCAGTGGGGGTCCCAGCAGTAGAACCTCCACCGATTTAATACTTATCCCCTATTCTGTGGATAGGGGATAACATAAAAAGTTGGCACAACCACATTAACCCTTGAAGGCCAAAAATTCTCTGCCACTTTTCTGCATGGCAGGATGTCCCCCAAGACATGAATTTGTTTCCATAGGTTCCCCAATGCTAAAAAAGTTGGGAATTTATGGGTGTAGGCCATCCAGGTTTATCTGGAGTGGATCCAACATCTGGCACCCCTGCTGATTAGCACAATGAAGGGTCACCGCATTTCATTCTTTACACAAGCACACTGGTCTGTACAGGGGCGGACTGGGAACTTAAAAAGGCTGTGGGGAAAAAAAAAAGAAAAAGTGGCCCCATGTTATAGTAGGTGGGTCCAAATTAATAGAAGGCAAAGCCAACAAAAGTAGGTGGAGTCAGCAATACTATTTTGCAGCACAAAATATCACCTCGGCAGAGCCAAATACCACAGTGCACCAAAAAATAATGCCCCAGCAGAATAAACTACCTCCCCTGAAGATGCCCCACCGTGGAGGCCGGCACCACATTCTCCTACTCCAGTTGCCTCAGGATGGCAATACAATTAAATTCAGGTGAAGAGGGCAGCTGCCAGCCAGGCATAGGTACTTGATGCTCCCAGCTCTAGGAATGTCAGATCATTACTTACGTGGCTGGCGGCCATGAGGAGGGCTTAGACGGCCCCGGGCCCACCTGGAAGTTTCCTGTACGGACTATGGCCAGTCCACCCCTGGGTTTGTACCAGTTGTTGTGCCTGGTCCTGCAGCTTGTGCCATTCAGTCAAACGAATATGGTGCGCTGCAGTACCGGGTTTCATGGCCCCATTTTTGCACTGATTGGTGAGGTCGTGGAATCTGACCCTCATCAATCAAATTTGGTGGGGGTATTCTAAGAAAAAGTTGAATTATTAAAATAACAAATCTTCTGATTTAACATGGACCTGCCATCTTTTCATAGAAAATATTTTCTAGTGACATTTGCACAGGGTATTCCTGATGTCACTAATCCTATCACACGCTCTTGCTGTACAAATACTATGGCAATTAGTAATGTAGGGAGTTATTATTATTTTTTTCTTACTTTGTCTTGTAGGAAATTGAAGCAACATTAAGTCCATGTGGGATCAGCACTGAATAATTTCTGGAAATCATCTTCTCTTTACAATGATGAGGATAACTGAAGGGTGACTACTAATACTGGCAGAAAATGATGAAATTATGGAGACCACTCTGTCGGCCAGTCCACTAGCCAAACGTAATCTGATGGTGACCGTTTTAAGGGGAATCTGTCCCCAATTTGAAACAGTAATCTCTGCTTAGTACTACAGATAATGAGTCCAGATCACTATTTTTATTTTATACAATAGTGATCTGAACTCTATATCTGCAGTACTACTTATATATGACTGTAGATAATGGTCCTAAATTGGGATGACCGATTCCCTTTAAACTCAATACAAAACCTGGTGTTGACTAGTCCACTACCCAGCAACAGTTCCCAAATAAGACTGCTCACAACCTTTTCAATGTCTGCACAGGAAAGGAGCAATCCCCAAATGATGCATACAAAATAATCCCAGCAGACGAACTTGCTCTTCAGAATGTAGTTTATAAACTATCAACTATCCAGGCACAACCTTGTGCCAAGGTCTCCACCACCCAGACTTGGGGTCCATTCACACGTCCGTAAGTGTTTTGCGGATCCGCAAAACACAGACACCGGCAATGTGCATTCCGCAATTTGCGGACTGCACATCGCCGGCACTATAATAGAAAATGCCTAATCTTGTCCGCAATTGCAGACAAGAATAGGACATGTTTTATTTTTTTGCGGAAGTAAGGATCCGCAAATGCGGAGGCGGACAGCATATTCTAGCCCCATTGAAAATTAATGGGTCTGCACCGTTCCGCAAAATTGCGGAACAGATGCGGACCCATTTTGCAAACGTGTGAATGGACCCTTAACAGATGCTGACCAGTCCCCTATCCAGATATGAGCAGTTGCTGACCAGTCCACTATCAGACATAGCTAGTTGCCAATCAGTCAACTATCCAGATACAAAGATTTGCTGAATAGTCCTTTCTCCAGACTCAACTAATGGCTAACTGGTCCACTCTCCAGACTCAACTAGTGGCTGACCAGTTCACTATACATACACAACCAGTTGACCAGTCCAATGTCCAGGCTCAAAACAAACGCTTAGATGATTATCCCCCATGTACAATGATGGTGTTTAAAATTAAGGGAAGGAGACCCCATCTAAGGCCATGTCTACACACCACTGGTGCCGCATCACAACATCAAGCCCAATGATTGTGAACAGGGACACATTGCGACATCCGACCTCCCACAATCGCTATTCCATTTTTTGGGGTCACAGGTCATATGTTGCATGTGACTTTTCCATCAAAGACCACAAAACAAGTTGTAAGTGACTGCAACGTGCTTGCAACCTTTTTGCAATTTGGATGTATTTTATAGCCAAACAGTAGGTCTAAAATAGCTGCGCGACAGCAGGTTGTGGACTAGTCTTACAAATGTTTCTGGTCACGCAACTTTACAACATGTTGCTCTATTGTCCAAGCCTTATTCTTGGAGCTATAGTGATATGATACATTTTACAACGTGCACATTTCTATCAGTATGTACAGGGGGACTACAGGATGTATTTTGGGGGGCAAAAAACACAGGGATAGATTTACTAATCTAATATCTAAAATGTAGAGAGTGTAAACTTTAGAGAGAGTCTAAAGGTCCACCAGATGTACCACAGTGGCTGATGCTGGGTGACAGATCTGGTGCACCTTTACACCGTCCAGTCAGACTTTATGCCACCCATTAGTTGTCTTATTCAAACGTCAGTGATTTCCATCAGTGATTGTGAGCCAAAACCAGGATTAGAGCCTCCACAGAGATAAGGCATAAGAGGAAGATCTGTACCTGTTCTGTGTTTAAACTGGACCTTTCATAGTTTAGAATTAGTTGAGATAAATACCTGTACTTGAGGGGTACTCCCACTCGTACGCCCCGCTGTGCCCCCCTACACTTTTCCAGCTCAGTATGCTAAAACTGAGCACCGGTACTCAGTTTTAGCACACTGAGCGGGAAAAGTGCAGGGAGGCACAGCGGGGCGCACGAGCGGGTACCCCGCAAGTAAAAGGTATTTATCTCAATTAATTCTAAACCATGAAAGGTCCTCTGTAAAGCCGCACCTGCTTTTAGCTTGAAATCACTGATGGAAA
The DNA here is from genome assembly GCF_014858855.1 of Bufo gargarizans. Lineage (NCBI taxonomy): Eukaryota > Metazoa > Chordata > Amphibia > Anura > Bufonidae > Bufo > Bufo gargarizans. Next base: position 8,765,580 of record NC_058089.1, on the reverse strand, counting down.
TCACTGATCGGACACTGACGTGTTGGGCTCATGCACATGTCCATTGTTGTTTTGCGGTCCATTTTTCACGGATCCATTGTTCTGTAGCTGAGGTTTTTTTCCTCCGATTTAAGTCCTCTTCCATTCCGTTATTACACAAAACATATCGATATGGTTTCCGTATGCGAACCTTTTTTTGCGGATCGGAAAGGGAAACCGTAACTTATTAATCACCAAACACATGAGCAATATGGGCTGGGCATAGCATTTCTACAGTATGGATGAAATATGGATGACATACGGATGTGTTCCTTGTGCGTTCCTTATTTTTTGCAGACCCATTGACTTGAATGGGGCCTCGGACCGTGATTTGCGAACAATTGGACATGCACAACTTTTTTTGCGGAACGGAAATACGGAAAAGTAATGCACACGGAGTACCTTCCGTTGTTTTTGCGGACCCATTGTAGTGAATGGTTCCGCATACGGTCTGCAAAAAAAACTGAACGGAAGCGTAAAGAAAATACGTTTGTGTGCATGAGCCCTAAGGCATTACTTTGCGACAGAATTTTGTGGTAAAATAATGCATCCTAAGCTGCATCCCCTTTCCCACAAAGTCAAGACTCTTTCACATCAAGTGGGTAAGGCACAGTGAATTGTTAAAAAAAAAAAACATTTGAGATAGATTTGAAAATAAAAAATAAATGATCTTTAGAATGCAACATTTAAAAAAATGTAACATTTTACTCTGTCATTATCCCTTAGGCCCCTTTCACACGGGCGAGTTTTCCGTGCGGGTGCAATGCGTGAGTTGAACGCATTGCACCCGCACTTAATCCGGACCCATTCATTTCTATGGGGCTGTGCACATAAGCAGTGATTTTCACGCATCAGTTTTGCATTGCGTGAAAATCGCAGCAAGCTCTATTTTGTGAGTTTTTCACGCAACGCAGGCCCCATAGAAATGAGTGGGGTTGCATGAAAATTGCAAGCATCCGCACGCAAGTGCGGATGCGGTGCGATTTTCACGCATGGTTGCTAGGTGACGATCGGGATGGGGACCTGATCATTATTATTTTACCTTATAACATGGTTATAAGGGAAAATAATAGCATTCTGAATACAGAATGCATAGTACAATAGGGCGGGAGGGGTTAAAAAAAGTAAATAAAAATAATTTAACTCACCTTATCCACTTGTTCGCGCAGACGGCATCTCTTCTGTCTTCATCTGTAAGGAAAAGGACCTTTGATGACGTCACTGCGCTCATCACATGATCCATCATCATGGTCATGGATCATGTGAATGACCATGTGATGAGCGTAGTGATGTCATCAAAGGTCCTTTTCCTTACAGATGAAGACAGAAGAGACGCCGGCTGCGCGAACAAGTGGATAAGGCGAGTTAAATGTTTTTTTATTTTCTTTTAACCCCTCCAGACCTATTGTACTATGCATTCTGTATTCAGAATGCTATTCTTTTCTCTTATAACCATGTTATAAGGAAAAATAATACAATCTACACAACCTTGAACCCAAACCTGAACTTCTGTGAAGAAGTTTGGGTCTGGGTACCACAGTCAGTTTTTTATCAAGCGCGTGCAAAACACATTACACCCGCGCGATAACAACGGAACGCAATCAAAACTGACTGCAATTGCGTACCTACTCGCGCGGGTTTGCCGCAATGCACCGGGACGCATCCAGACCTTATCCGGACACACTCGTGTGAAAGAGGCCTTAAAGTGGTAGGGGATAACTATCCGAGTGGTGGGAGTTTGACCGCAGGGACCCGAATTGATCCTATTCCCTGTTCTGAATGGAGTGGCAGGTGGAACATGCACTCTGCTGCTCCTCTCATTCTCTATGTGCATAGGGGATAACTTTTAAACTTGGCCCAAACCCTTTAAGGCAGGGATGTCAAACTCGTGTCCCTCCAGCTGTTGCAAAACTACAACTCCCATCATGCCTGGGCATACTACAGCTATCAGGGAATGCTGGGAGTTGTAGTTTTGCAACAGCTGGAGGGCCATGAGTTTGACATCCATGCTTTAAGGACACGGCCTACAGTATTTTTACTTTCAGAACAATGAGACTTTTTTGTGATTTCCCCCCCCCCCCCACACACTTTTATTAATTGTCTTCTTTTGGGGGAAAGAGAAAAAACAAAGCAATTCTACCACTTTTATACATTGTAAGCTATGAAGAACAACTTAACTTTACTCTACGGACTGTTACATTTACACCAAATATACAAATACTTTTTTAGATGCTTTTTTTACTTCTTCACAGGCAATGTATTAGGTTGGGCCTTTGTTAGGCGGCCCCTGTCTGCCATGAAAACCCATCAGCACCCCACAATCATGCTACAGGGTGCCGATGGGGTTAAATGACCGGGATCAGAGTTATCTCGCCCAGTTACCACTGTATTACTGATAAATATATAAAGAAACCACAAGGAACGTTTTACATGAAGTCACGTCAAGTTCGACCACAGTTGACAAATAAAATCCAATATGCCAATTTGTAACTCTGCATCGCTGTCACCCCAGCTGATAAAATGCAGCAGAAATGCTGCAAACAAAGGACGCTCTAGACCAGTAATGGCTAACCTCCGGCACTCTAGCTGTGGTGAAACTACAACTCCCAGCATGCTTCATTCATTTCTCTGGAGTTCTGAGAACAGCCAAGCAAGTGTGCATCTTGGGAGTTGTAGTTTTACCACAGCTCGAGTGCCGGAAGTTAGCCATCATGGCTCTAGACTATTTCAGCTGCCATGATGAGCCTTCTCTGTCCTCTGCACAAGTAAGACAGCAGTCGCTGTAAAGAAGACTGCGCTTCATAACACGCATCGGTGCCCGGTTTGAAGGTGACTAAGAGTAACCACTGCATGGAGTTTGTTCTCCCCGTGTTTATGTGGGTTTCTTCCTGGTACCCCGACTTCCTATCACACCACTACAAACTTACTAACTGTGAGCCTCAATGGGGACCAGGTCTGATCTGAGTGAAAACTATCTCTGTACCGCGCTATGGTGTTATGTGATAGCAATATATAAATAACATCAGTGTTACCAGTACTCTATTATAGTCCAGCTATAATGTGAAGATTCAGAAGGAAATGTATTGCTTTTTGCTTAGTTAAATCCCCCACCGCTCCGGCACTGATGCTGCGGTGGTCCATGATGGTGTTTGTCTACCTTCCTGTAGTGATGATGTGCAATACAGCCGTGTGACTGCTGCAGCCCATCACTGGCAGTAACACGCAGAGCATGCTAGCTTTGCCAATGAGTTCACTTGGATCTTGGGCACATCACTGTAGGAAATGTGTTTATTTCAGAATATTACCTGCAGCTTATATACTGTATATATGTTCAAACCATATTAGCTTTTTTATACTTTGTGTATTTTCTTACTATATTATCTTTTGATAAAATTGCTGCCAAATAATACAGGGATCTATCTGGCTTCTATTATTGCATCTGATCCTAAAATGTGTGTTCTTGGAGTTTATAGCCTCATTCACACATCAGTGTTTCAGTCAGTGATTGTGAGCCAAAACCAGGACTGGAGCCTCCACAGACATAAGGTATACAGGAAAGATCTGCTCCTGTTCTGTGTTTAGAGCCGCACCTGGTTTTGGCTCAAAATCACTGATGGAAATTACTGACCGAACACTGACGTGGATATACAAGAAAAAAGGAGGCAAGTGGAGCGCCAAGGGGAAAAGGATAAGTCAAGAGGTGGCGAAAGATAGCACCAACAAAGCCAACACTACTTCTGGGCTTTAAGAGGCTTATTAAACCACCCTGTATATCATAGAGAAAGGCTGTGTATGTGAATACATCAATTAAAAGGTATGGATGGTGTAGAGCCACAGGAATAAAGAATATATATAAAAAGGACTGGCATACAATTACGACAATAAAATCAATACGAGATAACTACTGTGGTCTTTAATAAGAGAAAATACACACAATCTTGTGTGTTACTCATGTCACCAGGGACACCGGGCCCTCCCTCACCGAGGTCGCCTATAAGATGGTGGTCCCTTCATCGTCCTGTTGATAGACGACCCAATGGACTTCACAAGTAATACGAGGTGACTTTTATTAAAACTAGATCGACGCGTTTCAGTGCAATCAAAAACCCCTTCCTCAGGAGAAAAACATAGTATACACAAATTCACAGTATTTTATACTAATCAAACACCTGAAAAAAGTTTGTTCCACGTGGTGGGAGGCTAACTTCCGGTCACATGACCCAGAACCGGAGGTGCGTTCCACCCGAGGAGAGCATATTCAGTCAAACATATTTAAAACATACCAATAGACAGTTGGAACGATTGGATGTGGTAAATATAAAAACCAATGTAGTGTAAGAAAATGATATTTGGTGCTAGAGCTTGGAGGAGCACTTCTTTGGTTTACTTCCGGTCACGAGGTCCTGGAAGCCAGAAGCGCGTTCCACCGGTGGAACGCACCGCGGCCGAGATACTGCTATAACCACCCTACCCCAGGTTCCGGTCACGTGGTACTGAAGGCCGGATATGCGCTCCACCGGTGGAACGCACCACGGACAGAGTAATGCCGGAAGTAAACCAATGAAGTGCTCCTTCAAGCTCTAGCACCAAATATCATTTTCTTACACTACATTGGTTTTTATATTTACCACATCCAATCGTTCCAACTGTCTATTGGTACGTTTTAAATATGTTTGACTGAATATGCTCTCCTCGGGTGGAACGCACCTCCGGTTCTGGGTCATGTGACCGGAAGTTAGCCTGCCACCACGTGGAACAAACTTTTTTCAGGTGTTTGATGACTATAAAATACTGTGAAATTGTGTATACTATGTTTTGCTCCTGAGGAATGTTTTTTTTTTGATTGCCCCGAAAAGCGGCGTGCTAGTTTTAATAAAAGTCACCTCGTATTACTTGTGAAGTCCATTGAGTTATCTAATCAACAGGACAACGAAGGAACCTCCATCTTACAAACGACCTCAGCGAGGGAGGACCCGGTCTCAAGTGTCTTGAGCTTATCTTGCACCACCCTCCCTGGTCACGTGAGTAACACACAAGATTGTGTGTATTTTCTCTTATTGAAGACCACGGTAGTTGTCTCGTATTGATTTTATTGTCGCAATTGTATGCCAGTCCTTTTTATATATATTCTTTATTCCTGTGGCTCTACACCATCCATACCTTTTAATTGATGTATTCACATACACAGCCTTTCTCTATGATATAGAGGGTGGTTTTAAAAGACTCTTAAATTCCAAAAGTAGTGTTGGCTTTGTTGGTGCCATCTTTCGCCACCTCCTGACTTATCCTTTACCCCATGGCGCTCCACTTGCCTCCATTATTCTTGTATATCCACTGTTATTGCGACACGCTTGTCGGGCAGGCTTGGACTATCAGTCCAACTCAGTATGAGCAGCCTTACTCATTCCCATCTTCTACTTGGTCTTTTTCTCGTGGGTATCCCTTGGCGCCGCCATTCCCCTCCCCGTCCTCCATTCTCACAATAACCCCCTCCCTTTCTCCATCCTTTTGTTTTGTTTTCTTTCCCCACCAGTGGTCCTGTCTGCAACAAATAGAAAAAGAGGAAAAGGGAAGAAGGGTGGCAAACACTGACGTGTGAATGAGGCATAATAGTGATGGTTTATCTTCAGGATCTGATCGTGGGCATCTGACTCCTGGCACGCCCGTCAATCAGCTGTCTGCAGAGGCTGGGGCACTGCAGCCTCCTCACAGCATAGCCAGCTCGGCCAATTGGGCCGTGGCGGTGCTTAGTATTGCAGCCCAGCAATACTAAGCACCGATTCAGCTGTGCCTAGGCCATGTGACCAATAAACATGAGGTCACTGACCTAGGAAGACGGTGTGGCCTCTTCAAACAGCTGATCGTCAGGGGTGTTGGGAGTAGGACCTCCAGTGACCAGATACGGGTGACCCACCCTGAAGATAGGTTATCAATGTTGATTTCAAGAAAAATCATACCTGTTGGAAGAGTGTTGTGGGCATGCTCTGAGGCCTGTGGAGGAAGAGGTGAGGTGTGACCAGCACCTATAGTCATTGGCTGAGCCGGTTATCTGCCTCCAGCTTTATAATAGAGGTGCCACATATCATTGACAACTAATGCTCCCAGTGCACACAGCACAAGTGTCACTGATGGTGTAACAGAAAACAAGAAGTTACAAATAAGGATCCGACTGGCTTGATCCAAAACTAAGGAACAAAAGGGTGAGCCCTATTAAAGCCCTGAAGCCCTCCCTGTCTTCTCAGCCCATGCAAAGATCTCAGTGATAGAAGGTTGCATGTCCATGTACCTAGACTGAATGACACCTGCAAACCCTATAATAGTGAGGGGACACGACCACCAGCTCCCTGCACTTAATACGGAGGGAGTCAGGGTCACCTAGAACCAAGCCAACAGGAAAACAACAAATACAGAAATAGACTTATCTGAAAACCCAGCTGTAGCAACTTCTAGCAGAGAACACAATCCAGGATGTAATATAAACCGCAAGGTGAGGCAGTATGGGGAGGAGATATATAGGGAGGCAATCACTGCTAATAGATGACAGCTGGGAGAGGGAGGAGAGATGTCAAAACGAAAGCAAAACAAAAGAAGATCATGCAGGAGGTACTGAAGAACGTCTATCAGAACTTCTCAAAGATCTGGTGGTGACAGTACCCCTCCCTCTACAAGTGGACTCCGGACACTCAGAGCCCACCTTCTCAGGATGGGACCTATGGAATGCCCTGAGAAGACGAGTGGCCTTAATGTCCGCCACTGGAACCCACATCCTCTCCTCAGGACCATAAACCTCCCAATGAACGAGGTACTGGAGAGAACCGCGGACAATATGAGAGTCCACAATCCTAGAGACCTGAAATTCAAGATTACCATCAACCACAATCGGAGGAGGAGGCAAAGAGGAGGGTACAGTGGGTTGGACATAAGGTTTTAATAGGGACTTGTGAAAAACATTATGGGTCTTCCAAGTCTGAGGAAGATCAAGACGGTAGGCAACGGGATTGGTGACGGACAAGATTTTGTAAGGCCCAATAAACTTAGGACCCAACTTCCAGGAGGGAACCTTCAATTTGATATTCTTAGTAGACAACCATACCAGATCACCAACATTCAGGTCCGGACCAGGCACATGTCTCTTATCCGCCACACGCTTATATCTCTCACTCATGCTCTTTAGATTATCCTGAATCTTTTGCCAAATAGATGACAAAGACGAGGAGAATCTCTCCTCATCAGGTAAACCAGAAGCCCCCTCTCCAGAGAATTTCCCAAACTGCGGATGAAACCCATATGCACCAAAAAATGGTGACTTATCAGAAGACTCCTGACGACGGTTATTTAAAGCAAACTCAGCTAGGGAGAGAAAAGAACACCAATCCTCCTGATTCTCCGCCACAAAACAACGCAGATATGTCTCCAGATTCTGATTGACGCGCTCTGTCTGGCCATTCAACTGCGGGTGGAAAGCAGAAGAGAATGACAACCGAACCCCCAAGCGAGAACAGAAGGCCTTTCAGAATCTGGAAACAAACTGCGTGCCCCTATCAGAGACTATGTCTGAAGGGATACCATGCAGTTTGACAATGTGATCAATAAATGCCTGCGCCAGCGTTTTAGCATTGGGCAAGCCAGGAAAAGGAACAAAATGCGCCATTTTGCTAAAACGGTCCACCACCACCAGAATCACAACCTTCCCCGAGGAACGAGGCAGGTCCGTAAAGAAATCCATGGACAGATGTGTCCAAGGACGGGAAGGAGTGGGTAACGGAAGGAGAGGACCCGATGGCCGTGAATGAGGGGCTTTGGCACGAGCGCAGGTCTCGCAGGCTGCCACAAAACCTTCAACCGACTTGCGAAGAGCCGGCCACCAGAATCTCCGAGCAATGAGATCCACTGTGGCTCTACCCCCCGGGTGCCCAGCGAGAGGCACAAACAACCTCCCAGGAGGACAAAGATCAGGAGCCTCTGCCTGGGCTGCCTGAACCTCTGCCTCCAATTCAGGATAAAGAGCAGACACAACCACCCCTTCAGCCAAAATGGGACCCGGGTCTTCAAAGTTCCCCCCTCCCGGAAAACAACATGACAGGGCATCCGCCTTCACATTCTTAACCCCAGGGCGGAACGTGACAACAAAATTAAACCTTGAAAAGAACAAAGACCATCTGGCCTGTCTCGGGTTCAGACGCTTGGCTGACTCCAAATAGGCCAGATTCTTATGGTCGGTAAACACGGTAATAGGGTGTCTGGCTCCCTCTAGCCAATGGTGCCATTCCTCAAAAGCTAACTTGATGGCCAACAACTCCCTATCTCCCACATCGTACTCACTCACCACTCAGTTTATTGCAAGTGAGCCAGGATCCAGGAGTCCAGCCTTACCCAGGTAGGAGACACCGTTGACACTATTGCAATTACCACACAGAGACATTACACCACTCTGGCATTTCTAACCTGGTATGTGAGTTACAACAACCTTAAAGGGCTCTGTGTTAGTACCTTGCGAACGCTGCAATTGGCGTCACAAACAAAACTATAGACTATTATACCCATATCCTGACCCACTGCATAATTTGGTGTCCGTGTTAATGTACCCACGGTCCGGCTCATTGCACTTCCCCTTCCACGCTCGCTATTTTAGACCTAGTGTGAGCAGGGAGCATTAGCGGATATCGGCTCAAGTAACAGTTGCGCAGCCATCTGCGCCTGAGACACGCCTAATATAGGCATATTTCAGTATAATAAATTACTCCCTATGTTACTATTTTGGTTCTGCTGGGACAGCATTTTGTGTTGCACTATGGTATTGCCGCCCCCGCCTATTTGTGTTGGTGCCGCCTTCTTTCAATTTGGACCCACCTACAACATGGGGCCACATTAAATTCCCAGTTTGCCCCTATCAATTGGCATGAGTTTCACTGGTCCTGTACCACAGGCTGGAGCCTTACCACGATGGCACAAATCTCACACAGACTGTGCCAGATATAGGCTTCTTTCCAGGCCGCACACCAGTACACAGCTCAGATGTGCACAAGGCAGAAATACACTGACCACACACTTCCCCGGCCAATGCAGCTTCCAGCACCACCACTGGTTCCAGCACCACCTGCTCTGCATGACATATTTTGAGAAGCAATTCCAGGGAGAAATTTGCTCTCAGTTTATAGATGCATGCCCTATTTCTTAATGTACATCTAAAAAAATGAACACAACAGCAGCAGTGGAGATGATAAAGTGCATAAATGGTGCTCGCAATCCAGACCCTGATCTGCAGGTCACAAAGATAAACTGAAGAAGAGACCACAACACTCCAACAACATTTATATAGTTTGACAGTTTTCAAGATGTTGGATATAATACCTATACCTTCCAACCGTCCCGGATCCAGCGGGACAGTCCCGGATTTCACTGGCTGTCCCGCGGTCCTGGAACGGCTGAGGTATGTCCCGCTCTCAGCTGATTGTAATGGTAAAGTAGGAGCCGTCTCCTCCCTGTTTCACCATTCCTCTCAGATGCCAGCGCTCCCAGCAGTATGCCGTCACACATGGCGCTGCTGGTCTGTGTAGGAGGAGCCGGGAATCAGCCTGTGGACTCCTCCTCCTCCTACACAACAGCGCCATGTGTGACTGTATCCTGCTGAGGAGCGCCAGCATCTGAGCTGTGATCTTCGGAGGAATCGGGTATTTACCGTTTGTTTTTTAATTCCTGTGAAGGGGGCACATTTGGGCATAACTACTGTGAGGGAGCACATGTGGGCATCACTACTATGAAGGGGCACAATACGGGGATAACTACTGTGAAGTGGCACAATGTGGGCATTACTACTATGTGCTGGCACAAAGGGGGAATAGTTACTATGTGGGGGGCATTAAGAGGACTGGGTGTGTACAGTTATACTTTTGGCAGAGTTAAACGCATGGTCTAGTATAAAAAGAATTGCCGTTGTCCCTCTTTACAATTTTCTAAAGTAGGTAGGTATGTTATACTTATGCTGACCTCTTGTATGTGCCAAATGATTAGCTGACACTCCTACGGCGCTCATGTGACTACAACGCGATTAGATGCGCACACTGTGTTCCATTTTTGCTTTCCAGCCCTCTATCTGGATTCAGTGGATGTCACTTCCTCTTTGGTTCTGTGGAGGAATATGAAAGCAGCTGAAGTTGAAAGATGTTGAATTGTTTTATGCTGCTGATTGGTGAGCAACGCTATTTTTTCCGCCCTGGACATGATTTGCATAATTAATGATTTTATCCAGGGATTCTCAACCTGCGCACCTCCAGCTGTTGCCAAACTTCAATTCCCAGTGCAGTGTCCCACTACGTGATAATTATGTATTAATGTCATGTAATATGCCTGCATTTTGTATTTTATCTCCTGTCATATTCTCCCTGTCACAATGTGATTTTATATGCAGAGATCCTTTACACAGGCCTAGTCAGGGGTGCACTACATTTGTTTCTCCACAAGATGGAGCAGTGTCAGTGTGTATAAATAGCTTAGCTCAGACCTACGTTAGGCCTCTTTCACACTTGCGTTGTTCCGGATCCGTCGTGTACTCCACTTGCCGGATTTACACGCCGGATCCGGAATAACGCAAGTGTACTGAAAGCATTTGAAGACGGATCCGTCTTAAAAATGCTTTCAGTGTTACTATGGCACCCAGGACGCTATTAAAGTCCTGGTTGCCATAGTAGGAGCGGGGAGCGGGGGAGCGGTATACTTACAGTCCGTGCGGCTCCCGGGGCGCTCCAGAATGACGTCAGAGCGCCCCATGCGCATGGATGACGTGCCATGCGATCACGTGATCCATGCGCTTGGGGCGCCCTGACGTCACTCGGGAGCGCCCCGGGAGCCGCACGGATGGTAAGTATACTGCTCCCCGCTACACTTTACCATGGCTGCCAGGACTTTAGCGTCCCGGCAGCCATGGTAACCATTGAGAAAAAGCTAAACGTCGCATCCGGCAATGCGCCGAAACGACGTTTAGCTTAAGGCCGGATCCGGATGAATGCCTTTCAATGGGCATTCATTCCGGATCCGGCCTTGCGGCAAGTGTTCCGGATTTTTGGCCGGAGCAAAAAGCGCAGCATGCTGCGCTATTTGCTGCGGCCCAAAAACGTTCCGTACCGGAACGGAAGACATCCTGATGCACCCTGAAGGACGGACTGTCCATTCAGAATGCATTAGGATAATCCTGATCAGTATTCTTCCGGCATAGAGCCCCGACGACTGAACTCTATGCCGGAAGACAAGAACGCAAGTGTGAAAGAGCCCTAAGGCAGTTGAGTTCAGTGGAATTCAGTTGGCTGGTTGAGGTCAATCCAAGTGAAAGTTCAGTTCAAAGCAGTTCTCTCATGAGCCTGCGCAGAAAGCAACAGCCATGTAGCTGAATATCTGGAGGGAGGCCTATTCCTAGCCTCTCTACTCTGTCCCTGTCGGCTTCACAGTCCAGGGTTAAATCCTGCAACTATTCTACCTAGAGGGGAGCAATCCACTCCTATAGATCGCTCTTCCAGGGTGACCAATGTCTAAACTGCATGCAGCCGAATATTTAAGGAATTATCATGTTTATGCAAGGCAAAGGATTAGCAAGATGGTCATTAGCTGAGGACTTATTAGGCACCTTTGTAGTAGGTGTAGGAGACAGCATGAAGCATCCACACATCCAGTTCAAATCCTGAGGACATTCAGGCCAACTGTCAGAACAACATTGGAATAGAAGTTTCAGGATTCAGAAAAGGATAAGAATTAGGCCGGAGTTGTTACCAGTGTAAGACTTTCATATTCAGGAATCTCAAGTCTCCCAGACGTTCAGGGAGTCTCCCGCTATTAGATAGCGGCTCCCTGACGCCCACATGTGAAACAATATATCCCGGTCAAACAGCTCAGTCAGATAGCAGAGCAGAGAGACGCTGGCAGCAGGAGGAGCGCAGTCTGATCCTAGCGCGGAAGCCGACCCTCCTCTCCCCGCCCACCCCGGCCTGCAACCAATCAGAGCTGACGCAAGCACTAGCAGCTCTGAGTCACAGAGTACAGGGAGTCTAAGAATCGAATGAGTCACAGGTTAAAAGAATTAAAAAATCCGACTTAGGCTACTTTCACACTAGCGTTCGGGGCTCCGCTTGTGAGTTCCGTTTTAAATGCTCTCACAAGCGGCCCAGAACGCATCCGTCCAGCCCTAATGCATTCTGAGTGGACGCGGATCCGCTCAGAATGCATCAGTCTGGCAGCGTTTGGCATCCGCTCCGCTCAGCAGGCGGACACCTGAACGCCTGGCCGTGTGGAGGCAAACGGATCCGTCCAGACTTACAATGTAAGCCAATGGGGACGGATCCGGGACGGAAATTTTCAAACGGATCCATCCCCCATTGACTTTCAATGTAAAGTCTGGACAAATCCGTCTGAAGCTACTTTCACACTTAGAATTTTTTCTACAATATAATGCAGACGGATCCGCTCTGAACGGATCCCATAGTCTGCATTATATGAGCGGATCCGTCTGGGTGGATCCGCTCTGAACGCAAGTGTGAAAATAGCCTTAGTTAGAGACTAATTTGATTCTTTGAGAACCGTCAGTCACTAGAACAGTTTACATGGAGGCTGATGACTAGGCTGCAGCAGTGATAGGGTTAAGGGACAGACAGCAGAGATAAGAGAAGTGACAGGACACAGAGTTTAGATTACAGGTTGAATTAACCCTTTAGAGTCAAATTGGCTTCTCAAGGAGATATATATGTTAAATGAATCCCTACTTCTGTCTCATTCAGTAGCTATATAACTATTGAGAGAGACAGGCGCGTACATACAGGGGTCGCAGCGGTCGCAGTTGCGACCGGGCCCGGCACTCTAGGGGGCCCGGCCGCCTGTGGACCCCTGGCCCCTGCAGTAGTGCTGTACCCAAGGCCCCACCGCAAATGATTTTAAAGGTTTTAATAGTATATGGGCGGTCGGGCCCCGGCCTCTGTGTCTGGCCGGCAGTGCAGCACTGCGCACTCGCAGTTACTACCTTACGCGGCGGCCCCTCCTCCACCCTTGCTCCAGACCCATGACCCTCGCGCCAAGTCTCGCGGGATCACGCTGGTTGACGGGATGACGCGGCCAACGCACGCCAGAAGACGGGATTATGGTGAACAAGACGGCGGGAGCAGAGCAGGTTCAGAGTAGGTACGTTTTTTTGTTTTTTTTTGTATGTGCCGGCTCACAGGGAGCATCTGGCAGTGCGGCAAATCCTTCATAGGGGCCCGACCCAAAATGACTTGGCAAAATAGTAATACCAAAAATTCCAAAAATTAAATATATACAGAAGGGTAAAAAATGGAATACATACACAGGGGACAAATGGAATATATACAAAGGGGGCAACATGGATATCTATATATATATATATATATATATATATATATATATATATATATATATACACACAGGGCCCCTGTGTATATATATATCCATGTTGCCCCCTTTGTATATATTCCATTTGTCCCCTGTGTATGTATTCCATTTTTTGCCTCCGCTGTACATATATTCCATTTTGCCCGCTGTCCTAGGGGGACACATCTGGGCCTAACTACAGTGAGGGGGACACACATCTGGCCATAACTATTGTAAGGGGGGCACATATCTGGACATAACTACTACTGTGAGGGGGACACATATCTGGGCATTACTACTGTGAGGGGGACACATATCTGGGCATTACTACTGTAGGGGACACATATCTGGGCATTACTACTGTGAGGGGGATACACCTGGCCATAACTATTGTAAGGGGGGCACATATCTGGACATAACTACTACTGTGAGGGGACACATATCTGGGCATTACTACTGCGAGGGGCCAAAAGGAGGACATAACTATTTTAAAGGGACCACAAGGTGGGCATTAGTACTGTGTAGTAGCACTTAGGGGAAATGTATGCTATACATTGGCATGGCTCAGTGTCACAGGCCAGCACAGCGCCCCCTGCTGGTGATTTCACAGGGGCAGTCACCGTCCCTTCCTTATGTGATTATTCTTTTTTTCTCTATCACCACAGGGACCTTGTTCTGGATCCAGTGGACATCACGCCGACGCCAGCGACACCCTGGATGAGGTAGGACCAGATTTTATTAGGACTGGGTGAGTGTAGCCATGCAGTGGGCTTAGGGCTCTTTCACATGAGCGGATCCTGTGCGGGTAATCCACTGCGTGAAAGAGAGCCAAGCCCCGTACTGGACAGCGGAGAAACAGAGCACTAACATGATTGATATTCTTCGTGCCTCTCTGTGACCTTTTTGCTACAAAATCACAGTGACAACTTTATCTCACTGTGATTTTGTAGTAAAGAGATCACAGAGAGGCACGGAGCATTATTAATCCCAATCCAGGGGGCCCAAGTAAATTCTTGCGACGGGTTGGGGGGGAAGCGGGGGTGGGCGACAGGGAGGGGGCCCCATGGATCAGTTTCGCACCGGGGCCCCATGGATTTTGTGTACGCCACTGGAGAGAGATGTATTTTTTTTTAATACATTTACACATTTAACCCTTCTTTTTCTACAGTGGGGTAGATAATTACACATTTACACACAGGGTTTTAAAGAATAAACTTCCTGACTCAGACCAAGAGCCGAGTCAGCGAGTGAATTGAAGCTTCCGTCATCAGCGCGTTCGTGAAAGGAAAAAAAAAAAAAAGAACAAAAAGACAACCCCCAGTATGCACTCTGTGATTGAAACTATTTGCAGCAAAAACGTGAAACTGTCAGGAATTCCTCTAAGTCTATCATACGTATGCCTTAAACTTATTTCCTGTTTACATTCCTTCTTGCTAAAAGAGCAATCATGTGAGCCCACTCCTCCCACTTATATGGAGGGTATATAATGTGAAGCCCCCACCTAATAAATTAGAGTTCTGCTTTGACCTTATCTAGAGTGTCAGTGTTATCTCTCTCGCCATGCGTGCACGTATCTATCTGATTTGGAGCAGTGTATCAACTTACCTGACCACTGATCAGAACCAGAACAATTGAGGACTTGCATTTCCCTTTCCCCATATGTATGGGAGATTGTGCTTAATGCCGGATTGTATTAAGAGACTGTTTTAATACTTTGGATGTACTGTTATCAGAAGTCATCTTCAGTAAAGTTCCACCTTGCATTTTATCTTGGTTGCCTCAGTCACAAGTTCCTCAACTAACACTACAGTAAATGGTTGTACCTCCATACAAAAGGTACTGGCGTCACAACTACAAGGGGCCTTGCCACTGGCACATTAATACAGACCATCAAGGGCACCTCAAACCACCATCTGGCCCGTGTTCCTTACACCAGAGTGTGCCCCAGAGAATTCTTCTGCCGTTCTCCTTTTCACTTTTATGCGAGCCTGCCCAGGGACGACATAACCGTGAGTAACCAGAACTGTATTCACCTCGGCCCACCTATTGCTCACACCGTGACCTCACACATAATCCCCTGCAAGGTCTGGCATACCGCACCAGCATGCCCTAATAGCTGTAGGCTGTGCAGGCATGCTGGGGGTTGTAGTTTTGCAACAGCTGGAGGGCCACAGGTTGGGCATGCCTGTTTTTAACTATTTGCACTATATTGGCACTTTAATGCACAGATATGAGTTGGATTTTTAACAACACAATTATTGGATCAGGTTCTTTCACAATATGTTTTCTCAATCATGTATTTTTTGAAGATTAAATTTGGACTTTTTTGATGAAGTGAATGTTACTTGCATACACTATGATGTCACTACCTGTTTGGGCCTATTTAAAGTCACTATGTTTGTATGTTACAGTATGCTTGAAAAAAGCCCCCGGTGAGACCTGAAACGTTGCAGGTTTATGGACACGAGAATAAATCCACAGTTTTCCAGAATCGCGGTTGGAGTGAAGTGATCTCTTCTTCAGATTAATGTCTGTGCGCTCCTAGCCTTATACACACTATTCAGCCTCTTCAGAAACAAAAGGAGACAATGAAACCTGTCGCTACTTTCAATATATACAAACTGGAAAGAATGGCGCGGTATTAGCAGGAGGTGCTCAAACCCACATGCAGTTGTGCATATATATAGGGGAGAAAATCCTGCACTTGTGGCCCGTTGCTAATGACGATCCCCAGCAAAAATGCATACAGTGGAGGATGCCCACAGCGGACCACAAGTACCACAATAGACATCCTACCCAAGATAGCAATTATGTGGATGTGATAATCAATATAACAATATAATAGCAAAAACAGGTGCACTCTGCGGTCTTACTAAACCCTCAAACTGATTTTAAAATTGAGAGATTAGCCAACATGTCCTATGGTGTAGAACATGTCTGAGCCCGAGCACCGCGCCAAGGTTTCTCAAGTAGCCCGGGACCTAACACTCTCCTACCTGAGCCGTATGGGCAATACCAGGAGCCAGTGGGCAAATTACAGGAGCATGAGGCTGACTCACAAACAACTCACCAGTTACCTCCAGCATGTAACCATGCTTGCAATGGGAGGAGGTAGGAGTCTGCGAGTCCCACTCAAGACTGGCTGATATGGCCCAGGCCTCACAGGGGCACCTAAATGTGGCCTGTAGATGGAAAACAGGCATCTTCAGGCATCAACAGGCTACTTTCACACTAGCGTTTTTTGCGGATCCGTCATGGATCTGCAAAAACACTTCCGTTACAATGATGCAACCGCATGCATCCGTCATGAACGGATCCGTTTGCATTACCTGTAACATAGCCAAGACGGATCCATCATAAACTCCATTGAAATTAAATGGGAGATGGATCCGTTTTCTATTTTGCCAGATTGTGTCAGAGAAAACGGATCCGTCCCCATTGACTTACATTGTGAGTCAGGACGGATCCGCTTTGCTCCGCTTCATCAGGCACACGGCAAAACGCTGCAGGCAGCGCCTCCAGAGCGGAATGGAGACTGAATGAAGGCAAACTGATGCATTCTGAGCGGATCCTTTTCCATTCAGAATACATTAGGGCAAAACTGATCTGTTTTGGACCGCTAGTGAGAGCCCTGAACAGATCTAACAAACTGAAAGCCAAAACGCCAGTGTGAAAGTAGCCTAACAAACTGGGAAATAGAGCTCCTCAATAGAAAGTAAAATGAAAGTGAAAGTAAAAGGCAAACAGGGTGCGGCAGAAAAGACAGCGTAGTAACCCATAGTACAGTGTATATCGGCTCGATGATTACAGATGTAAGATGGGATTCATACAATACGTAACCCAGATGTTCCTCCTGGTGATAATCTTCAGTCTTCTCGGCCACTCTTCTGGTAAGTCTCACCTTTATCTGATTTTTGTGCCTGTTATAACTGCTAAGTGAAAGAAGAACTGCAAAAACTCATAGCCCAGCCCTGAGTGTAAAGCAGCAGAGTCTCACCAGGGACAAAGACTAAGACTGGTACCTCCGTCCCTGGCATTGTGCCCTTTAGTAGCCCCTGTATTTATAATGCCCATCTGCAGTTAAAACCTCCATGTAGTGCCCCACATAGTGCCAGTATACATGATGCCCCCTCCTAGAATGTCTATGTATTATAATCCCCCTCTGTAGTGCCACCTACATTATAATGCAACCCCCTATAGTGCTCCAGCCTGTTATGACACCCCCTGTAGTGCTCCAGCCTGTAATGCCACCCCTTGTAGTGCTCTAGCCTGTAATGCCACCCCCTGTAGTGCTCCAGCCTGTAATGCCACCCCCTGTAGTGCTCCAGCCTGTAATGCCACCCCCTGTAGTGCTCCAGCCTGTAATGCCACCCCTTGTAGTGCTCTAGCCTGTAATGCCACCCCCTGTAGTGCTCCAGCCTGTAATGCCACCCCCTGTAGTGCTCCAGCCTGTAATGCCACCCCCTGTAGTGCTCCAGCCTGTAATGCCACCCCCTGTAGTGCTCCAGCCTGTAATGCCACCCCCTGTAGTGCTCCAGCCTGTAATGCCACCCCCTGTAGTGCTCCAGCCTGTAATGCCACCCCCTGTAGTGCTCCAGCCTGTTATGACACCCCCTGTAGTGCTCCAGCCTGTAATGCCACCCTACTATAGTGCTCCAGCCTGTTATGACGCCCCCTGTAGTGCCACCTGCATTATAATGCAACCCCCTATAGTGCTCCAGCCTGTAATGCCACCCCCTGTAGTGCTCCAGCCTGTAATGCCACCCCCTGTAGTGCTCCAGCCTGTAATGCCACCCCCTGTAGTGCTCCAGCCTGTAATGCCACCCCCTGTAGTGCTCCAGCCTGTTATGACAAACACTGTAGTGCTCCTATCTGAAATGCCACCCCCTGTAGTGCTCCAGCCTGTAACGCCACCCCCTGTAGTGCTACAGCCTATAATGCCACCCCTGTAGTGCTACAGCCTATAATGCCACCCCCTGTAGTGCTACAGCCTATAATGCCACCACCTGTAGTGCTCCAGCCTGTTATGCCACCCCCAAAATGCCTGAACATATATATATATATATATATATAAAAAATAAATATCTAAACACTCACCTGTCTGCTGTTCTTTGCTGCCATCTAAGTTGCCGCGTCTCAACATTACACCACTGTGACCTCCTGCCCGCATCTAAAGCAGCACAATGGCGTGATCACAAATGTCTATTTCCCAACACAGACATTTGTGACCACATCATCGCGCTGCCTGACCCGGCGCAGGAGGTCATGATGCTGTGGCCTAGAGATCTGAGCGGCAGGGACAGTAGCCACAGGTTCCCCTGCCAATGCCGTAAACTGCCATTCCCCAAAAAGACAGGTCGGCTGCCGTCTGAGGTGAGGTGCTCATCTCGCTTCATGGTGGATACGGCCTTGCCCCCTTCCCCTACATTAAACTAATGTTAGGTCTACAATGGGCAATTGATGGGCCGATTATTGAGAACAAATTTAAGTATGAACACTAGTTCCCGATGAGGCCCACGTAAAGGTGCCACAGACCACCTGATGAAATCAATGTTTATGTGGACACCTACAGTAAATCATTGTTTCCTGCTCAGTCTCCTTAGTGCCTCCTGAGGTTTATATTTTATTGATATCATTTATTGAAGCAACCCCTTAAACCTAATTACCATTCCTCTGACCCCTGCCCCTTTGGCTCCTCTTGCAGGAGCATTATGGAACGCGCGCTCTGTCCGTAACAAACTGTCGTACATTCACGAACTGTTTATCTCTCAAAACCTTTCCTTTCTGGGTCTCACAGAAACATGGCTGACACCCTCAGACACCTCCTCCCCTGCTGCACTCTCTTATAGTGGATTTCAATTCACTCACACCCCCCGCCCCGGCTGCAAACATGGTGGAGGAGTTGGTATTCTCCTATCAGACACCTGCTCCTACAGCCCAACTCCACTGCCACCCTCCATTACGCTCACCTCATTTGAAGTACACTCTGTTCGCATCTACTCTCCCTCCAACCTTCAAGTAGCTGTCATTTACCGCCCTCCAGGCCCAGCAACCATCTTTCTTGACCACTTCAACACCTGGCTACTACACTTTCTTTCTGCCGACATCCCCACTATCATCATGGGTGACTTCAACATCCCTATTGACACATGCCACTCGGCCGCCTCTAAACTCCTGTCACTCTCTTCCTCCTTCGGCCTATCACAGTGGTCCTCAGCTCCCACCCACAGAGATGGTCACACTCTGGATCTGATCTTTACCCGCTTTTGCTCCCTATCTAACCTTTCTAACTCGCCTCTCCCCCTATCCGACCACAACCTACTCACCTTTTCTTCACTGGTCTTTTCTGTAGCCCCCCTGGTCCACACACCAGCACACCCCCGCAGGAACCTTAAACATCTCGACCTTCGCTTGCTTTCTGACTCTCTTCTCCCACTCTCTACCATCTGTTGCCTCCAAGACCCAGAAGCTGCTACCACCCTATACAACACCACAATAAGTACAGCTCTGGACACTGTTGCCCCCCTCACACATAACAAAATCCGGAAAATCAACAGACAACCCTGGCACACCAACCTGACCAAGAAACTCAGACAAGCTTCCAGGGCTGCTGAGCGACGATGGAAAAAATCCCCTTCTATAGATCATCTCACTGCATACAAGCAATCCCTTCTCATATTCAAATCCTCACTCGCTGATGCAAAACAGGCCTACTTCTCATCTCTCATATCTTCCCTGTCACACAGCCCTAAACAACTTTTTAGCACTTTTAACTCCCTTCTCCGCCCCCCAGCGCCCCCACCCTCTCCTCTCTTCTCAGCTGAGGACTTTGCCAAATATTTCAAACAAAAGATAGTCCACATCAGAGAAAGCTTTACTACACAGTCCCCACAGACCCTCTACACATCTGCTCGGTCCTCTCCCCCTAAAACCCGCTTCTCCACCATTACAGAAGAAAAACTCTCCACTCTACTCTCCAGATCACATCTCACCACCTGTGCACTTGACCCGATCCCATCCCACCTCATCCCTAACCTCACCCCAGTGTTTATCCCAGCCCTAACTCATCTCTTCAATCTATCACTAAACTCTGGTGTCTTCCCCTCTGCTTTTAAACATGCTACCATTACACCCATCCTCAAAAAGCCTTCACTTGACCCATCTTCCTTGTCCAGTTATCGCCCCATATCACTTCTTCCATATGCCTCAAAGCTACTTGAACAACATGTCCATTCTGAACTGTCCTCCCACCTCTCCTCTTGCTCCTTCTTTGACCGCCTACAATCCGGCTTCCGAACCCACCACTCGACCGAGACTGCCCTTACCAAAGTCACCAATGACCTACTGACAGCCAAAACCAAGAAACAATACTCTGTCCTCCTTCTCCTTGACCTGTCCTCTGCCTTCGACACTGTTGACCACACCCTTCTGTTGCAAACTCTCTCATCTCTTGGCATCACTGACCTGGCTCTCTCCTGGATCACATCATACCTCACAGACCGGACGTTTACCCTGGGTTCACACCTGAGCGTTTTACAGCGCGTTCAAACGCGCTGTAAAACGCTTAAGACATGAAAACCAATGCTTCCCTATGGGAAGGGTTCACACCTGGGCGTTTTACAGCGCGTACGAACGCGCTGTAAAACGCCCGACGCTCAAACAAGTACTTGAGCTTCTTTGGGGCGTTTTGACGCGCGTTTGTGGCCATAGGACACTGCAGTCAATGACACAAACGCGCGTCAAACGCGCGTTTACTATTACAAAAAACGCGCATAAAAACGCGCGACAAAAACGCGCGTAAAACGCGCGTTTGAGGAACGCTCAGGTGTGAACCCAGGGTCAGCGTCTCCCACTCCCGCCCCACCTCCTCGTCTCATGCCCTCTCTGTTGGTGTCCCGCAAGGCTCTGTCCTAGGACCCCTGCTCTTCTCAATCTACACTTTTGGCCTGGGACAGCTCATAGAGTCCCATGGCTTTCAGTATCACTCCTATGCTGATGACACACAAATCTACCTTTCTGGTCCAGACATGACTACCTTACTATCAAGAATCCCACAATGTCTATCTTCTATATCATCCTTCTTCGCCTCTCGCTTTCTTAAACTTAACATGGATAAGACAGAATTCATAATCTTTCCCCCATCTTGTTCAACCCCCCCAACAGACCTATCTATCACGATCAATGGCTGCACATTATCCCCAGTCAAAAAAGCCCGCTGCCTTGGAGTGACCTTAGATTCTGCCCTTTCCTTCCGACCGCACATCCAAGCCCTTTCCACCACCTGCCGCCTCCAACTCAAAAACATCTCCCGCATCCGTGCTTTCCTTAACTTTGAATCTGCGAAAATGCTCGTACATGCCCTCATTATCTCCCGCCTAGACTACTGCAACATTCTCCTCTGTGGCCTTCCATCTAGCACCCTCGCACCCCTCCAATCTATCCTCAACTCCGCTGCCCGACTAATCCACCTTTCACCTTATTACTCCTCTGCCTCTCCCCTCTGCCAATCCCTTCACTGGCTCCCCATTGCCCAACGAATCCACTTCAAAGTACTGACAAACACATACAAGGCCGTCCATAACCTGTCCCCTCCCTACATCTCTGAGCTACTTTCCCGATACATCCCCACACGCACTCTCCGATCCTCACAAGACCTCCTTCTCTCCTCTCCTCTTATCGCCTCTTCCCACAATCGACTCCAAGATTTCTCCCGTGCATCCCCCATACTCTGGAACTCGCTACCCCAACACATCAGACTCTCACCTACAGTGGAATCCTACAAAAGAAACCTGAAAACCCACCTCTTCAGACAAGCCTACAACCAATGACCCTGCTGCCTCTATACCGCCATGACCAACCCAACCCGCACCTACTGTGTCCTTCTCCCATACCATGTAGATTGTAAGCCCTCACGGGCAGGGCCCTCTCTCCTTCTGTACCAGTTTGTAACTCATCTTGTTTATGATTAGTACAATTGTCTGTTATGTATGTGCACCGCTTATCATATGTACAGCGCTATGGAATGAATGGCGCTTAAATAATAAATAATAATAATAATAATTTTGGAGTACAAATTAGTATTAAGCGAATTGAAGTCAAACAGACTGACTTGGATCCGAAATTCAGGAAGAATTCGATTCAACGCAAAGCCAAATTTCCTTGCGCTTCGTGGTAACAAATCAATTTTCCCTGAAATGGCGGTAAAAACTAAAAATATACATACTCACCTCATCCTTTTGCGTGCGAAGAGACTGTTACGGCCATCTTGATTGAAAATGCAGCCCAAAACTCACACGGAGTGACGTATGGTGTCACCACACCAGCGAGCTGGCTGGGCGCGGTGACGTCTTCAATACAGTCACCGGCCAGCGAGATGACGCCACTGCGCAATAATTCATGCAGTGACTTCAATGAAGATGGCTGAGACGGCCTTTACGCGAGCAAATTGATTAGGGGAGTATTTATTTTTACCCTGATTAAAGGGGTTATCCGAGCCTGGAAATGCCCCCCCCCCATATGCCCGGGCCCCTCACACTGATTCTGATTCCTGGCTCCCTGGGCCGCTCCTGGTCCCCGCTGCATCTCCCCGTGCGCAGCTAAAAACATGTGGTGTTGGGTTGGGGTAGCCATAGGCAGGCGTGACTGGGATGAGCCTCCGTAGCATTGCGGGTGACGCTAGGGGGGCTCGTCCCCGTCACTGCCTGTCATTGGCTGCCCCACCCCGAAACTGGATGCTTTAATCCGCGCACGGGGAGAAGCAGCAGCGGCTGTGCGGTGACCAGAACCAGCGCAGGGAGCGGAGAGCCAGGTAAGTAGAATCATTGTGAGGGGCCTGGGCATATGGGGGGGCATTTCCAGGCTTGGAAAACCACTTTAAAGGGAACCTGTCACCTCCCAAAACCATCCCAAGCCTCCAGCAGTACCTGCGTGTAGCCAGCAGTGTGTTTCTGATGATGCCTTTCTTCCTGAAGGCAGATGCAGCAAAAGTACGGAAAATGTTGTTTTATCCCTTGCCGGCGCACTTCTCCACACGTGCTTGAAGTCAAGGATGCAGCGGCCTCCTAGCTTCAAGTCGCGGTAACCACGGCCCCTTCCCTGCCCCTTCGCTGTGTCTGACAGCTGTTAGTTCGGCTGGCTTTGCCAAACTCTCTGCATAAGCGCCGTCAGTCACAGCAAAGGGGCAGGGAAGGGCGCGGTTACCGTGACTTGAAGCATTTATTTACTTTTTATTATTCTGTATCGTCTTGTATGTAGTCACACTTAGTAAATATATTTATTCACTTAGTCTGCGTAAGCTTTTTTGTTCTCAAATCTTTTGAATTCATGTTACACTCACACAAAGAAATAATGCTGCACGCATGCCACCTACACACCTCTCACACATAGAACATATGGCTTCACACATGGCGCTTATATACAGGACACATTACATGCACAACTTTTAGCCATTGGACAGAAACACTTCCTTCTCTGACATGATCTGTCTGACAGTCACAAGCTCCCCATGCACTCTAGATTTTGGATGCTCTTAACCAACAATAGTCTAAAATGGATGTTTCATCAACAGTCTGCATTTGCAGTTTCTTCTATCCCAAACTCCATTGGGTAGACACAGTCTTACAGACAGGATTTAACCAGACTCTTTTCCTAACCCTGGATATACTGTATTATTTTACACTAGACTGTAATGTGTGTATTTTGCACGTGTTTGTAGGACATACCTCAAAAACTGGCACGCATCAGTTCTAAGTCAGGGAGGGCATAATAGGGGCATTGTGACTGCAGCTCTGTTATGGATACCTATTGATGGTGTCATGATGGGTGCCGATGGGGTGATAAAAGATGCTACTGACTGCCGTGTCTAAAGAAATAATCTCTCCAATCCAAGCCATTAACATGGGAAGTTGGTTGTCAGTTGCAACCAATTTCGGCATGTGATGATACGAGTGCAGCTCCTGAGCCCACAGCACTGTGCAGGAAGAGGTTAATGGGGTTTTCCCAATTGTGGTACAACTGTTCGATCATAAAGGGAAAGAGGTGACAACTGGGACTCTCTCCAATCCTAGGATTCTAGTTTGTGAAAGCTATGGAAAGTACTGTTTGATCTGGGTCTACCAGTTGTCAGACCCCATTAATATGACATAAATTGCATATATTATTAAAAAAAAACTTAAAGAGGACCTGTCAGCTGTCTGGACATGTCTGTTATAGTAAATACATATCTACAGCATTTTTACTTAAGACTCTCGTAGGCACTGTACCATTCCTCTGATATTCCTCCTGGAATTATGAATATGTTGACACACTGGGTGAAACCACTCCGGGTCGTGTCCCTACACTCTTCAATCAGAGCCTACAGTGTCAGACTATGTAAGGACACACCCCTTTGGCAAGGAGAATGGTAACAACTAGTTGGCAATTTATTAATACATTTCTAGTAGGGATAATATAGGAAAGGCAGACTGCAGAGTTATAAGAAAAGATGCTCCAGGCTTCTTATTTAGGGGCGACACTAATATTTACTAAAACAAACAGTGTCAGGGGAGCTGATGGGTCCTACTTAATGGTCAACCTAGCACAGAATTTGCCATTGTATAAATTCCAGCCTAGTCCCAACGATAGGAAGAAACTATCCTGGGTATGATGCATCTCCACTGATGGAACCTTTTGGTAGACATCTTAATCGTATGAGGAGGCAAACCAAACTAGACATATAATTTTATCCTTTTTTAAAGAATCTGTGAAATTTTATATTTTGGTCTTATCTTGATCTTAAATTTATTTTTAATGCAACAAGATATTTCTATAACATTACTTTTGTACTATAAGGCGTAACTATCACATGTCATGTAAGTATGCTTTCTGTCTATCCTTCAGGTCAACTGAAAATACTCAAAAATGATTCCCCTATAAAGGCAATGGTGGGTGATAACATAACCGTCCCTTGTCACTTGGCTGGCTACAAGGCTCCATCTTTGACTACTTCTACTGTTGCGGTTGACTGGAGAATAGGAACAGTAAATAAACCTGTCCTTTACTTTGATGGTAAAAATTATACCCCAAACAGATCTGGGTCATATATATCTGAAAGAAAACTTGTACAGGGAGATGCCAGTCTGTATATACCCAACCTTCAGTTCAGTGATGAAGGAGAATACACCTGTTCTGTAATCGTCACTCCTGAAGATGCCACTAGTAAAGTCACTGTGCAGGTGTCAGGTAAGTGCTGCTATCGGAGAGGAAAGAAGCTCATATAGTTCACCGAGCTCCACTCTGGAACAGTGTAGTCCAGAGCTGCACAATTCAACACTCACCCAAAAAATATGCATGTCCTATAACACATTAGTGCCATAAAGTTGCAGCTTTGTGTCCTCCCAGCAGTATGCTGTGGCGCTGCTTTGGGGCCGCTTTAAAGACGCCAAAAAGGGCCTATAGGAAAGAGCGAAGCTAAGAAAAAGCACTCTCCTTTTCATGTCATACAGCATAAAACTATTACATTATTTTTTTAAATATTCATTTTAGCTATTCCTAGCATAATAATTTGTGTTGAGCGAAGCAAGCTTTGGATCAGTCACGCGCAACTTCACAAATAACTTCCTTCGGCTCATCGGAGCCCATACATTATAATACTGTACGGAGGCAGATCTCTGTACAGTATTATTCCGAAGTTCTGAACGAAGCGACTTCGGATGAAGCATCCGCAGTTCGCTTCGCTCAACACTAATAATAATCTGTAGATATTTTTTAGACCCATATTCTTAAATCCACTATTAAATACACTGTAGTTGGGTATAAGGAAAAAAGGTCCAACCCTCAAATATACAACAATTCCTTTGGAAAAAGGACCTTGGCTGAATACATTTAAAACATCACTTTTACTAATAGAAATTTAAATCTAAACCCACATAG
Organism: Bufo gargarizans; assembly: GCF_014858855.1. NCBI lineage: Eukaryota > Metazoa > Chordata > Amphibia > Anura > Bufonidae > Bufo > Bufo gargarizans. The sequence continues at coordinate 8,739,288 of NC_058089.1, read as the reverse complement.
TGCTCAAATGAACGGTGCCTATTCCCTAAACAGAGAGGGAAAGGTTCCCGACGGGGTAGTCCCTATCGGGCAGGGTGCTCCGATTACTGCTAGGTAGGGACGGCATAGCCCCTATCCCAAACAATGTTAGGGCATTTTTGTCCCCAGAAGAGTTGCAGCAGTATACGGACCGCGCCGCCCGTCTATTTAGGATGGTTCAAAGGTAGCCACTTACCCGAGTATATCTTCAAAGAACTGGTAAGACTATTCCAATTTACACTGGCTACTGTCTACTGGTATATATATATTTATCTCCTAATAATAATATTATTTTCTTTTCCACTATTTCACCGTTCCTTTCAGCACTATGTGGTTTTAGATTTTAATTCTATCAGTAAAAGTTATGTTTTAAATGTATTCAGCCAAGGTCCTAGACCCATATTCTTCCAAAACATAATGGGGCACATTTACTATAGTGTTCGCACCTGTTTTTAGGCGTAAAATAAAGAGAGAGCTGGGCACTCACACTATCTGGACCGTACACGTTCAATGAAAATATATTAAATCTCAGCCTGACAGAACGTTAAATGTGAAAATAATAAAGTTTTTATTAGAATCAATCAAAAGGGTAATAGATAAAATCAGGCATACAGGGAATCAGAAGTGCGGAGAGGGATCAAGTAATAGACCGTCCGACACTCTCTGTGTTGGAACACACTGATAAAGGTGTAGCCTGTAGCAACAGGGTAATAATAACACTACACTTAGTACAGGGACTAGCAATGCTGATCTAATCCACTTGACAATTCCTAATGCTCTGTATGTTGAGCTGTACAGTGGATGGTCAGCACGGTTGAAGCAGCTATAGTGGGTCCTGGTGCACCCTATTAGCGCTACCCTGTTAAGTGAGCGGTATGTAACGCTTCAATACGCTCAAAGCCAGACAGCCAGTGTGAATAGGATATCACTTATTTAAGCTGCTCTATCTATTGAGCGATGAATGACACATTAAATCGCTCAGCGCGTTTCTGCATGACTCTTGTGTGTCATGTGTCGTCAGGAGCGAACATAATTCCTAACAGTGTCAGATATGAGTGAAGCTGTCGCACTGTAGCGTGCATACATCGGCGCTGTGATGGCCATGTGCAGCCAAACACACGACGGATATAAATAATCTAACACCTGCCCCCAGAAGGTATGTGCCGGCGTCAGTCACCAATCAGGGAAGGAGGCGCGTCCTCTGACACGCTCCCTGACGTGGCCGTCGCACAATAGAGCGTAATACACTCTCGGGGAGGAGCGCAAGTATGCTCAAATGTATGGGGGAACAATCATATGCGGTATGTAGTATCGAGGGACATCGCTGTAATTAGTTAATCAGGATATATAAAACGGAGGCCAATGTAATAGAAGTGACACGATGTAATAATCAAATTAAGCAACAAACTGCCATACATAATGGAGGGTATTCAATGTGATGAGGATACTTGGCTTGCCAGCCTAGATATGGAGGCCTTGTACAGCTCCATTCCACATGACACTGGTTGTTTAGCTGTGCGGGCCTTCCTTCAACAGAGGGGCGAACATCTTAATCGACACAACGTTTTTGTGATGGATTTATTGGACTTTGTCCTGAGTCACAATGTGTTCCTCTTTAACCGTAAAGTTTTCCACCAGCTCAGGGGAGTTGCGATGGGCAGTCCGTGTGCCCCAACTTATGCAAATCTCTACCTGGGCTGGTGGGAAAGAGAGGTCGTCTTTAGTGAAGCTATGGAATAGTACACATCGTCGATATTAATCTGGATCAGATATATCAACGACGTGTTTATACTGTGGAAGGGGACCAAGGATTGTTGTATTCAATTCATAGCTGAGCTTAACAATAACCAGCTAGGTCTGTTCTTCACGTCTGACATTAATGAGCATGAAATCACGTTCTTGGATCTGACTGTTGCTGTGGGGACAGATAAGAAGATCACCACAAATCTGCTCCTCAAGCAGACTGCTACCAACAGCCTGCTGAGGTGGGATAGTGGCCATCCCCTAGCCCTCAGGAGTGGCATCCCCAAGGGCCAATACCTGAGGGCTAGGAGGAATAGCTCAGAAATGAGGGATTTTAAGGTGGCCGCAAACGATCTGAGGACTCGGTTCATGCGCAGAGGTTATCCTCAACATACTTTCAAAAGAGCATACCATCACTCTATGAGTATTAGCCGCGATCAATTACTGGTCCCCAAGCAAAGGTTGCATGGTCAGAACACTCCAAGGATTATAGCCACGTATGATAAAGCGGAGAAACAGGTACGTGAGATCCTTCAGAGACACTGGCCCATTTTACAGTCAGATCCGGACAATGGTCAGTTAGTGTTAGACCGTCCCCCTATCACATATCGGCGCAGTTCAAATATACGCGACAGCCTGGTTCATAGCACTTACCTACACCCAACACCTGATACATGGCTAAAAAATACACTAACTGGGACCTTTCCATGTGGAGCATGTGTTATCTGTGGCAATATTATGAAAGGGACATTCTTCACTAGTCATGTGACTAAGGAAAGATTTTCCATCAGATGCACATCAGTGGGAGTTGTGCATTTATTGACTTGTCAATGTGGTGTGCAATATGTGGGTAAGACTAGACGTGAGCTGAGGAGACGTATTGGCGAACACCTACTCGACATTAAAAATAACCGTGACACATCTGTGCCACGCCATGATTGTGATCATGGCGGTAATCCAGATGTGCTTAACCACCTCCGGACCGCCTAACGCGCCGATGCGTCCGGAAGGTGGTTGCTTTTCTCCTCCTGGACGCATCGGCGCGTCATCTCGCGAGACGCGAGATTTCGCCGCAGCCGGCCCGCACATGCGCATCGCGGGCCGGCATTTCATAGAGGAGTATTTCGTCAGGACCTGCCAGCCAGCGATCATTGGCTGGCAGGTTGCTGATTTTCAAAAAAGCCAATCACAGAGCCATATAGCAGATCATATTTGTAAATATGATCTGTTATATGGCTGCCTGCTCCTCTGCTGGTTCTTTTCGTCGGTTGGATCCAGCAGAGGAGCAGGCTACACTGTGAGTACACCAACACTACACATACTAGCCCCAGATCACCCCCCTGAACCCCTATTAACCCTTTGATCACCCCTTCTAGCCCCTGTCAATCACTAGTGAAAGGAAAAAAAGTGATCAGTGCAAACTGTCACTTTTTTTTTTCACTGGTATTGACCGTTAGGTTTTAGGTATAGTTTAGGTCCCTTGGTTAGGTAGTTAGGGATCAGTTAGCGCCCAGCCCACCGCACCGCAGTCCGTTATTCGCTGATTAGCGTATCGCTAATCAGCATTTGTACTTTTATAGTATCTGGAAGTGATCAAAACTGATCACGGTCAGATCTATAACTGTATTAGTGTCACTTTAGGTTCGCCCTCCACCCAAAACGCAGTGTTTGCCCGATCAGGCCTGATCGGTCGCCCACACGTGCGTTCGCCCACACCCGCCCCACCGCAGTGACAAAAAAAAATTTTTTTTTGATCGCTGCACATCCACTTTACACGCACTGCGGCGATAAAAAAATCACTTTTGATATTTTTTATCAACCGCAGCGGCCTCCGGTACTTCGCTAGCCTCCCCTTTGTAAGACAGGCTTGCTTTTTTTACCTGGGTAGTCTCAGGGAATACCCCTAAATTTAGTTGCCCACATGTCAAACAGGGGGTATTCCTCTGAAGAGGCCTACAGGCTTCTGACCCAGTCGGATGAGGAGTGGGAACCCTCATCTGATGAATCCAGCGGGTCAGAATACGAACCTGTAGAAAGCAGCGGCTCTCTGACCCAAAGTTCGGACGAGGAGGCTGAGGTCCCTGATAGAACCAGGCGTACCCGGCCCCGTGTTGCTAGACCGCAGGTTGCGCAGGATCCGCTTCAAGAGCATCAGAGTGGGGCTGGTGCTGCCGGATTACGTGGTGAGGCATACACCAGCAGACCAGCCCATCCTGGACCTAGTACCAGCACTGCCGTACAACCTGGTGAAGTAGCGAGCACCAGAAGGGCAGTTGAAGCTGGTACGGTGGCACGAGCAGTAGTGACCCCGTCGCAGCCACCGCAAAGACGTGCCCGTAGAGCCCCTAGAATCCCAGAGGTGCTGGCAAACCCTGATTGGCAGCCCCCAACTTCAGCCGCACCTGTAGTTCCCCCTTTCACCGCCCTGTCTGGAGTTCGGGTTGAGACAGCTCAGATCGGTTCGGCCCTGGGATTTTTTGAGCTGTTCTTGACTGCGGAGCTCTTAGACATAGTCGTGGCAGAGACAAACCGGTATGCCACACAATTTATAACCGCTAACCCGGGAAGCTTTTATGCCCAGCCTTTCCGGTGGAAACCAGTCCAAGTTTCCGAATTTAAAACTTTTCTGGGCCTCCTCCTCAACATGGGCCTGACAAAAAAACATGAATTGCGGTCATATTGGTCCACGAACCCAATTCATCACATGCCCATGTTCTCTGGTGCAATGTCCAGGACACGATTTGAGACCATCCTGCGTTTCTTGCACTTTAGTGACAACACCGCCTCCCGTCCCAGAGGCCACCCTGCTTTTGACCGGCTCCACAAAATTCGGCCCCTCATAGACCATTTCAACCAGAAATTTGCAGATTTGTATACCCCTGAGCAAAACATCTGCGTAGACGAGTCCCTAATACATTTTACCGGGCGCCTTGGCTTCAAACAATACATCCCAAGCAAGCGCGCCCGGTATGGGGTCAAATTGTATAAGCTCTGTGAAAGGGCCACAGGCTATACCCACAAATTTCGTGTCTATGAGGGAAAAGATCAGACCCTGGAGCCGGTCGGTTGCCCTGACTACCTGGGGAGCAGTGGGAAGATAGTTTGGGACTTGGTGTCACCCTTATTCGGCAAGGGGTACCATCTTTATGTGGACAATTTTTACACAAGTGTGGCCCTCTTTAGGCATTTGTTTCTAGAACGGATTGGCGCCTGTGGTACCACGCGAACTAGTCGCGCGGGCTTCCCCCAACGGCTCGTTAGCACCCGTCTTGCAAGGGGGCAGAGGGCCGCACTGTGTAACGAAGAACTGCTCGCGGTGAAATGGAGAGACAAGCGTGACGTTTACATGCTCTCCTCCATTCACGCAGACACGACAATACAAATTGAGCGAGCAACCCGTGTCATTGAAAAGCCCCTCTCAGTCCACGACTATAACCTCCACATGGGAGGGGTCGACTTCAATGACCAGATGTTGTCTCCGTATTTAGTTTCCCGCAGAACCAGACGCTGGTATAAGAAGGTGTCTGTATATTTGATTCAATTGGCGCTGTATAATAGTTTTGTTCTCTACAGTAAGGCTGGGAGAACTGGATCCTTCCTCAAATTTCAGGAAGAGATCATTGAGAACCTCCTGTATCCAGAAGGTTCCGTGGCCCCATCCACCAGTGTAGTTAGCCGTCTACACGAGCGACATTTCCCCAATGTCGTTGCTGGTACCTCAACCCAACCGTCACCCCGAAAAAGATGTCGTGTCTGTAGCAGGAGTGGAATAAGGCGTGACACCCGGTATTTCTGTCCTGACTGTCCTGACCACCCTGCCCTATGCTTAGGGGATTGTTTCCGAAAGTACCACACACAGGTACACCTAGCATAGGGATCACATCTCACCAGGATAGGCACACAGGGCTATTAGGGCCCATTCACTCACACAGCTGCTGCAAACGTCTCCTTTCACATGGGACAAAGTGCATAACGCACTTCGCCACATCTTTGGGCGATTTGCGCTTTGCACATTGACCCATGGGGGAGGAGAGGTTTGTTCTATAAAAGGTAAAAAAACAAAAAAAAAAAAAAAAAAAAAAACAGGTAAGCAAACAGGTTAATGTTTAGTTCCAAAAGTTAAAGTTACATGTTCTGTTCCAAAGTTAATAAAATTATTGCGTTGTGGCCTGGTTTTTTCTTTTTTTTTTTTTTTGTCTTTTTACCTTCCAGGTGGACCAACCGATGAACTAGCTGCAGCACCGATGTGCATTCTGACAGAAGCATTGCGCTGCTGTCAGATTACACGCAAGTCGGTGTATGCGGCGCTGCAAGACGGGATTTTCTCCTCTGCAGTGACAGATACGTTTGCCGAAGCATACGAGCTGAGGAGGAGGCGGCGTTCCTATGCTTTGGCAAACACTTTGTATATATATATATATAAAAAAAAAAATCCCGGCAATGATTTATTCATCCACATCGATTGATGCGAATGGAGAAATCTGGTTTGCCAGGGCATACGAGCTAAGTGGGTATGGATGTAGGGCGGAGCTCCTATGTCCTGGCAGACGCCTTTCCCCTCCATTTTTTTTTTTTGGCAGAGATTTTTTCATCCACATTGATCGATGCGAATGAAGAAATCTGTGCCGTTCATTTTTTTCTTTCAGCCCAGAAGCTGAACGGAAAAAAAAATCTCATTACCTGTATGCTCAATATAAGGAGAATAGCAGAAACTCCTAATGCTGGCCATACATGTAATGATTGCGGAGACCCTCAAATGCCAGGGCAGTACAAACACCCCACAACTGACCCCATTTTGGAAAGAAGACACCCCAAGGTATTTGCTGAGGGGCATATTGAGTCCATGAAAGATTGAAATTTTTGTCCTAAGTTAGCGGAAAGTGAGACTTTGTGAGAAAAAACAAAAAAAAATCAATTTCCGCTAACTTATGCGAAAAAAAAAAAATTCTATGAACTTGCCAGGCCCCTCATTGGATACCTTGGGGTGTCTTCTTTCCAAAGTGGGGTCACATGTGGGGTATTTATACTGCCCTGGCTTTTTAGGGGCCCTAAAGCGTGAGAAGAAGTCTGGGATCCAAATGTCTAAAAATGCCCTCCTAAAAGGAATTTGGGCCCCTTTGCGCATCTAGGCTGCAAAAAAGTGTGACACATCTGGTATCGCCGTACTCAGAAGAAGTTGGGGAATGTGTTTTGGGGTGTCATTTTACATATACCCATGCTGGGTGAGAAAAATATCTTGGTCAAATGCCAACTTTGTATAAAAAAATGGGAAAAGTTGTCGTTTGCCAAGATATTTTTCTCACCCAGCATGGGTATATGTAAAATGACACCCCAAAACACATTCCCCAACTTCTCCTGAGTACGGCGATACCAGATGTGTCACACTTTTTTGCTGCCAAGGTGGGCAAAGGGGCACATATTCCAAAGTGCACCTTTCGGATTTTGCAGGGCATTTTTTACACATTTTGATTGCAAGGTACTTCTCACACATTTGGGCCCCTAAATTGCCAGGGCAGTATAACTACGCCACAAGTGACCCCATTTTGGAAAGAAGACACCCCAAGGTATTCCGTGAGGGGCACGGCGAGTTCCTAGAATTTTTTATTTTTTGTCACAAGTTAGCGGAAAATGATGATTTTTTTTTTTTTCTCTTTTTTCCTTACAAAGTCTCATATTCCACTAACTTGCGACAAAAAATAAAAAATTCTAGGAACTCGCCATGCCCCTCACGGAATACCTTGGGGTGTCTTCTTTCCAAAATGGGGTCACTTGTGGCGTAGTTATACTGCCCTGGCAATTTAGGGGCCCAAATGTGTGAGAAGTACCTTGCAATCAAAATGTGTAAAAAATGCCCTGCAAAATCCGAAAGGTGCACTTTGGAATATGTGCCCCTTTGCCCACCTTGGCAGCAAAAAAGTGTGACACATCTGGTATCGCCGTACTCAGGAGAAGTTGGGGAATGTGTTTTGGGGTGTCATTTTACATATACCCATGCTGGGTGAGAAAAATATCTTGGTCAAATGCCAACTTTGTATAAAAAAATGGGAAAAGTTGTCTTTTGCCAAGATATTTCTCTCACCCAGCATGGGTATATGTAAAATGACACCCCAAAACACATTCCCCAACTTCTCCTGAGTACGGCGATACCACATGTGTGACACTTTTTTGCTGCCAAGGTGGGCAAAGGGGCGCATATTCCAAAGTGCACCTTTCGGATTTCACCGGTCATTTTTTACACATTTTGATTGCAAAGTTCTTCTCACACATTTGGGCCCCTAAATTGCCAGGGCAGTATAACTACACCACAAGTGACCCCATTTTGGAAAGAAGACACCCCAAGGTATTCTGTGAGGGGCATGGCGAGTTCCTAGAATTTTTTATTTTTTGTCGCAAGTTAGTGGAATATGAGACTTTGTAAGAAAAAAAATAAAATAAAAAATCATCATCATTTTCCGCTAACTTGTGACAAAAAATAAAAAGTTCTATGAACTCACTATGCCCATCAGCGAATACCTTAGGGTGTCTACTTTCCGAAATGGGGTCATTTGTGGGGGTTTTCTACTGTCTGGGCATTGTAGAACCTCAGGAAACATGACAGGTGCTCAGAAAATCAGAGCCGTTTCAAAAAGCGGAAATTCACATTTTTGTACCATAGTTTGTAAATGCTATAACTTTTACCTAAACCATTTTTTTTTTTGCCCAAACATTTTTTTTTTATCAAAGACATGTAGAACTATAAATTTAGCGAAAAATTTATATATGGATGTCGTTTTTTTTGCTAAATTTCACAGCTGAAAGAGAAAAATTTCATTTTTTTGCAAAAAAATCGTTATATTTTGATTAATAACAAAAAAAGTTAAAATGTCAGCAGCAATAAAATACCACCAAATGAAAGCTCCATTAGTGAGAAGAAAAGGAGGTAAAATTCATTTGGGTGGTAAGTTGCATGACCGAGCGATAAACGGTGAAAGGAGTGTAGTGCCGAAGTGTAAAAAGTGGCCTGGTCATGAAGGGGGTTTCACCTAGCGGGGCTGAAGTGGTTAAAGGGATTCTGTCACCTCCCCTAACCCAAAAAACGATTTTAAAGCAGCCATGAAGCACAGCTTACCTTGATTAGGCTGTGCTCTTTTATCTTGTAATCCGTCCAGCAGTTTCTGCAAAAAACGACTTTTATTGATATGCAAATGAGTCCTGAATGTGCCCAGAGGGGCGTTTTGTTCCCCTCTTACAGTGCCCAGCCCGCCTTCCTTGCACTGTCTAACCGCCCCCAGCCTGCCACAGCCTCTCCTCCCCCTCCCTCACGCCGAACCCACTGAGGGCTGCGCCTGTGCGATCAGCAGGAGACTGAGGGCAGAAGCTTCATCCTCGTCACTGGGCATGCGCCGAGCCCAGTGACGTCCGATGCTCGCTCTTCCCTCAGTCAGCAGGGACTTGGCGCATGCCCAGTGACGAGGATGAAGCTCCAGCCCTCAGTCTCCTGCTGATCGCACAGGCGCAGCCCTCAGTGGGTACTGCGCCTGTGCGAGAGTTCATTCGGCGTGAGGGAGGGGGAGGAGAGGGAGAGAGGCTGTGGCAGGCTGGGGGCGGTTAGACAGTGCAAGGAAGGCGGGCTGGGCACTGTAAGAGGGGAACAAAACGCCCCTCTGGGCACATTCAGGACTCATTTGCATATCAATAAAAGTCGTTTTTTGCAGAAACTGCTGGACGGATTACAAGATAAAAGAGCACAGCCTAATCAAGGTAAGCTGTGCTTCATGGCTGCTTTAAAATCGTTTTTTGGGTTAGGGGAGGTGACAGAATCCCTTTAAGGTTCAGGGGATTGAGCACATTGTGAAATCCATTCACGGAGGGGACATTGATGTGTCGCTGCTCCGCAAGGAAACCGAATGGATCTTTAAGTTAGATACTGTCGAGAAGGTGGAGTGGGGAGTCCCTCAGGGATCTCCCCTCTCGCCATTACTCTTTAACATATATGTCCGACCTCTGCTCGCTATTCTGAACAAGTATAACATCAGCTATGAGTCTTATGCGGACGATACACAGATCCTTTTGAGAGTATCAAAATCCGCTGATGACTACAAGCTCACGCAAGAAGGACTAAATAAGGCCAGGAACTGGCTAGCACATAACCACCTCAAACTCAACCTGACCAAGACTGAGCTTATTGCACTACATAAAACACCTGAGGCTGCCGCCCCGTCTATCTTTGGGGAAAACGTTGCCATCGCCACACAAGGAAAGAGTCTGGGGATACTCTTGGATCAAGAAATGAGCCTCCGTCCCCAGATTAAAGAAGTAATACGGAAAGCAAACTTCGCCCTATTCCTTCTAAAAAAAAGCCCTACCGTTTCTCCCCAACACATGCAGACAGGTCGTGGTGGGAGCTCTAGTCAACTCCCACCTGGACTATGGTAATGCAATGTATGCGGGGCTGCCAGAGAAAGATCTGGGAGCTCTGCAACACTGTCAAAACAGAGCCATCCGGCTCATCAAGAAACTAGACTGGACAGATTCTGTCACAAAAGCACGCAGGGAACTCCACTGGCTCCGAGTGAAAGAGAGAGTGCAGTTTAAGCTGTGGTGCTTAACACACAAAGCTCTCTACAAAACAGGTTCCATCTACCTGCAAAAAAAGATAACACGTCACCATCCGCCTAGAGAACTGAGATCCACCTCAGCCTCCCTTCTGTCGGTGCCAAGAACCCGCCTCAAGACAAGGGGGGACAGACGTTTCTCAGTATTGGCCCCCAAGATCTGGAACTCCCTCCCAGAACACATTAGAACAACATCAAATTACCTGGAATTTAGGAAGTTGGTTAAGACCTGGCTTTTTGTGTAGGATGACGTAGGGGCCCACCAATATAGCCGTCAACAAGCGCTTCGATCGGATTGAGTTCCTCTAGAGCGATATACAAGGACTTAGTAACATAACATAACTGTATACCCTAAGGGATTAAATGAGGCCGTCTAATTTTCCTGCTTTATCTAGGACAGTGAGGATGAACCTTTTACAGACAGAGTGCCCAAACTGCAACCCAAAACCCACTTATTTATCGCAAAGTCCCAACACAGCAATTTAATCTGAACACTACAGTGCAATATAGTATATCTTCCATGTACTTTACCTATAATAGCTTGCCTACATTCAATGCGCTGCCTGTGCTGTTCATAGTGCGCCCTGCGTTGATGAAAAATCTAAAGCTCATTGGTACAACTTAGACTTTTTCCAGTCCGCGGGTGCCCACAGAGAGGGCTCTGAGTGCCACCTCTGGCACCTGTGTCATAGTTTCGCCATCACTGATCTAGGAGGTCATGGGACGGCAGATATGGTCCTGATGTGTATCAGCCCATCACTTTGTCATTACTAGAGACTCTGGTCGTGACATATGCAGTGTGTGATTTGAAGTATGATATCATCCCGTATCATTTATGGGGTGGTACACTCCATGTTAGTTGTCTTCTCCATTATGTATGTCTGTTTGTTGCTTAATTTGATTATTACATTGTGTTACTTCTCTTACATTGGCCTCCGTTATATATCCTGATTAATTACAGCGATGTCCCTCGATACTACATACCGCATATGAGTGTTCCCCCATACATTTAAGCATACTTGTGCTCCTCCCCGAGAGTGTATTACGCTCTATTGTGCGACGGCCACGTCAGGGAGCGTGTCAGAGGACGCACCTCCTTCCCTGATTGGTGGTGACGCCGGCACATACCTTCTGGGGGGCGGGTGTTCGATTATTTATATTCGGCGTGTGTTTGGCCGCACACGGCCATCACAGCGCCGATGTATGCACGCTACAGTGCGACAGCTTCACTCATATCTGACACTGTTAGGAATTATGTTCGCTCCTGATGACACATGACACACAAGAGTCATGCAGAAATGCGTTGAGCAATTTAATGTGTCATTCATCGCTCAATAGATAGGGCAGCTTAAATAAGTGATATCCTATTCACACTGGCTGTCTGGCTTTGAGCGTATTGAAGCGTTACATACCGCTCACTTAACAGGGTAGCGCTAATAGGGTGCACCAGGGCCCACTATAGCTGCTTCAACCCTGCTGACCATCCACTGTACAGCTCAACATACAGAGCATTAGGAATTGTCAGGTGGATTAGATCAGCATTGCTAGTCCCTGTACTAAGTGTAGTGTTATTATTACCCTGTTGCTACAGGCTACACCTTTATCAGTGTGTTCCAACACTGAGCGTGTCGGACGGTCTATTACTTGATCCCTCTCCGCACCTCTGATTCCCTGTATGCCTGATTTTATCTATTACCCTTTTGATTGATTCTAATAAAAACTTTATTATTTTCACATTTAACGTTCAGTCAGGCTGAGATTTAGTAGGTGGAACTTTATTATTAATATATAAGAAAATAAAATTAGTGGTATACTGTACACATTTGATAATGAATGGTCTGGCCAGACTATAAAATGTAGCAATTCACTCAAAGAGGGACTAAGTGCGGAGTAATAGATGGATCCGATAGATCTGCCATAAAACTAATCGCACTGTATTATAACAATTGACAAATTACTGCATCCAACTGATACAATGATCGCAATTCTCTGATAATAATCGCATGAAATAAAATAGTCTCTCTATACGTTTCCACAATGATAGTGTCAGGAATGTTCGTAGTGCTCCAAATCACATAATCTTGAAAATATATCCAATTAGCTGTCGTATTAAAGTCAACTTGTATAAGCGTAAAAATCGAACATCACAGCCAACATATCGCTTGAGTTTTCTTCTGCACAGTAAGTTATACTCACAAGGTTCGATCAAGGACGGGATTCGGTGTACGCTTCGCGGCGTCCCGCATGGTATCCTGCACCAGGCCCCCCCGCTCCTGCTAACTTACGTGAGTGTTGAAATTTTCCACTAGAGGCACATAATAAATCGATGAACGTTGGTTCGTAATGTGATGTCGTGAATTCCAAGACTTTCTTGGTTTGTATAGTCTTTGCAGGCGTCTGCCTTATACACGTGCTTTCCCAACTGGCGCCAGTGTTTTCGTTCGTAATTCCGGGTCGTAGGTTGTCACGAACTTAAAATTTCTATACAGAAAGTGGAACCACTAAAGAAGGGACCATCCAAAGTCCCGAAATGCGTTTGGTTTAGATCCTCCATGTGAATATAAAAATAATCGCAACTTACAGCAATAATTCTGTATAGAAAGTTTTCTATTTTTTGTGAATTTTTCAATCTATTTACTTATGTAGGTTCGCTTTTTTTATGCATAAATTAGGCGCAAAAACAGTCTAACTTTTACTCCACTCCAGGCTTATTTTTATTCAACAGTTTTAAGTGATAAAGAGACTTTTATTGCATTAAAAGTCACACTTTCTGGGAGACATGCCACTGTTCTCCGCACATATGCGACAATTTTTCATGCTGAAATAAATTAGACTAGTTTAAGTGAAAATGAACCTGTCTAAGGCTGCTTTCACACTAGCGTTCGGGTTTCCGTTCGTGAGCTCCGTTTGAAGGAGCTCACGAGCGGACCCGAACGCAGCCGTCCAGCCCTGATGCAGTCTGAATGGAGGCGGATCCGCTCAGACTGCATCAGTCTGGCGGCGTTCAGCCTCCGCTCCGCTCGCCTCCGCACGGACAGGCGGACAGCTGAACGCTGCTTGCAGCGTTCGGGTGTCCGCCTGGCCGTGCGGAGGCGTGCGGATCCGTACAGACTTTCAATGTAAGTCAATGGGGACGGATCCGTTTGAAGATGCCACAATGTGGCTCAATCTTCAAGCGGATCCGTCCCCCATTGACTTTACATTGAAAGTCTGGACGGATCCGTACGAGGCTATTTTCACACTTAGCTGTTCTATGCTAAAAATAATGCAGACGGATCCGTACTGAACGGAGCCTCCGTCTGCATTATTATGGGCGGATCCGTTCAGAACGGATCCGCCCGAACGCTAGTGTGAAAGTAGCCTTAGGCTGAGTTCACACGAGCGTGACAGATTAGGTCCGGATGCGTTCAGGGTGCGTTCAGTTAAACTCGCACCATTTTGCAAGCAAGTTCAGTCAGTTTTGTCTGCGATTGCGTTTAGTTGTTCAGTTTTTTCCGCGCGGGTGCACTGCGTTTTGATGCGTTTTTAACTCGCGTGATAAAAAACTGAAGGTTTACAAACAACATCTCCTAGCAACCATCAGTGAAAAACGCATTGCACCCGCACTTGCTTGCGGATGCAATGCGTTATTCACGCAGCCCCATTCACTTCTATGGAGCCAGGGCTGCGTGAAAAACGCAGAATATAGAGCATTTTAAAGCATTGCAGAACTGATGCGTGAAAAAAAACGCTCATGTACACAGCCCCTTTGAAATGAATGGGTCAGGATTCAGTGCAGGTGCAATGCGTTCACCTACTGCATTGCACCCGCGCGGAAATCTCGCCCGTGTGAACGCAGCCTAAGGCCCCTTTCACACGGGCGACTTTTCCGTGCGGGTGCGATCCGTGCGGCGAACGTATGGCACCCGCACTAAATCCTGACCCATTCATTTCTATGGGGCTGTGCACATGAGCGTTGTTTTGAACGCATCACTTGTACGTTCAGTGCAAATCGCAGCATGCTCTATAATGTCCGATTTTGACGTGACGCAGGCCCCATAGAAGTGAATGGGGTGTGTGAAAATCGGATGGCATCCGCAAGCAAGTACGGATGCCGTGCGATTTGCACGCATGGTTGCTAGGAGACCATCGGGATGGAGACCCGATCATTATTATTTTCCCTTATAACATGGTTATAAGGGAAAATAATAGCATTCTGAATACAGAATGCATAGTAAACCAGCGCTAGAGGGGTTAAAATAAAATAAAAATAATTTAACTCACCTTAGTCCACTTGCTCGCGAAGCCGGCATCTCCTTGTGTCTCCGCTGCTGATGAACAGGACCTGGGATGAGCTGCTCCATTAAATAAAGCTTAAGGACCTTCGATGACGTCACTCCGGTCATCACATGATCTTTTACCATGGTGAATCACCATGGTAAAAGATCATGTGACGTACCATGTGATGACCGGAGTGACGTCATCGAAGGTCCTTAACCGGTATTTAATGGAGCAGCTCATCCCAGGTCCTGTTCATCAGCAGCGGAGACACAAGGAGATGCCGGCTTCGCGAGCAAGTGGACTAAGGTGAGTTAAATTATTTTTTATTTTATTTTAACCCCTCTAGCGCTGGTTTACTATGCATTCTGTATTCAGAATGCTATTATTTTCCCTTATAACCATGTTATAAGGGAAAATAATACAATCTTCAGAACATCAATCCCAAGCCCGAACTTCTATGAAGAAGTTCGGGTTTGGGTACCAAACATGCGCGATTTTTCTCACGCGAGTGCAACGCATGACAATGTTTTGCACTTGCGCAGAAAAAATCGCGCATTTTCCCGCAACGCACCCGGCTCTTAGCCGGGCCAAAAAAATGACGCCCGTGTGAAAGAGGCCTAAGGGTGCTGGCACACAGCGCAGTTCTGACATGCATTCAGGATGCAGTTTTTCTTTATTGTAGCGAGCTGAAATTACTTTAATCATTACCACAATGCAGAACACCAGGGTTTAATGAGGCTGCTAAACTGAAAACTGCATCCTGAATGCATGTCAGAACTGCACTGTGTGCCATCACCCTAAGGCCTCATTCACGCGGCCGTTGTGCGACCTTTCCGTGCATTGGGGATTGCAATTTGCGGTCCCCAATGCACGGGCAACATCCATGAGGCGGCCGGGATGGATCGAGACCCATTCAACTTGAATGGGTCCGTGATTCCGTGCCTCCGTTCCGCACCGCATCTCCTGGATTGCAGACCCATTCAGGTGAATGGGTCCGCATCCGGGATGCGGGGTGCACACGGCCAGTGCCTGTGTATTGCGGACTCACTGTGTGCGGGCCGTAATACGGCCACTGCCGAGCAACGGCCGTGTGCATGAGACCTTACTGAAAAAGAACCACCAGAGGTCAGACTAATAAAAATACACCGAGTCTAATTCATCAACGGCAAAAGACTGACAGCCGAATGAAATACACCTAATTTTACATCTAAAAACAACCAAGCTTGATAAATGACCCCCAATGAGTTTAAACTCTCAGGCCGGGTTCACATGTGATTGATTACCTGCAAATTTGCCATTGTGGATTTGCAAGCAACAAATACTAGCAATGTGGATTAGAAGTTCTCAATTCTCATCTACACGCTGTGTAAAAAAACTGCAGCATAAATTGGCCTGTGGTGAGGATTTTAAATCTGCAGCGTGTCAATTTATGCTGCAGATCTCACCCTTTGCAATCGAGGGGCTGAAGTCTGCTGGCTTTTCAGCGGCAAAAACTGTATGTAATACATGCAGTTTTGCTGCAGTTTTTGCTGTGGAAATGCAGCAAAAATCACACTAGATGTTTGAAGACTTAGGACAGCAAGCACAGCGATTTTTGGAAACTTCCTCAGAAATTTTTTGCAACAAAATCTGTTATGCCTCTTTCACACGGGCGTCCCGGATTTGCTCCGGATGCGTCGCGTGTGCATTACGGGAAACCCGCGTCAGTGCGCACGCAATTTCAGACAGTTTTGACTGCGATTGCGTTGCATTCAGTTTTTTCCACGCGAGCGCAATGTATTTTGCATGCACGTGATAAAAAGCTGTCACACCCTCTGCACTTTTTAATTGACAGAGCCGTGGTCCTGTCAAAGTGCAGAGGGCACAGCAGCTGCAGAGAGAGCAGCACCTCTAGGTGTAACGACAACACCCCCATTGCTCTTAGATGCTCATTTGCATATATTAAAACATAATTTTTCTCAGCTTCATAGGTACAATTCTGCTGACAGAAGCCCTTTAAGGACCAGTAACATGTCCCCCTTACTTTTCCAGCAATCATAACTTTTACATTTTTTCTTCAAAACGCAAGGAAAACTATACATATACGGTATCGCCGGATTCGTACTGATCTGTAGAATAAAAGTAACTGGTCAATTTTATCGTACATTGAACGTCGTAATGAAAAAACCCGTAAAACTGTAGTGGAATCGCTATATTTTTGCAATTTCACCCCATTTGGAATTTTTTTCCCCGCTTCCCACTACATCATGTGCAATATTAAATGGTGGCGTTAGAAAGCACAACTTGTCCCACAAAAAACAAGCCCTCATATGGCTATGTGAGCAGACAAATAAAAAAAGTTATGGCTTTGGTAAGGCAGGGAGCGCAAAACAAAAACGACAAAAAAAAACTTTCAGTCCTGAAAGGGTTAAAGGGTTATCCCATCTTAGACGATGGGGGCATATCGCTAGGATATGCCCCCATTGTCTGATAGGTGCGGGTCCCACCTCTGGGACCCGCACCTACAAGGAGAACGGAGCCAAGGAGAGTTGCGGCTGGAGGACCCCGGGTTTCCTTGTGTCCGTCCACCACCAGGCGCAGCTCCCCGCCTCTCCCATTGAAGTGAATGGGAGCGCATCGCGCATGCGCTGCCACCGCTTCCATTCATTTCTATGGGGCCGACGGAAATACCCGAGCCTATTTTTGGCTGCTACATAGAAATGAATGGAAGGCGGCCGCGCATGCGCAGTGCACCCTTCTCAAATTTCTCTGCTCCGTTCTCCTTGTAGGTGCGGGTCCCAGAGGTGGGACCCGCACCTATCAGACAATTGGAGCGTATCCTAGCGATATGCCCCCATTGTCTAAGATGGGATAACCCCTTTAAGGTACATGTTTCTTGATGCAGTTATGAAAGCAAAATCAGGAGTGCAACATAAAGAATATGTCAGCAATTTGCTCTACAGTCCTGAGGGATCTTGACCAGATGGAATAGCCTTCAGTCCCCACACACATCATTGTGCACTGGACATCCAAGACCCTGTCACCGGTTCTCCTTACCTAGACCACTTCTGGTAGGTACTAACCACTGAATACCGGGAACACCCTACAACAATGGGTCTGGGTATCTCCAAAAAGGCCAGTCATCTCGCCACAGAAATGTTATGAATCGAGTGTTTACCTGCTGACAAATACATCACAACCAATGACAGACACCACTGTCACAAGATAATCAATGTTGTTCACTTCGCCTGACAGATCAGTGATTTTAATGTTTGAACCAGCAATATTATAAATGTCAAATAATTAGAATTATAATTTACATGTCTCTCTCTTCAGCTATGCCATCTTGTAGGCTCAGTGACTCCACACTAGTAATGGATCCTGACGAGGAGAGATCTGTCACTTGTTATGTGAACGGCTTCTATCCAGAAAGTGTGGAAATACAATGGCTGAAGTACAGTAAAGCTTCCTCCAAACAATCTGAACTGAATAGCCAGACCTGCACCAGTGAGCCCGTCCAGAACCACGATGGGACCTACAATGTGACCAGTGTCCTGTTTATGAGACCTGTGAGCACAGATATGGACGGAGACGTGTATTCCTGTGTAGTCTCCCACAGGTCGCTGACAGATCGTCTGACATCTAATGTTACTCTCTCAGTGAACTCTATTATATGTAAGTATCTAAGTCATTAGGAATGTTCTTGTAATGCACATTACACCAACCTTTATGGCCACTGAACATTAACCTCCTAAAGCCTCATTCACACTCTCAAGAATGTTACTTGCATTTTTAACCCCTTAAGCCTCATGCACACGGCCGTTGTTTGGGTCCGCATCCGAGCCGCTGTTTTTGCGGCTCGGATCTGGACCCATTAACTTCAATGGGGCCGCAAAAGATGCGGATAGCACTGGGCCTCCGCCTTTTCTTACAGCAGAGAGTGGGGACACGGCTGTAACATATTACTGCTCTAAAGGCCCGGACCGGCAGGAGTGCCGATCTGGGCTGTTTAACCACTTACATGCCATTGGCAATGGCGCCACCATGCACATTACACCATGCACGTTACAAAGGGAGCAGACTACCTCTGTCTCCCATCAGCACCCTGTAAATTAGATTATAGGGTACCAATGCCAGTGCAGGCAGGCCGGGCCTCCAACTTTTTCCAGCAGGCTGCGCCTCTCTGGCACAGCCTGCTGGTGAATGTCAGGAGAGGACCGACATTAAAATACATTGCGCTATAGGAATAAATCAAAAGATCGCCTATTATAGTCCCCTTGTGGGACTATTAAATGGTTAGAAAAAGGTTAAAAAAAAATTAGGAAGAGATGCTTTGAAAATTATTTTTAGGCCTCTTTCACACGGGCGAGATTTCTAACCATTTAATAGTCCCACACTATTTTACTATGCATTCTGTATTAAGAATGCTATTATTTTCCCTTATAACCATGTTAGAAGGGAAAATAATACAATCTACACAACACCGATCCCAAATCCGAACTTCTGTGAAGAAGTCCAGGTTCGGGTCTGGGTACCAAACATGCCGATTTTTCTCACGTGTTTTTACCACGCATTTTCCCGCAACGCAACCGCATCTGTTCCCGCATGTCACCCGCAACGCCCGTGTAAACCCAGCCTTAGGCCCCTTTCACACGGGCGACTTTTCCGTGCGGGTGCGATCCGTGCGGCGAACGTATGGCACCCGCACTAAATCCTGACCCATTCATTTCTATGGGGCTGTGCACATGAGCGATGTTTTTAACGCATCACTTGTACGTTCAGTGCAAATCGCAGCATGCTCTATAATGTCCGATTTTGACGTGACGCAGGCCCCATAGAAGTGAATGGGGTGCGTGCAAATCGGATGGCATCCGCAAGCAAGTACGGATGCCGTGCGATTTGCACGCATGGTTGCTAGGAGACCATCGGGATGGAGACCCGATCATTATTATTTTCCCTTATAACATGGTTATAAGGGAAAATAATAGCATTCTGAATACAGAATGCATAGTAAACCAGCGCTAGAGGGGTTAAAATAAAATAAAAAATAATTTAACTCACCTTAGTCCACTTGTTCGCGAAGCCGGCATCTCCTTGTGTCTCCGCTGCTGATGAACAGGACCTGGGATGAGCTGCTCCATTAAATAGAGCTTAAGGACCTTCGATGACGTCACTCCGGTCATCACATGATCTTTTACCATGGTGAATCACCATGGTAAAAGATCATGTGACGTACCATGTGATGACCGGAGTGACGTCATCGAAGGTCCTTAACCGGTATTTAATGGAGCAGCTCACCCCAGGTCCTGTTCATCAGCAGCGGAGACACAAGGAGATGCCGGCTTCGCGAGCAAGTGGACTAAGGTGAGTTAAATTATTTTTTATTTTATTTTAACCCCTCTAGCGCTGGTTTACTATGCATTCTGTATTCAGAATGCTATTATTTTCTCTTATAACCATGTTATAAGGGAAAATAATACAATCTTCAGAACATCAATCCCAAGCCCGAACTTCTATGAAGAAGTTCGGGTTTGGGTACCAAACATGCGCGATTTTTCTCACGCGAGTGCAACGCATGACAATGTTTTGCACTTGCGCAGAAAAAATCGCGCATTTTCCCGCAACGCACCCGGCTCTTAGCCGGGCCAAAAAAATGACGCCCGTGTGAAAGAGGCCTTAGGGTTTAAATCACTTGCAAGTCAATTTATGCTGCAGACATTCAGCAAGGATTTCACCCTTTGCAATACAGGGGGTTAAATCCATAGCTAAGGTGCAACAAAATCCGCAACAAATCTGCAGCGTCCTTTCCAATGCAGAAACCCACTACTAAGCGCGCCTCTTTTTTGGAGCAAAAAAACAAAAACAAAACAGGCGTATTGGCAAAGTCTGTCTTCAGTTTATGCCTCATTTATTATTCTTTCATAAATCTGGTTAGTCTTTTTTGAGTTTAAGTCTGACATCTAGCAGTAGTTTTCTTGTAAGATGGATTCAAATTCACTAAACTGGTCTAAATAGTATGCGCGTGAAAAAGTGACGCAAGTGAGCTGAACTTTGGCGCACATCTCAATGAACGTAGGCAAACTCACCACTCAAAACAGAGACAGAAAAGTATGCAGGCCCTGGGGTGAAGTAGACAAGACTGTTTTTACAACAAAATCTGGCGCAAAATAAGGAGCACCTATATAAACAGGACAGAAATGAGACGCAAAAGTTAGAAAACTTCTGAATTTGTCTTAATACTCAAATTGGTGCAACAGGTGCAAATGCCTCCAAAACAGGCGCAAAATGATTAATTGAAAAATAAAATAGTTGGAAACAGACGGCGACACTTTAGTAAATGTGTTCCAGAAATCCACTACATGTAGCCGTACCCTAATGTTTGATAACTCATATAGGAGGTCATCCCATGCATTTACTGGTAGAGACATAACTGTAAATCCAATATCAGCAGCTGACTATGGTTTCCACCTCTTCTGGGTCATGGAACCTGGTAGATAACCTTATTTGTGATTTGATTACCGGTAAATGGTTCAGAATGGGAAGCCAAGCGTCCCCACACCTAATAAAGGGTCCATTGACATGGCAGATATTTCAGACGGAAAATCTGCTGTAGAATCCATGACAGAAACCTAAAGACCTTAAGTCTCTGGAGCGGTTTTACATTTTTAATACAGTAGATCCACTCACGGCTTCAATTAGGCTAATCCTCGAGCAAGGGTAAGGCCTAGTTCACACTTCAGTTATTTGGTCAGGTATTTCCATCAGTTATTGTGAGCCAAAACCAGTAGTGAAGCCTCCACAGAGATCAGGTGTAATGTGAAGATCTGCACCTGTTCTGTGTTTTTGACCCGCCCCTGATTTTGGCTCACAATAACTGATGGAAATAACTGACCAAATAACTGAAGTGTGAAGTCAGCCTAAGGCCTCTTGCACACGACCGTACACCCTCCGAGATATACGGTCCATGAGCGGGCCATAGTTCCCAAAGCGACATTGATCGTACGCACGGGAGCGCACAACATCATAGATCACAACGATGCTGTGCACGTCAGGCCGCCTTGTGGGACTATTGTCCCGTACTCATAGGATTGTATGACAATAGCCCCGCGGGCGGCCCGACGTGCACAGCATCGTTGTAATTTATGATGTTGTGTGCTCCTGTGCGCACGTTCAATGCCGCTCCAGGACATATGGCCCGCTCACGGACCGTTTGTCATGGAGGGCATACAGTTGTGTGCAAGGGCCCTAACAGTGTCTACATAGAAACTGTGCCAAGAAAAAATGTGCATTGAAATGGCACGGAAATAACCTACAGCTGTATGAACAGCGATGGAAAACATTGGGAGGTGGAAATCCACGCACCGAGGGCTTAATGCTTAAAATTTCTGCCACAGTTGTGCCAAGTGGTTTCTTCTACATAGACCTCTAGGGCAGTTGAGTAGATTACATTGCTTGTTTCACATGTAAAATCCCTTTCAACTGGAAATGGCTCAGGCTACTTTTTAAACTAGCGGTTTTTGCGGATCCGTCATGAATATACTGATCCCCTAGGGGACAAAGGGGTAAAACTTAACATTTAATAATGTATCTAAAAACGTGAAGCACTAACCCAGAGAGCCTCTCGGACAAACTAACAAATAGACAGTCCTAATGGGCCTGGACACACAAACACTAAATGGTAACAAAGGCAGGAAGCAAACAAAAGGAACGTTCTCACCCATCAGATGCTGTAGACGTGGGTGGTGTAGTCACTTGGGTAGATGCAACCTTCCATGCGATAGACTGTATTGATGTGTTACCATACGGAGAAGATGGCAACGTATGAACCTCAGCAAAGACAGGAGACGGGAGCAAGAAATCCCAAGTACACCCTGGTTAAGGGGCAGGGACTAAATCACCCTACCTGCCTATACGAGGTACTTGCCCCGCAAGGAGCGTCCCCGTCCGGATACCTATCCCTATTTCGGGCGGAATCCCTAGTACACCCTATAAGAGGTAAACTCCCAACGTGTCTTTTAATGTCCAGAATTCCCTGTACACATGTCCCTGGATTAGCAGAGACCTCAATATTGTACGCGTCTTTAATAGTTACCAACACATCAGTCCAGAATTTATTAAGCTCTGCACAGTCCCAGAACATGTGTAGCAAGGAAGCAGGACTCACTCCACACCGAGGACAGGATGCATCAGGTCTAACTCCTACCTTGAACAGAAATGCTGGAGTCCTATATACCCTGTGAACAAGAAACAGTTGAGACATGTGTTGGCCTCCACAAAGCGACATAGTGCCATTATCGATTTCCATTGTTCCTCTGATATTGGTCCAACCTCCCCCCTCCCATTTATACTTGACCACTAGTGTATCCTGTTTCAATGATTTCACAAATAGATTCCTATAAATGGATGAAAGTAATCCACTCGAGGAGTAACCCGTGAGGATTTGTTGGAACAGTAGAACAGTCGTACATTTAGGTGACATAGAGTTCGCCTGGGCATGAAATGCGTGTCGTAGCTGCAAAAACTGATAAAAGGCTGTGTGAGGAAGAGCAAACTCATTTCTAAGTTTAGTGGTGGGTTGTGGTGGCTCACTAGTAAGTAGTTAAGGTATGGTGCTGCAAGCTCATATAGAGGGAATCACCCCACCCTCTCTTAAAGGCAAATGTAGTAATAGGAAAATGAGCGAGCACTCATACACTTGGCAACCAAATTGACATATGCAGAAAATATTTATTAAATCCCCATAAAATACAAGTAATAAAATTTATAAGAACAATGTAGCAATAATATACAACATTACAGTCACATATATTGTGGTAGATATGATCGACACTATATTCATATGACTCAATAGTGTCGATAAATTCAATAATATATCACACCAAAAAACTTCAAGTATATGCTGTGATTTGGGAAGAGGGGGTATTATCTTCTGGCGCTATATCCCAATTTGGGAAACTGAATGTCACTGAAAATGTTGTAGGTGTATTCACTGGGAGTGCAACATGTTCATAAAGTGTCCACAGGAATCCTGATAATGTGAAAAGTCTCTTATAGCATATCCTTTTAAGGTCGATATGAGCTTTGAATTGAAGAAAACTTTAAATCGATATTTGGCTTACCGTCTAGCGTCTGCTGTCTCCCTATTGCTTCAATGGAGCTTTAAATATTAGCCTGCTTATTCAGTCGCTCCATACAGCAAGCTGGTTTAAATTTCGCGGGAGTTCCAAAGATCGCAGGAGTTGCCACTCTGTTCCGCAATTTCCTTTGGTGCAGCTTTCGACGATAAGAATAGTTAATCCTTTACTGTAGAAGTTTTCTTCTGTATGGCCATACAGTATTATCGGAGGCTTTTCAATGCAGGTACATCACTTGTTTCACCATACGCGTTACGGGTAAATTCACTCTCCCTTCCTCAGTGGTCAAGTGTCTGCCTGCTCTGCCTCCATTTTTATCCATTCCTTTAATTGCTTCCCAAATCTCAGACACCTGTTGTTCATGCTACTCCCAGTTGGCCAGGGAATCCTCCCACATAATCAGGGGATAATTCTATGCAGCCTTAAAATTATTATTATTTTTTCTCTCCTTTTCTTCTTCTTGCAGTTTCCATGCGTTTTTTATGCATTTTTTTGGGGACACGTGCGTTTTTTGGTCCAGATGTCCCAATTGGTGTGATATATCATTGTGTGAAATATAAACTTGATATCTGATTGCTAACACTTATAAAATGACTTTTTATAATAAAATATTATTAAACAAATTTTGAAGATTAAAATATCAATATAAAAATGTAAAACAATAAATAATAAATGTGAGGAATCTTGAAAGTTTCATAGGAATCCTAAAGTTTGATACAATTATTCGGATTTGATAGAGAAAGAAGGGTGGGTATCTCGGAGCCAAGGACACGTCGCAGCGCCGATAAACTGCCTGGCGTGCGACGTCCTGTCGGCCACGAGACACCCAACCTACATAAATCCCAAAATTTCCAACTCTGAATTAAGGCCTTTCGGTTGTAGAGATCCAAATTCATAAATGCGTCTGGATTCTATCCTAGACATTTGTCTAATAAAATCACCGCCTCTCCAGTGTTTCTCCACCTTCTC
Source organism: Bufo gargarizans (assembly GCF_014858855.1). NCBI lineage: Eukaryota > Metazoa > Chordata > Amphibia > Anura > Bufonidae > Bufo > Bufo gargarizans. The sequence continues at coordinate 8,714,591 of NC_058089.1, read as the reverse complement.
CAGTGCCGTAAACACCAGGCTCGATGGATCCTGATTATGCATCTCTTTATAATGTTTAGATAGGGAATGTTTATCATAACCCTTCCTGATGTTGGCAATATGTTCGGCCACTCTTTTTTTGAATGGCCTCTTAGTACGTCCTATATATTGTCTGTTACAGAGGCACTGGAGAAGGTAGATAACTCCATTGGAGTCACATGTAAGACAATCTTCTATCTCCCAATTAAAATTGTTCTGAGTCGAGGGGACATTAGTCGTCAGGCGGGGTTTTTTTATTTATTCTACAACCCATACACCTTCCACATTTATAAAAACCCTTCAAACTCAGCCAAGTTCCTGAAAAACTCAACTTATTCTGTTTCCACGGTTTTACGGTAGGGGCCACCTTGATACCTAGATTGGGTGCCCTAGTGAAGGTAATAGTTGGAACAGTCGGGAGTTAGTGTCCCACAATTTTGTCATTCAACACATGGTGCCAATGGGTTTTAATAATTTTCTGAATCTTCCTATAATTCTCATTAAATGGAAGAACAACTCTCATGGCTTCTTTATTTTGTGTTTTATCTTTCTCATTTTTATCTTTATTGTCCTCCTTATTAAAGAACTCTCTTCTATCTAATTTCCTAATTTGGTTGAGTGACTCCTCCACTAAGTTTTCAGGATATTCCTTCTCAATAAATTGTGATTAATAAATCCAATAATTCGGTGCTCTCCTGTATGTTTGAGGTAAAGACCAGATTTAAATTATTAATATTAATTGTTTCTAGGAATTTTTCCAATTCTTCTTTACTCTTTTTCCAGATGAAGATCACATCATCTATATAACGGCGCCACAGGGCCAGATCTGTCCCCAGCCTTGGCTTGATGAGGTTGTACTCCCACTCAGCCAAGAACAAATTAGCGTAGCTGGGGGCGAATCTGGTCCCCATGGCGGTACCCCGCTTCTGCAGGAAGAATTCCCCCTCAAAAAAGAAGTAGTTGTGGCTCAGGATATACTCTATTCCTTTCGTTATAAATTCTTTTTTTATTGCTCCATACGAGACATCTCTTATTAATTGCATTTTTACAGCATCAATTCCTTGCTGATGTTCAATCACAGTATAAAGTGACTGAACATCAAGTGTACCCATAATCCATCCAGACTGGACATCTAAGTTTTCCAGAATCTGTATGATTTGGGTAGTATCTTTAATATAGGAATTGGTTTTCTTGACTATTGGCTGTAACTGTACGTCTATATATTTGGACAGGTTGGATGTGATAGATCCAATCCCTGAGACTATAGGGCGTCCTGGTGGATCATTCGGATTTTTATGCACCTTGGGCAGGCAGTAGAAGCATGGTAGCCTCCTCTGTGTGCCCAAAATGAAATCCAGTTCCTGCTGTGATATTGTACCATTATCCAATCCGTCCATACTGTATCTCCTGAGCTCCAACTCAAATCTCTCAAGGGGGTCTCCCCCCAATTTTTGATAGGTCTCCCCATCTGAGAGTTGTCGGAGACATTCCCTATTATAATTAATTGTGTCCATCACCACTACCGCACTTCCCTTATCCGCGGGGCGTATAGTGATGGAGTGTTTTTTTTGTAGTTGTTTCAATGCCTCAAACTCTCCTCTGGTTAGATTGTTTGTGGCTCTTGGTCTAGCCTTTAGTTTGCAAATATCTTCCTCTACACACTTCTGAAAGGCTCCTATTTCTTGGCTGATTTCACTCCTTGGGAACATATTTGATTTATTTTTTAGGAGGTTTTTGTTAGGGTTTTTTGTCTTTTTTACGCTTTTTTCAACTATCACTTTCTCATTCCTCACAATTGGATTTTTGATAAAATATTTTTTGAGGCAGATATTCCTTATTAGTTTTTGTACTCCTATATATGTAGAGGATTTATCCATCTTATTGGAGGGGGAAAACTTCAGACCTTTCTCTAACAGATTATTTTGGGTTTTAGTCAGGGTGGTTGAACTTAAATTAATTATTGCGCTGAGATCTGTTGCTAGTGATGTATTTTGTGATATGTGTCTCTTCCTCTTACTTCGTCTTGTCTTTCTGACCCTCCTCTGTGTCTTGAGTGTTGGTATCTTACTTGTTCTATGTGGTTCATCTTTTGGGGTTGTATATTATTGCTACATTGTTCTTATAAATTTTATTACTTGTATTTTATGGGGATTTAATAAATATTTTCTGCATATGTCATTTCTAAGTTTCTCAAAGGACTTAAACTCACCATCTTTCTGCAGCTGATATAAGAATTTAACGCCCTTACGGTCCCAGGGCGAAAACCCTTCTAGGCGAAATATTTCATGCAACTGGGGATTCTTCCACACAGCAGTGACCTGGGTGAAGCCTTGTATAGACAGCAAAACATGACACCTCTGCCAGACTTTATGTATCATACTGAGTGTAGGGTGTTCCACTATCTTATCAGTAAAGCTACAGATGAGTCCCCAGACGCAACGTCCCCAGGGATCCTTCCCCACCCCTCAACTGCTGCAGCTGCGAAGATATATAATATAGCCAGGAGTTTGGGATAGAGAGCCCCCCTGCATCTTTTCTTCTCTGCAACGTATCTAGTCGGATTCTAGCAGTTTTTTTTTTTTGCACCAAATCAGATTCCTAAATAGTCTATCTATTCTAATAAAGATCCGGCGAGGAACCCAACTTATATCTAGTTTTAGTAAAAACTGCTCACTCATTACCCATTAGCCCAGGGGTCAGCAACCTCCGGCACTTCTGCTGTTATGAAAGTACAGTTCCCGGCATGATCCAATCACTTCAATGGGAGTTCTGAGAAGAGCAGCACAAGTATGCATGGTGGGAGTTGTAGTTTTGCAACAGCTGCAGTGCCGGAGGTTGCCTACCACTGCATTAGCCAGTTATATGCTTAGATAGATATTAGGTTTAGCGAAACCTCATACCAGATATTATCCTTCATTGCTTTGATTAACTGTGTATTCCTTTCTTCTATTCTCTTTATTCCCTATAGGTAAATATATACCATGGATTGTAGCTGGCGTGGCTTTTATTATACTACTGGTACTGGTACTGGTACTGGCAGTAATATTATACTATTGTATAAAAGGTAAGAACTTTACTTACTACTAGGAAAACCTTGTTATGTAAGGACTGGAATGGACTATGGCGCTCAGCAATACATCTTCACTTGACACCTACAAGGGATCTGAAATATTCATAAAGATATATTCAGAGGCTGCAGTCAAGTAGCATTTTTTCAAAAATATAGTTTATCTGCTTTTCCATGTGTTGTTTAATGTAAGGTAACAATTACTGGTACACCATACCTTTATTGTGCAGCTCAGTACAAGTACAATGATAAGAAATGTATCCACTCCAACAGAGGTTGCAGTACATTTTTTCTAGAAGAGCAAAAATACTCCTCTTGCCATTTTTGACGAGCATTTTTAGTGATGGAGGAGTACAAAAGTTGCAGGAATTGAAATCACTAATACGTAGGCCTACATCATTTTAAGGCCTCATGCACACGACCGTATTTTGTTTCTGTGTCCGATCGTTTTATTTTTTTTGCGGATAGGATGCGGACCCATTCATTTCAATGGGTCCGCAAAAAACGCGGACAGCATACCGTGTGCTGTCCGCATCAGTATGTCCGTTCCGTTGCTCCGCCAAAAAAATAGTGCATGTCCTATTTTTTTCTAGTTTGCGGACAAGGATAGGTAATATTACAATGGATCCGAAAAAAAAAACGGATCCGAAAAAAAAACGGATGACATACGGAATTCGTTTTTTGCGGATCCGCGATTTGCGGACTGCAAAACACATACGGTCGTGTGCATGTAGCCTAAGGGCTTGTTCACATCTGTGTTGGAGGCCTCGTTCGGGGGCTCTGTGACAGATTCTTGTCTGGTAAGGCTACTTTCACACTAGCGTTAATATTTTCCGGTATTGAGATCCGTCATAGGGTCTCAATACCGGGAAAAAATGCTTCCGTTTTGTCCCCATTTATTGTCAATGGGGACAAAACGTTACTGAATAGAACGGAAAGCTCCAAAATGCATTCTCTTCCGTTCTCATACTGGAGAGCACGCTGCGGTTTGTTTTCCATTTTGGGATCATGACCCACAATGCAAGTCAATGGCGACGGATCCATTTTCTCAGACACAATAGAAAACGGATCCGTCCTCCACTGACTTTCAATGGAGTTCATGACGGATCCATCTTGGTTATGTTAAAGATAATACAACCGGATGCATTCATAACGGATGCAGGCGGTTGTATTATCAGTAACAGATGCGTTTTTGCTGAACACTGCCGGATCTAGTAAAAACGCTAGTATGGAAGTAGCCTATAAAAAGGCAAGATCCCGAATGGAAACTGAATGGATCTAATTATAGTCAATGGAGTCTTCTCATCTCGGCTTGTGTCAGTTATGTGCCCGATCCAGCACTTCCGTTATTTTTGTTGTTTTGCTCAACTAACGGAGCAGAACAACAGAAGTAAGTAGCAGCGGTGTGAACATGCAGAGGAACTATTACTAGCCTAGATAACATATTTCCCCTCCCTTCAGCGCCCTCCAACATACAGTCCCATGCAGTGTCGGACTGGGATGTCTAGAGCCCACCAGTAAAATTCATTCTGGGGCCCACTGTACAGCAAAATGCAAATATTACCTGCCGACATAGAGGCAGACAGCAACAAGATGCTAGAAGATGATTGATTATGGGGATCTCTGCAACAACTTCCAAAAGTGGGTCCCAGGGAACAGAGGATACTGGCTGGCCTGCCTCTATTCCTAGAAGCCATCTAAACCTTCCGATGGGTCTATAATAATAAACTGTATTGTCCTACCCAGTTTATTACATTGATAAAGGTTATTTTTAGATGCTGTGCTGGTGGACTGGGGGCACAGCTTTCTCAGGGGCCCAGCAGGCGATTCCCCTGTGGGCGAGTCTGAGCCTGGTCCCATGTAAATAACATGTCTCCCCTCCCTCCAACATACAGTCCTATGTAAATAACATGTCTCATCTCTCTCCATCCCCCTCCAACATACAGTCCCATGTCAATAACATCACTCCCCTCCCAGTACAATACCATGTAAATACCAGCATTCCTTTCCCTCCAGGATAGGGTTAATAAGCCCCGGGGAGGGTTCTGTAGTTAATGTAGAGCAGGCAATTAGAGCCAAGGGATAAAGTACAGTCCAATATACTGCTTAGAAACCCCAGGTAGGCACCAAGATGAACATTTATTAAAAGGGTTATCCAAGATTAGCAAATGCCCCCCCATGTGCCGGACCCCTCACAGTAAATATACTTACCTGGCTCCCCGCGCCGCTGCTGCTTCTTCCCATGCATGGATGAAAATTTCTGTGTCGTGGGGGGGGGTTCGAGAGAGCAGCCAATGGCAGACAGGGATGAGCCTCCCTAGCATCTCGGGTGACGCTAGAGGGCTCATTCCCATTCCCGCCTGCCATTGGCTGCTCATTACTTCCCGACACTGGATGTTTTTATCCGTGCACAGGGGGACCAGGAGCGGCGAGGGGAGCAGGGTAAGTATATTCACTGTGAGGAGCCCAGCATATCGGGTCGCATTTGCTAATCTTGGATAACCGCTTTAATGCCCACCAGGAGGCCACTTAACCTGCCAGGCCACCATTCCGCTAATAGTACTGAAGATTGCGGTGCCGCTCCCGGCACAGCTTCAGAGCATTGCACCGTACGTTCCGGCAGCCAGCCCAGACTGAGCAATCAGCAGCTTCATTCCAAATAACAAAGCTCCTTGCTATACGGAGCTTTGTTATTGGATATTTCAGGCACCGGCGGTATCGTTGTGCTCCCTGTGCCGTTCATAGTGCGCACTGCATTCATGAATGGCAGAGAACAGTCTAACACGTATTAATAGGCCTAAGACTTTTTGGTTAGATAAAATGCCCTGTCCATGCACCTATGACGCTTGTATAGGCGTTATTGTGATCTCTGCACTCCAACACTTCTGTTTTGCAGTCCATTATGCCTGTTAGTGTAAAACTGAAATCAGCCTATTAGACTCTGCTTCTGGCAGGTCCTAATAGGCCTCAGTACATGGCAGACCTGGAGGCCAATGTTAAGGCCCTTGTGACTGCAACACAAGGGAAGCGGTGGCAATGGGGTGACGAGCAGCTGTAATTACCCTGCACAACCGCTACAAGCTAGATGGCATGCAGGTAAACAATGAAGAGGAGGCAGCAACCCCTTGAAACAGCTAATAAGCGGGGGTGCCAGGAGTCGGACCCCTACTAATCTGACATTGTTTTTTCTGACACTGCACAACCTCTTTAATGGCCTAGATTAGCGTCATCATTCACATCCCTCCATATACTTAGTGGGAACAATCCAAATCTAATTTCCTTAAAGATGTTGTCTAACCTCAGACATATCACTAGGGGACATATCACTCGGGGGCATATCACTAGGTTATTTTCGGAAATCCCATTGAAATGAATGGCAAGCACACCAAGCATGCACGAGTACCGTTCCATTCACTTCTATAGGGCTGACGGAAATAGCCAAGCCAGCGTTTGTCTATTTTCAGCACTCCCATAGGAATGAATGAAGGATGGCCGCGCATACGCAGTGCGTTCTCCTTCACTTTGTGGGCTCTGTTCTGAAGACAGGTGCAGGTCTCAGAGGTGGGACCCCCATCTATCAGACATTGGAGGCGTATCCTAGCGATATGCCCCCAATGTCTGGGGTGAGACAAGCCCTTTACCTCAAGCAGATGCTATGGCCAATTTCTCTTTGGAAGCCAATTAACCTCAGTATGTTGTTGTAGATAATCCAGGCAAAAGTGTGGAGAACATATACAAACCGGATTCCAAAAAAGTTGGGACACTATACAAATCGTGAATAAAAACTGAATGCAATGATGTGGAGGTGCCAACTTCTAATATTTTATTCAGAATAGAACATAAATCACGGAACAAAAGTTTAAACTGAGAAAATGTACCATTTTAAAGGGAAAAATATGTTGAATCAGAATTTCATGGTGTCAACAAATCCCAAAAAAGTTGGGACAAGGCCATTTTCACCACTGTGTGGCATCTCCCCTTCTTCTTACAACACTCAACAGACGTCTGGGGACCGAGGAGACCAGTTTCTCAAGTTTAGAAATAGGAATGCTCTCCCATTCTTGTCTAATACAGGCCTCTAACTGTTCCATCGTCTTGGGCCTTCTTTGTTGCACCTTCCTCTTTATGATGCGCCAAATGTCCTCTATAGGTGACAGATCTGGACTGCAGACCGGCCATTTCAGTCCCCGGATCCTTCTCCTACACAGCCATAATGTTGTGATTGATGCAGAATGTGGTCTGGCATTATCTTGTTGAAAAATGCAGGGTCTTCCCTGAAAGAGATGACGTCTGGATGGGAGCAGATGTTGTTCTAGAACCTGAATATATTTTTCTGCATTGATGGTGCCTTTCCAGACATGCAAGCTGCCCATGCCACACGCACTCATGCAACCCCATACCATCAGAGCTGCAGGCTTCTGAACTGAGCGTTGATAACAACTTGGGTTGTCCTTCTCCTCTTTGGTCCAGATGACATGGCGTCCCAGATTTCCAAAAAGATCTTTGAATCGTGACTCGTCTGACCACAGAACAGTCTTCCATTTTAAATGATCCCTGGCCCAGTGAAAACGCCTGAGCTTGTGGATCTTGCTTAGAAATGGCTTCTTCTTTGCACTGTAGAGTTTCAGCTGGCAACGGCGGATGGCACGGTGGATTGTGTTCACTGACAATGGTTTCTGGAAGTATTCCTGAGCCCATTCTGTGATTTCCTTTACAGTAGCATTCCTGTTTGTGGTGCAGTGTCGTTTAAGGGCCCGGAGATCACGGGCATCCAGTATGGTTTTACGGCCTTGACCCTTACGCACAGAGATTGTTCCAGATTCTCTGAATCTTCGGATGATGTTCTGCACAGTTGACGATGATAGATACAAAGTCTTTGCAATTTTTCGCTGGGTAACACCTTTCTGATATTGCTCCACTATCTTTCTGCGCAACATTGTGGGAATTGGTGATCCTCTACCCATCTTGGCTTCTGAGAGACACTGCCACTCTGAGAAGCTCGTTTTATACCCAATCATGTTGCCAATTGACCTAATTAGTGTTAATTGGTCTTCCAGCTCTTCGTTATGCTCAAATTTACTTTTTTCCAGCCTCTTATTGCTACTTGTCCCAACTTTTTTGGGATTTGTTGACACCGTGAAAATTTGAATCAACGTATTTTTCCTTTAAAATGATACATTTACTCGGATTAAACGTTTGATCTGTCATCTACGTTCTATTACAAATAAAATATTGACATTTGCCATCTCCACATCATTGCATTCAGTTTTTATTCACAATTTGTTTAGTGTCCCAACTTTTTTGGAATCCGGTTTGTACATTCAATACAGATATCCTTTGTCGGATTTGACCCAAGTGCTATAGTGATAGCCACTGAGACATCATGTCAATCTGTACAGTGGCATTGCTCTGTCTTGCATTACTGTTTATGATATGCCACTATAGTGTTTTATTGACTTTCCATAGTACCGCTGTCCTCTTATGTGGCAGATAGGCTTATGGAACCCGATCTCAGGCACCAGAGCAAGGTGTGACAAAAACCTCTGCAACCCCTGATATCTTCCCTATTGATTCTCTCATCATCTCTCTAAGAATATATTCACACTGCATCTTATAGTCTCTGTTAGAGGTGTTAGAGGTGTACCATATGTTGGCTGGATTTCTCGTCATATACCTCCAATAGATGCCTCGGAGCGCATGCCACTGTACATGCATACAGTAACAAGCGTCACCGATCGGATGTTAAAAAATAAAATATAAACATGCTATGCCCATTGTGTTTTTTTTTTTTTTTTTTATAGGATGCCTTTGTATGTAACGGTAAGTCGACTATTCCATACAGATGTCAATGTCCACAGATGCCATAGATTAATCTATAAGATGAATAGGACCCTATGGATATGTTTGGCAAATATGCCAATATGCAAAGAGGTATCTCCCAAGAAAAAGGACCATCTAGCCAGCCATAGGGAAGTGTCTCTCTATTATTCAAAATCCGACTTTCCAGCAAGCCTTGGGATAAGAGGGAATATAGTCAGACCAGATATCCATCCATAGACAGCTATTCAGGGTGTTTGCCCCTTCCTACCATGGAGTACTTCCAGTAAGTCTCCAATAGAACTAGTCTCTTTAAGGAGATTCAACACCCTGTATAAGCTGCTTCCAAGCCATCGCACCCAGCCAGCAAGAATCCTACTCCGTACTGATGAGGGACAAACACCCTGAAACAGCCGTCTATGGACAGATATCGGGTCTGGCTATATTTCCAAGGCTTGTTGGAAAGCTGGATTTTGACCCATAGGGAGCGACTTCCAATAGGTGGCCCTGGCGACATGGCTCGCTTTCCTGGGAGACACCACTTTGTATATTTGTTTCCCGTAAAGCATTGCAAATAAGTCTCCATACAGGACTGGTCTCTTTAAGGAGATTCAGCACATGGTCTCTTTAAGGAGATTCAGCACCCTGCCTAAGCTGCACATATGCCAAGAGATTCCACTGCAAAAGTAATGTTAATAGACCATAAGCATTAACGCGTTTTGTTGCTGTTTATGAATGATATGTTTAAGCAACCATAATAAATGTATCATTTCTGATCTTTACAGTGAAACCAAATGTAACGAAGATTTCTAAAACAGACCTGATTCATGAGAAGAAGTGCTATCTGAGATGTTTTATATCAGGCTTCAGACCAGGCAATCTTACTATTAACTTATACACAGAGAAAGACAAAGGAAACCAGATTAAAGTAGATTCCTGGAGCTCCATAGAACCCAGAAAGAGGTCACCAGAGAACGATACTGAGCAGGGTACACTTTTACATGAACCCAGATACCTGGCCCTGGCACCTCTTATAAAACTATGTAAACTCTTCCTTTTCAACTGTGACTGTTTCATAGATATAACTCCCATGTTCCACATAGATGATGGGGCACGGCTCACTCTGGAGGTTCACCATGCTGCACTGACAACACCCATTTACAGACATCTACAACTAAAGGTGAAATGTGAGTATGAATATTTTATTCTGTAAAACCCCAGCTGATAATACATAGGTGGTTTATTATTGGAATTAGGCAGTGTTGGGTTTGTAATCTGTGCTTCTGCAGCTATGATAATACTACAACTCCCAGCATGCTCTGACAACCCGTCTGCATAAAATCAGAGATCATGTGACTGAACTACTAGACATCATCTCAGGTCTCCGTACAACGTGTCTGGGATACATGGATTACCTACATTAAAATGCTCTGCTATGGATCGTTCCTTTTTGCAAACAGGGTCTCCGACACTAAATGCTACAAGAGATTTAACAATTAGCCCCTTCACATATCTATCCTCCAAAGGATTTAGCCATTAAAGTGGATCTCTCATCTTAATATGCTGCTCCATATTACAGTTACAGGTCCACACTACTAGTAGCCGAAACGACACAAAAATGTTTTACTGTTTGGCTACTAGGAACCTTCATTCAGGTGGATCCATGTAGAGAGAACCTTCCCCTTCCCCCAGACCTGCCATGTTAGGGCTCTATTACATCCTACCTCTGGTGGCAGTAAAAAAACAATATACTGCAATACAGACATACTGCAGTGTATTGTACAGACGATCAACCTTGAAGGACACACAAAGAAACATAACAAAATGTTTAAAAAAGAAGACAAAAAATAAATACCCTGCTCCCCATTTATTGTGTAAAAAAAACACAATAAAAATAATTGTTAGCATGGCATCCAAAAATGTCTGAGCTGTTGAAATTATCCCCCTGTGAAAATGAAATCCGTACCAATAAAAGTGACACCTTACCCCACAAAAAAAAACAAGCTTTCACCAGTTCTGTTGATGGAAAAATAACAGTAGGTATAGCAAACAAAAGACTATTTAGGTAGTAAAAAAAGAGTGTTTAAAAAAAATGCTATCACCATAATTGTACTAACTGCCTGAGGCTTCATTCACATTTTCTTGTCCATTTGTCGTCTGTATAAAAAAAAGTCTGTGTTTCATCTGTGAAAATGACCACGTTTAGTCCAGGTGTCTGCTTTTTGCCCTCTGTTTTTTTTTTTTTTCTATTCCACCCAGAGAGCGTTTTTTCAGTTTTGCAATGCAATATGTGGGCGCGGGGCACGGGTAGGAAAAAACAATGCTGGACATCTTCTCACATTGTACAATGGACAGTTCGACAACTTTCTTATATTCTTTGTGTTTCAATAAATCTGTCTTCAAGATCTCTTCTTGCAGATTGTGAATAGAAACATTCTTGTAGCCAGGGGCGTCAATAGGTCAAAATGCAGCATACGGGTAGGCTACCCGACACTGCTAGATTAGAATGTGTATTTCCCTTTAAGCCAGTCAGGCCGGTTACCGGCAATCCTTGTCACAGCCAGCAGAGGGAGCCCCCAGTTCAGTATAAATAGGCTAGGGCCTAGCTCAGGAAGGCAGAAGTTTCTAGACTCAGTGCAGAGAGGGTAGAGTAAGCCCTGTAACTGGATTCCAGATCCGAGGAGAAGGTTCCCCTCCTGAGTCCGTATTCATAGAAGCAAGAAGGGCATAGTTAAACAGCCAGAAGACCCAGAATACCACAGAAGGCGAGTCTAAGCAGCAAGAGGTACTCAAAGTAACAGAGGAGGTACTTGATCAGACAGATTCAAGGATACGCCAGAGTTAGGGCATCAGACCTTGGAGAATAAGTCACATGTTTCAGGATCAGTCAGGGATAGAGTGCAAGCCTCCTGTACTACAAGTCCTGTGTTTAACCCTCTGCAAATCACCTTGCTACAGCCGGCCTGTCTGTAACTACCGAAAACCAACTGTCTTCATATGGAACTGCGCTTCCAATAACAACTATGCTAAATGACTATTGAAAATTACAGTAAAGTTCCAGTTTTGGTTGGCTATCCTGTGGTTGCTTCCTTATTCCACATAACTTTACACGGCGTGTCACCGTTTAACTGACACTGGCGTCACGAACAATTAACTACCTGCCTGTTCCCGTATTTGCCCCGTTTGAAGACGACAGTGGATCCCAGGTTAGTGGGTCGGTCTGCACTACAAAGCCCAGCATACACTACTGACCCCCTGGGACACTGCAAAAACATTCGGGGCTTGAGCCCCGGATGTTTTGTCCAGTGCCCCGAATGTTATGCTCGCCTGGTAGCATTCTTTTTAAAATTTGGCTTTTCCCCACCCCCCTTGTATTTGTTCCGCTACTTGCGGGCTGCGCGGGCATGAGTTCAGTCAATTCGGTGCGCAATCCCGCCGCTGTAGTTTACGGGTCTCGCGGGATTACGCGCCGCAGGGCGGGATTGCGCACCAAAGTGACTGAACTCATGCCCATGCAGTCCGCAAGTAGTGGATCAGCGGAACAAGTACAAGGGGGGTGGGGGGATGATCTGTGGGGTTGCCCAGACGGCTAAGCCCTTCACAGTAGTTATTAACCCCTTTCAGCAGTCCTCCATTCACTGAAGGGAGGACTGCGGAAAGGGGCTAATAACTACTGTGAAGGGGGGACTGCTGAAAGGTGTTAATAACTACTGTGAAGGGCCCCTCCGACCCGCCAGTGGTGATGGGGGCGTGGCTTCAAGGGGTGGGGGCGTGGTACTGTGGGCTTGTGCCCCGGATGTTTTCAGACCCTAGCAACGCCCCTGCTTGGAGCCATCCAGAGGCAGACAAACTGTTCTTTTTATGCGGGTGCAGGGCTTGTTATAGGTCTCTGGATACAAGCAATGAATATGTCATATACTGACAGCAAGCCCAGATCTTGATAACAGTAGAAAATTGAAAGATAGTAATAGAAAGTTTCAGAACTTTTCCTTATACAATTGTTTCATTAAAGGGGTTTTCCAAGATTTACAAAAAATAGGACAGAGCAGTGAGCTGCATAAAATGAAGAATTAAACCATATTCACCCCTTTAATATCTCACCAATCCAGCACCTTTCTTCCTCCGATTTCCTCTGGTCCTGCAGAGATGACGTCATGTCCATCATGTGACCACTGCCACCAATCACAGGCCTCAGTGGTAACAGAAGGATAAAGGGAATGGAACAGCTGAGGTCACTGACTGGCAGCAGCATTTACATGGATGTGGCGTCATTGCTGTAGGAACAGGAGCAACTGGGAGTGAGGCAGGGGTTGGAGTGATGGGACACTTAAAAGGTAAGTAATTTCATACCCTGCTCTGTGCTACATTTTTTAAAATCTTGAAAAACATCTTTAAGTCTAAGTTTATTTATGTAAAATAAGACATTAAAGGGGTGGATCACCTTTTAGAGGTATTAAGGCCACCGCCCCCCCCCCCCCCTCTCCTCTCCTGGGCAGATCTGTAAAGGGAAAAATACTTACATGCTAAACCGATGGGTCTCGGCTCCTTTGCTCTCATCATCTAACTTGATGCCACTGCAGCCAATGACTGGCCACAGCGCTGACCTGTCCCCCCCTTGTGTCACATGACCAACTGATGTGATGCTAGGGGGGAAGGTCATCATCAAAGCAGATGCTGACAGCGGGGGACCTGAGTAAAGGAGTCAGGACCCAGTGGGGAGGAGCAGGTAAGTAGTGGGGAGCAGTGGTTAGCCATATGAGATGGAGTTTGATGCATTTCATCTGGTCTACATTAGGGCAACCTATTTTCAAAAATGACTTTAATAGGGATACAGTATTTACATGTTTTAATTTTTGTGTATTACTATGTAGGTAAACCCAAAATGGATACAATTGAGGCCAACCAAGAATTCTACAAATCTGGGGACCTGTTGCAGCTAAAATCTAAAATTCACTCTTTTTATCCAGAAATTATAAAAGTGATATGGTACAAAGACATGGAAAAAATTACATCACAGGTTACTGCAGCTGAAAAAGACGACAAAGGGCTGTTTTCTGTCGTAAGTTCTATGCAATGCACTGTTACAGAGGAAGACTTTGGGAAACCATTCAGGTGTAAAGTGAAGCACGAGACGACCTCCGAGTTTGTTACATGGAGACTAGAGAAACGAGGTAAGTAACTGAGGAAATAAATACTATGACACGGTCAGAACATTGTTGGGTTACATGTAAAATCATACTAAGGCTGCATTAACATAGCGCTTTAGCCCTCCGAACGGCTTTCTTTCAGAGGCGTATTTCTCAATACTTCAAAAAGGTATTCAGACGTATACCACAACAGGTACAGTGACTTTAATGGGTTAAATGGAGTTCAAAGGATTCAACTTTGAACTCCATTTGACCTGTTCTGCCAGACAGAATAGTAGTAATAATGGTAAACTGGCGAAAATGCTGGAAAGGAAAGAAAAACAGGTCAAACTGAGTCCACAGATGAATCTTCAAATTCTGTTTAATCCATTAAAGTCAATATACCCACTGATTGATAGCCCCGTGGGGGGCTAAAAATCTAAGTGAAATTAGTTACCTTAGTATGATTTTAAAGAACACAACCAGGATGAACGCTGAGCAAAGTGTTTATGTGGATATAGAACCTAGAAAGCATTAGTTATCCTAGACTGATCCTTAATTACATCCTGTATTATACTCCAGAGCTGCGCTCACTATTCTGCTGGTGGAGTCACGGTGTACATACTAGGGATCGACCGATATTGATTTTTTAGGGCCGATACCGATAATTTGTGAACTTTCAGGCCGATAGCCGATTATTTATACCGATATTCTGGGAATTTTCATTTTTGAAAAAAAAATTAAAAATCCCACAAATCTGCTGAAAATTAATGTTTATTGTTAATGTGTATTTTTTTTTGTAAATCTTTCTTTTTCATTTATACTTAATATTTTGGTGGTTTTATTTTTTTCTACTAACTTTTAGCCCCCTTAGGGACTAGAACCCTTGTCCTATTCACCCTGATTTGTGCACACAGCAGCATGGAGCTTACCATGGCATCCAGGGCTTCAATAGCGTCCTGGCTGCCATGGTAACCGATCGGAGCCCCAGCATTACACTGCTGGGGCTCTGATCAGAGGAGCAGGGAAGAGGGGATCCTGTGGAGGGGCGCACTGCGCCACCAATGTTTTTAATACTGGGGGGGCTTGGGGGGGAGGCACACTGCGCCACCAATGCTTAATACTGGGGGAGGGGAGGGGGGGGGCGCACTGCGCCACCAATGTCTAATACTGGGGTTGGGGGGCGCACTGCGCCACCAATGAAGCTTAATCTCTCATTTATTCATATACAGGAGGTGGAAGCTCGCTGCAGGATCACATAGCCGGCTCCCGACCTCTATGAGCTGTAGCTGCGATCAGCGGCACCTGAGGGGTTAACTACCGCAGATCGCCGCTACAGCTCATAGAGGCCGGGAGCCGGCTATGTGATCCTGCAGCTCCCGCATCCTGTATATGAATAAATGAGAGATTAAGCTTCATTGGTGGTGCAGTGGCCATAGCTCCTCCCCTCCTCTTGTCCCCTGTCCTTTCATTGGTGGCAGCGGCAGCAGCAGCACAGGGGGAGGGAGACACTGCTCCTTCTCCCCTGTGCTGCTAAGGGGAACACGGAGAGCGCTGTTAGCAGCGCGATCTGTGTTCCCCATATGCTATCGGAATATCAGCAAAATAAATGCCGATACCGATAGCGTTCAAAATCCTGAATATCGGCCGATAATATCGGTAAATCCGATAATCGGTTGATCCCTAGTACATACATTACTTATCCTAGACTGATCCTTAATTACATCCTGTATTATACTCCAGAGCTGCACTCACTATTCTGCTGGTGCAGTCACTGTGTACATTACATTACTTATCCTGTACTGATCCTGAGTTACATCCTGTATTATACTCCAGAGCTGCACTCACTATTCTGCTGGTGCAGTCACTGTGTACATACATTACTTATCCTGTACTGATCCTGAGTTACATATTGTATTATACTCCAGAGCTGCACTCACTATTCTGCTGGTGCAGTCACTGTGTATATACATTACATTACTTATCCTGTACTGATCCTGAGTTACATCCTGTATTATACTCCAGAGCTGCACTCACTATTCTGCTGGTGCAGTCACTGTGTACATACATTACTTATCCTGTACTGATCCTGAGTTACATATTGTATTATACTCCAGAACTGCGCTCACTATTCTGCTGGTGGAGTCACGGTGTACATACTAGGGATCGACCGATATTGATTTTTTAGGGCCGATACCGATAATTTGTGAACTTTCAGGCCGATAGCCGATTATTTATACCGATATTCTGGGAATTTTCATTTTTGAAAAAAAAATTAAAAATCCCACAAATCTGCTGAAAATTAATGTTTATTGTTAATGTGTATTTTTTTTTGTAAATCTTTCTTTTTCATTTATACTTAATATTTTGGTGGTTTTATTTTTTTCTACTAACTTTTAGCCCCCTTAGGGACTAGAACCCTTGTCCTATTCACCCTGATTTGTGCACACAGCAGCATGGAGCTTACCATGGCATCCAGGGCTTCAATAGCGTCCTGGCTGCCATGGTAACCGATCGGAGCCCCAGCATTACACTGCTGGGGCTCTGATCAGAGGAGCAGGGAAGAGGGGATCCTGTGGAGGGGCGCACTGCGCCACCAATGTTTTTAATACTGGGGGGGCTTGGGGGGGAGGCACACTGCGCCACCAATGCTTAATACTGGGGGAGGGGAGGGGGGGGCGCACTGCGCCACCAATGTCTAATACTGGGGTTGGGGGGCGCACTGCGCCACCAATGAAGCTTAATCTCTCATTTATTCATATACAGGAGGTGGAAGCTCGCTGCAGGATCACATAGCCGGCTCCCGACCTCTATGAGCTGTAGCTGCGATCAGCGGCACCTGAGGGGTTAACTACCGCAGATCGCCGCTACAGCTCATAGAGGCCGGGAGCCGGCTATGTGATCCTGCAGCTCCCGCATCCTGTATATGAATAAATGAGAGATTAAGCTTCATTGGTGGTGCAGTGGCCATAGCTCCTCCCCTCCTCTTGTCCCCTGTCCTTTCATTGGTGGCAGCGGCAGCAGCAGCACAGGGGGAGGGAGACACTGCTCCTTCTCCCCTGTGCTGCTAAGGGGAACACGGAGAGCGCTGTTAGCAGCGCGATCTGTGTTCCCCATATGCTATCGGAATATCAGCAAAATAAATGCCGATACCGATAGCGTTCAAAATCCTGAATATCGGCCGATAATATCGGTAAATCCGATAATCGGTTGATCCCTAGTACATACATTACTTATCCTAGACTGATCCTTAATTACATCCTGTATTATACTCCAGAGCTGCACTCACTATTCTGCTGGTGCAGTCACTGTGTACATTACATTACTTATCCTGTACTGATCCTGAGTTACATCCTGTATTATACTCCAGAGCTGCACTCACTATTCTGCTGGTGCAGTCACTGTGTACATACATTACTTATCCTGTACTGATCCTGAGTTACATACTGTATTATACTCCAGAGCTGCACTCACTATTCTGCTGGTGCAGTCACTGTGTATATACATTACATTACTTATCCTGTACTGATCCTGAGTTACATACTGTATTATACTCCAGAACTGCGCTCACTATTCTGCTGGTGGAGTCACGGTGTACATACATTACTTATCCTGTACTGATCCTGAGTTACATACTGTATTACACTCCTGAGCTGCACTCACTATTCTGCTGGTGCAGTCACTGTGTACATACATTACTTATCCTAGACTGATCCTTAATTACATCCTGTATTATACTCCAGAGCTGCGCTCACTATTCTGCTGGTGGAGTCACTGTGTACATACATTACTTATCCTAGACTGATCCTTAATTACATCCTGTATTATACTTCAGAGATGCACTCACTATTCTGCTGGTGCAGTCACTGTGTACATACATTACTTATTATGTACTGATCCTAAATTACATCCTGTATTATACTCCAGAGCTGCACTCGCTATTCTGCTGGTGCAGTCACTGTGTACATGCATTGCATTAGTTATCCTGTACTAATCCTGAGTTATATCTTGTATTATACTCCAGAGTTGCACTCACTATTCTGCTGGAGCAGTTACTGTGTACATACATTACTTATCCTGTACTGATCCTGAGTTATATCTTGTATTATACTCCAGAGCTGCACTCACTATTCTGCTGGTGCAGTTACTGTGTACATACATTACTTATCCTGTACTGATCCTGAGTTACATCCTGTATTATACCCCAGAGCTGCACTCACTATTGTATTATTTTAAACATGGAACCCTATGGTTGACCTACTGTTTCCCTCTTCATGCTTCTACAGGGGCATGTGCCAGAGGCTTGCCTCAGAGGTATATGTTGGGAAATATTCCAATTATAACAGTCTGAAGGATGTCATGCGATCCCACATAACCCGTACACTTTGGGAGTTCCTTGGGTCTTGGAGAACTCCAGGAACACACTGATTACAAACATTTCTTAGTAGTAAAATAAAAAACAATGTCAGAGAATATTATGTTACTGGAATAGCAGTAAATGCTTGGAACAAACTTCCTAAAATAAAGATGAAAAATCAATCTAAAATAGGATAAGGGCAGACTAGATGGACGGAGGTGTCTTTTTCTGCTGTCAATCTTTTTCTACATAAAAGTTCCTCACTTGGTAGACTGTGATGGTTTATTTCCCATTCTTCTACTTAAGCCTGTATTACACCTGCTGATTTTTCGGCAAACAACCGTTTGTAGTAACGCTTGTTAGCGATCATCTGGCAGTCTAATACTGCCGCCGATTGCCTGACGAACGAGAAAAAAACACTTGTTAATCGGGCGATCCAAATATTGTCTAACCACGATCGTCTGCCGGCAAACAAAGATTCAGTATAGGGAAGAGCGATGGCATACAGATTGCTCCTCCCTATACTGAGGAGGAGATCGCTTCATGTAATAGCAGCGGTCTCCTCCCCTATCAGGCGGACGAATGCTGGGAAGGAACGCTTCCCTCCCGACAATCGCCTGTTAAATCAGGATGTCGAGTACAGCCTTTAGTTCTGTATGCTCTCAAAGTAATTTTTCCTTATCTTTGGTTATGAACAGCTCCACCCATAATGGATGCAATCCAAGCCAACCAAGAAGCATACAGCGCTGGAGAAACATTGGAGCTGAAGTGCAAAATTCACTCATTTTATCCACTTAACATACAAGTGACATGGCAGAAAGGAGAAGAAAAGATCCCATCACAAACGCGCGAACCTGAAGATGAGAGTGAACCCTATTATGTTCTCGGTCATATAAGTTACACTGTTAAAGAGGAAGATTTTGGGAAAATATTTACCTGTCAAATTAAACACCCGTACAAGAATGATAGTGTCCAGTGGAGACTGGAAAAGAAAACAGGTAAGAGATTCCAGGAGACAGTCTTAAAGGGGTCATCTGAGAGTATCCCGGTGCGCGGATGAAAACCTCCGGAGTCGGGGGGGGGGGGGGGTGAGCAGTCAATGGCAGGCAGGGACGAGTCTCCCTAGTATCGCAGGTGACGCTAGGGAGGCTCGTCCCTGTCCGCCATTAGCTGCTACCCCCTCCTCCGACACCGGATGTTTTCATCTGCGCACCGGGAGAAGCAGCAGCGGCGGTGCAGGGGGAGCAGGGCAAGTATATTCAGTGTGGGGGGCCCGGCATATTGGGGGGCTTTTTATACTCTCAGATAACCCCTTTAAAGAGGACCTGACACCAAATAATGCAGAGCAATCTATAAGCACCATGTTATAGAGCAGGAGAAGCAGATTGATATATATTTAATGGGAAAAGATTCAATAAAAACCTGTAATTTTTACATTTATATCTTTGCCTTTTCTAAGCCCTATCGGTGCAGGAGGGAGGTGCTATCAGTGACGGACAGCTCTCTCTCGTGTGTCCTTATACACACAATGCCAGCGATCACTGATCACCCCTCCTGTACCGATCGCTGTTCACAGGAAGTGGAAAAAGCAAAGAGAGAAATGTATAAATTACAGGTTTTACTGAATCTCGGCTTCTCCTGCTCTATAACATGGTGCTGTCAGATTGTAGGGCATTTTATGAAGACCATTCCTCTTTAAACCTAATTGTCCGATATCTAATACATTTATCAACTTTCTGATCTTGAGATCTTTATGTACTTTATATACTTAGTAATTATACAGTGCCAGGGAAAACCCTTCATCTATAGACATATGAGGCGTTCTCCCACAAACCAAGTTCTCCTCCCCTTCCAAAAGGTTTTACGGTATGTTTTGGCTGTCTTGTTTTTTACCTGTGCCTTCTCATATAGTTGATCAGCGGGGGTCCTGGGAGTCAGACCCTCACCGATCAGATACTGATGACCTATTCAGAGGATAGGTCATCACTATTAAAATCTTGGAAAACCCTTTTAAGTTATCCCTTATCCACAGAATAGGGGATAACTATTAAAATCAGTGGAGGTTCTACTGCTGGGACCTCCACTAATCATGAGAATGGGGGCCCCGTACCCCCTGCAGCCCCGTGAAATGAACGGAGCAGCCGGTGGGGCATGCACGTGGCTGCTCCATTCATTTTTATGGGAACTCTGGAGAAAAATCAAGCTTTATCTCAGGAACTCCCATACATACAAATAAATGGAGCAGCCACGTGCATGCCCGACCGGCTGATCCCTTCATATTTTAAGGGGCTGCAGGGGGTACGGGGCCCCCATTCTCATGATCAGTGGGGGTCCCAGCAGTAGAACCTCCACCGATTTAATACTTATCCCCTATTCTGTGGATAGGGGATAACATAAAAAGTTGGCACAACCACATTAACCCTTGAAGGCCAAAAATTCTCTGCCACTTTTCTGCATGAAAGGATGTCCCCAAGACATGAATTTGTTTCCATAGGTTCCCCAATGCTAAAAAAGTTGGGAATTTATGGGTGTAGGCCATCCAGGTTTATCTGGAGTGGATCCAACATCTGGCACCCCTGCTGATTAGCACAATGAAGAGTCACAGCATTTCATTCTTTACACAAGCACACTGATCTGTACAGGGGCGGACTGGAAACTCAAAGAGGCTGTGGGAAAAAAAAAAGTGGCCCCATGTTGTAGTAGGTGGGTCCAAATTAATAGAAGGCAAAGCCAACAAAAGTAGGTGGGACCAACACAAAAAGGTGGAGTCAGCAATACTATTTTGCAGCACAAAATATCACCTCAGCAGAGCCAAATACCACAGTGCACCAAAAAGTAATGCCCCAGCAGAATAAACTACCTCCCCTGAAGATGCCCCACCGTGGAGGCCGGCACCACATTCTCCTACTCCAGTTGCTTCAGGATGGCAATACAATTAAATTCAGGTGAAGAGGGCAGCTGCCAGCCAGGCATAGGTACTTGAGGCTCACAGCTCTAGGAATGTCAGATCATTACTTACGTGGCTGGCGGCCATGAGGAGGGCTTAGACGGCCCCGGGCCCACCTGGAAGTTTCCTGTACGGACTATGGCCAGTCCACCCCTGGGTTTGTACCAGTTGTTGTGCCTGGTCCTGCAGCTTGTGCCATTCAGTCAAACGAATATGGTGCGCTGCAGTACCGGGTTTCATGGCCCCATTTTTGCACTGATTGGTGAGGTCTTGGAATTTGGTGGGGGTATTCTAAGAAAAAGTTGAATTATTAAAATAAAAAATCTTCTGATTTAACGTGGACCTGCCGTCTTTTCATAGAAAATATTTTCTAGTGACATTTGCACAGGGTATTCCTGATGTCACTAATCCTATCACACGCTCTTGCTGTACAGATACTATGGCAATTAGTAATGTAGGGAGTTATTATTATTTTTTTCTTACTTTGTCTTGTAGGAAATTGAAGCAACATTAAGTCCATGTGGGATCAGCACTGAATAATTTCTGGAATTCATCTTTTCTTTACACTGACTGAAGGGTGACTACTAATACTGGCAGAAAATGATGAAATTATGGAGACCACTCTGCCGGCCAGTCCACTAGCCAAACGTAATCTGATGGTGACCGTTTTAAGGGGAATCTGTCCCCAATTTTAAACAGTAATCTCTGCTTAGTACTACAGATAATGAGTCCAGATCACTATTTTTATTTTATACAATAGTGATCTGAACTCTATATCTGCAGTACTACTTATATATGACTGTAGATAATGGTCCTAAATTGGGAAGACCGATTCCCTTTAAACTCAATACAAAACCTGGTGTTGACTAGTCCACTACCCAGCAACAGTTCCCAAACAAGACAGCTCACGACCTTTTCAATGTCTGCACAGGAAAGGAGCAATCCCCATATGATAAAAAATTGTATTGGGGGTCACTCAATATTAGGCAAAACACGGTGTTAGTATCCACATAAATTTTATAGGCTATAAAATGGCCACATAACAATATTATACATAAAACATTTCATAAAATTAGATAGATAAAACAATAAGACAAATAAGACAATAGAGAACCGCACTAAAGAGCTATGGGCTCTGTAATTTGTAATGAGTCTCTGAGTACTGTTTTCAATGGACACTGGTATATATCCAGGGGGTATAACTATTGGCAAGAGGTTTGCAAGTTCTATATTCCACAGATGGTTATAAAAATTACAGTTATTTTTTATATATGTTACTTTACCGCTCCTGCGATAGTTCCACTTGTACAATAGATCTTCAATAAAATGCGCTGTTATCAGCTGTACGGATTTGTAAATAGATTCTGTGTGTGAAGTTCCCCACGCCGTTGAGTAGCGGTGCTACTTGCTGCTGCCGCTCTGACCTTCCAGGACCTGTGTGGCGTCCCACGTGGTTTGCTGGATGGTCACGTGATAAGTATTCCGGGCGGGGTTTTCAAACTTCTTTGCCGTACTTGTAGATATATTTGAAGAATCTTTTCTTTAGTCGTCCCTCACTGTCATTCACCAGACGCGTTTCGGGGTAAAAAAGACCCCTTCCTCAGTGGCTTGACAGTAGAGGTGTATTGTCCTGTTTTATATAGTGTCCATAATTGGCAGACGTGGGTTAAACCAGGGGCGGAACCCTTAATTAGTGCAGTGAGGGACATCTTGAAAACCAGGACTTCGGATCCAAATATTAGGATAGATCTTTTCTTATAGCTGATTTATATTTGCTGTGTTATAATACTAAAATCTCAATATTAGCAAATTTATCAGCCAATTCTACATTTAGTGCGGTATATTTCACATTTATTACATGTATGCAACTTAAATAATGTAAAATAGATAAAATCCAGAAAAAACGCATGTGCGGTTTTCATGCGTTTTTGATGCGTTTTTTGTGGAATGGGGTTAAAATGGATCTAAAGGTTAAAATGGATACCTTGATAGCGAAAAAAAATGATAATAATAGATTAAATACATTGTACATTCATAAATTTTCAGGAATGACATGAAATTCATATATTATATATAGTATGCATATATCATCTCTATACTATGAACAATATAGTGAAGGGTGATGGGCATCCTCCGTCTCAATAGTTTGCTTGAATGTATAGACATAGATATTTGGTAGATGTAGATGTAGATCAACGCTCCTTTACATAGAAACGCTCCTTTTTACAAAGAAAAGATTCTTCAAATATATCTACAAGTACGGCAAAGAAGTTTGAAAACCCCGCCCGGAATACTTATCACGTGACCATCCAGCAAACCACGTGGGACGCCACACAGGTCCTGGAAGGTCAGAGCGGCAGCAGCAAGTAGCACCGCTACTCAACGGCGTGGGGAACTTCACACACAGAATCTATTTACAAATCCGTACAGCTGATAACAGTACATTTTATTGAAGATCTATTGTACAAGTGGAACTATCGCAGGAGCGGTAAAGTAACATATATAAAAAATAACTGTAATTTTTATAACCATCTGTGGAATATAGAACTTGCAAACCTCTTGCCAATAGTTATACCCCCTGGATATATACCAGTGTCCATTGAAAACAGTACTCAGAGACTCATTACAAATTACAGAGCCCATAGCTCTTTAGTGCGGTTCTCTATTGTCTTATTTGTCTTATTGTTTTATCTATCTAATTTTATGAAATGTTTTATGTATAATATTGTTATGTGGCCATTTTATAGCCTATAAAATTTATGTGGATACTAACACCGTGTTTTGCCTAATATTGAGTGACCCCCAATACAATTTTTTACATTACGACCTTTTACCAGCATCTGGGAGTGCTGTGGGGTAGTGCACCATTCCAGAAGTGGAACAGTGAGAGAGCCACCATTTCTTTTACAATCCCCATATGATGTATACAAAATAATCCCAGTAGACGAACTTGCTCTTCAGAATGTAGTTTATAAACTATCCACTATCCAGGCACAACCTTGTGCCAAGGTCTCCACCACCCAGACTTGGGGTCCATTCACACGTCCGTAAGTGTTTTGCGGATCCGCAAAACACAGACACCGGCAATGTGCATTCCGCAATTTGCGGACCGCACATTGCCGGCACTATAATAGAAAATGCCTAATCTTGTCCGCAATTGCAGACAAGAATAGGACATGTTTTATTTTTTTGCAGAAGTACGGATCCGCAAATGCGGAGGCGGACAGCATATTCTAGCCCCATTGAAAATTAATGGGTCTGCACCATTCCGCAAAATTGCGGAACGGATGCGGACCCATTTTGCGAACGTGTGAATGGACCCTTAACAGATGCTGACCAGTCCCCTATCCAGATATGAGCAGTTGCTGACCAGTCCACTATCAGACATAGTTAGTTGCCAATCAGTCAACTATCCAGATACAAAGATTTGCTGAATAGTCCTTTCTCCAGACTCAACTAGTGGCTAACTGGTCCACTCTCCAGACTCAACTAGTGGCTGGCCAGTTCACTATACATACACAACCAGTTGACCAGTCCAATGTCCAGGCTCAAAACAAACACTTAGATGATTATCCCCCATGTACAATGATGGTGTTTAAAATGAAGGGAAGGAGACCCCATCTAAGGCCATGTCTACACACCACTGGTGCCGCATCACAACATCAAGCCCAATGATTGTGAACAGGGACACATTGCGATATCCGACCTCCCACAATCGCTATTTCATTTTTTGGGGTCATAGGTCATATGTTGCATGTGACTTTTCCATGAAAGATCACAAAACAAGTTGTAAGTGTCTGCAACGTGCTTGCAACCTTTTTGCAATTTGGATGTTTTTTATAGCCAAATAGTAGGTCTAAAATAGCTGCGCGACAGCAGGTTGTGGACTAGTCTTAGGCCTCTTTCACACTTGCGTTGTCCGGATCCGGCGTGTACTCCACTTGCCGGAATTACACGCCGGATCCGGAAAAACGCAAGTGTACTGAAACCATTTGAAGACGGATCCGTCTTCAAAATGCTTTCAGTGTTACTAT
Source organism: Bufo gargarizans (assembly GCF_014858855.1). Classification (NCBI taxonomy): domain Eukaryota; kingdom Metazoa; phylum Chordata; class Amphibia; order Anura; family Bufonidae; genus Bufo; species Bufo gargarizans. The sequence continues at coordinate 8,689,225 of NC_058089.1, read as the reverse complement.
GGCAGCAGCCACTATGGCAGCCAGTTACTATGGCTATTAAAGTCCTGGTTGCCATAGTAGGAGCGGGGGAGCGGTATACTTACAGTCCGCGCGGCTCCCAGGGCGCTCCAGAATGATTTCAGAGCGCCCCATGCGATCACGGGAGCCCTGACGTCACTCTGGAGCGCCCCGGGAGCCGCACGGACGGTAAGTATGCTGCTCCCCCGCTCCCCGCTACACTTTACCATGGCTGCCAGGACTTAAGCGTCCCGGCAGCCATGGTAACCATTCAGAAAAAGCTAAACGTCGGAACCGGCAATGCGCCGAAACGACGTTTAGCTTAAGGCCGGATCCGGATCAATGCCTTTCAATGGGCATTAATTCCAGATCCGGCCTTGCGGCAAGTCTTCAGGATTTTTGGCCAGAGCAAAAAGCGCAGCATGCTGCGGTATTTTCTCCGGCCAAAAAACGCTCCGTTCCGGAACTGAAGACATCCTGATGCATCCTGAACGGATTTCAGAATGCATTAGGATAAAACTGATCAGGATTCTTCCAGCATAGAGCCCCGACGACGGAACTCTATGCCGGAAGAAAAGAACGCAAGTGTGAAAGAGCCCTTACAAATGTTTCTGGTCACACAACTTTACAACATGTTGCTCTATTGTCCAAGCCTTATTTTTGGAGCTATAGTGATATGATACATTTTACAACGTGCACATTTTTTTATCAGTATGTACAGGGGGACTACAGGATGTATTTTGGGGGGCAAAAAACACAGGGATAGATTTACTAATCTAATGTCTAAAATGTAGAGAGTGTAAACTTTAGAGAGAGAGTCTAAAGGTCCACCAGATGTACCACAGTGGCTGATGCTGGGTGACAGATCTGGTGCACCTTTACACTGTCCAGTCAGACTTTATGCCACCCATTAGTTGTCTTATTCAAACGTCAGTGATTTCCATCAGTGATTGTGAACCAAAACCAGGATTAGAGCCTCCACAGAGATAAGGCATAAGAGGAAGATCTGTACCTGTTCTGTGTTTAAACAGGACCTTTCATAGTTTAGAATTAGTTGAGATAAATACCTGTACTTGCGGGGTACCCCCGCTGATGCTGCCACCCTGCCTGATTTTTTTATAAGTACCGCTCGTACGCCCCGCTGTGCCCCCCTACACTTTTCCCGCTCAGTATGCTAAAACTGAGCACTGGTACAGGGAGGGGGAGACGCCAGGGCTTCTCAATGGGCTCTCCTTCTCCCTGGCCGCGCCGCGATACAATCACAGAGGAGAGCGTCACAGCCAAGGATAACGTGAGCTTTTTTTTCTTCCTGGCTGTGACGCTAGCCTCTGTGATTGTATCGCGGCGCGGCCAGGGAGAAGGAGACGCCCATTGAGAAACGCTGGCATCTCCTCCTCCCTGTACCGGTACGAGAGGCATTTTAAAAAAATAGGCAGGGTGGCAGCATCAGCGGGGGTACGCCGCAAGTAAAGGTATTTATCTCAATTAATTCTATACCATGAAAGGTCCTCTTTAAAGCCGCACCTGCTTTTAGCTTGAAATCACTGATGGACCGTGATTTGCGGACAATTGGACATGCACAACTTTTTTGCGGAACGGAAATACGGAAAAGGTATGCACACGGAGAACCTTCCGTTGTTTTTGCGGACCCATTGAAGTGAATGGTTCCGTATACGGTCTGCAAAAAAAACTGAAAGGAAGCGTAAAGAAAATACGTTCGTGTGCATGAGCCCTAAGGCATTACTTTGCGACAGACTTTTGTGGTAAAATAAGCTGCATCCCCTTTCCCACAAAGTCAAGACTCTTTCACATCAAGTGGGTAAGGCACAGTGAATTGTAAAAAAAAAAAAACATTTGAGATAGATTTAAAAAAATAATGAAAAATGAACTTTAGAATGCAACATTTAAAAAAACTTAACATTTTACTCGGTCATTATCCCTTAGGCCCCTTTCACACGGGCGAGTTTTCCGTGCGGGTGCAATGCGTGAGTTGAACGGATTGCACCCGCACTGAATCCGGACCCATTCATTTCTATGGGGCTGTGCAAATAAGCGGTGATTTTCACGCATCAGTTTTGCATTGCGTGAAAATCGCAGCAAGCTCTATTTTGTGAGTTTTTCACTCAACGCAGGCCCCATAGAAATTAATGGGGTTGCGTGAAAATCGCAAGCATCCTCACGCAAGTGCGGATGCGGTGCGATTTTCATGCACGGTTGCTAGGTGACGATCGGGATGGGGACCCGATCATTATTATTTTACCTTATAACATGGTTATAAGGGAAAATAATAGCATTCTGAATACAGAATGCATAGTACAATAGGGCTGGAGGGGTTAAAGAAAATAAAAAATAATTTAACTCACCTTATCCACTTGTTCGCGCAGACGGCATCTCTTCTGTCTTCATCTGTAAGGAAAAGGACCTTTGATGACGTCACTACGCTCATCACATGATTCATCACCATGGTCATGAATCATGTGAATGACCATGTGATGAGCGTAGTGACGTCATCAAAGGTCCTTTTCCTTACAGATGAAGACAGAAGAGATGCCGTCTGCGCGAACAAGTGGATTAAGGTGAGTTAAATTATTTTTTATTTTCTTTAACCCCTCCAGCCCTATTGTACCATGCATTCTGTATTCAGAATGCTATTATTTTCACTTATAACCATGTTATAAGGGAAAATAATACAATCTACACAACCTTGAACCCAAACCTGAACTTCTATGAAGAAGTTCGAGTCTGGGTACCACAGTCAGTTTTTTATCAAGCGCGTGCAAAACACATTACACCCGCGCGATAAAAACTGAACAACGGAATGCAATCGCAGTCAAAACTGACTGCAATTGCGTACCTACTCGCGCGGGTTTGCCGCAATGCACCGGGGCGCATCCAGACCTTATCCGGACACACTCGTGTGAAAGATTCCTTAAAGTGGTAGGGGATAACTATCCGAGTGGTGGGAGTTTGACCGCAGGGACCGGAATTGATCCTATTCCCTGTTCTGAACAGAGTGGCAGGTGGAACATGCACTCTGCTGCTCCTCTCATTCTCTATGTGCATAGGGGATATCTTTTAAACTTGTCCCAAACCCTTTAAGGACACGGCCTACAGTATTTTGACTTTCAGAACAATGAGACTTTTTTGTGATTTTCCCCCCCCACACTTTTATTAATTGTCTTCTTTTGGGGCAAAGAGAAAAAAACACAGCAATTCTACCATTTTTATACATTGTAAGCTATGAAGAACAACTTAACTTTACTCTACGGACTGTTACATTTACACCAAATATACAAATACTTGTTTAGATGCTTTTCTTACTTCTTCACAGGCAATGTATTAGGTTGGGCCTTTGTTAGGCGGCCCCTGTCTGCCATGAAAACCCATCAGCACCCCACAATCATGCTACAGGGTGCCGATGGGGTTAAATGACCGGGATCAGAGTTATCTCGCCCAGTTACCACTGTATTACTGATAAATATATAAAGAAACCACAAGGAACGTTTTACATGAAGTCACTTCAAGTTCGACCACAGTTGACAAATAAAATCCAATATGCCAATTTGTAACTCTGCATCGCTGTCACCCCAGCTGATAAAATGCAGCAGAAATGCTGCAAATGAAGGACGCTCTAGACCAGTAATGGCTTACCTCCGGCACTCTAGCTGTGGTGAAACTACAACTCCCAGCAGGCTTCATTCATTTCTCTGGAGTTCTGAGAACAGCCAAGCAAGTGTGCATCTTGGGAGTTGTAGTTTTACCACAGCTCGAGTGCCGGAAGTTAGCCATCATGGCTCTAGACTATTTCAGCAGCCATGATGAGCCTTCTCTGTCCTCTGCACAAGTAAGACAGCAGTCGCTGTAAAGAAGACTACGCTTCATAACACGCAGCGGTGTCCGGTTTGAAGGTGACTAAGAGTAACCACTGCATGGAGTTTGTTCTCCCCGTGTTTATGTGGGTTTCTTCCTGGTACCCCGACTTCCTATCACACCACTACAAGCTTACTAACTGTGAGCCTCAATGGGGGCCAGGTCTGATCTGAGTGAAAACTATCTCTGTACCGCGCTATGGTGTTATGTGATAGCAATATATAAATAACATCAGTGTTACCAGTACTCTATTGTAATCCAGCTATATTGTGAAGATTCATAAGGAAATGTATTGCTTTTTGCTTAGTTAAATCCCCCACCGCTCCGGCACTGATGCTGCGGTGGTCCATGATGGTGTTTGTCTACCTTCCTGTAGTGATGATGTGCAATACAGCCGTGTGACTGCTGCAGCCCATCACTGGCAGTAACATGCAGAGCATGCTAGCTTCGCCAATGAGTTCACTTGGATCTTGGGCACATCATCACTGTAGGAAATGTGTTTATTTCAGAATATTACCTGCAGCTCATATACTATATAGATGTTCAAACCATATTAGCTTTTTCATACTTTGTGTATTTTCTTACTATATTATCTTTTGTTAAAATTGCTGCCAAATAATATAGGGATCTATCTGTCTTGCATCATTGCATCTGATCCTAAAATGTGTGTTCTTGGAGTTTATAGCCTCATTCACACATCAGTGTTTCAGTCAGTGATTGTGAGCCAAAACCAGGACTGGAGCCTCCACAGACATAAGGTATACGGGAAAGATCTGCTCCTGTTCTGTGTTTAGAGCCGCACCTGGTTTTGGCTCAAAATCACTGATGGAAATCACTGACCGAACACTGACGTGGATATACAAGAAAAAAGGAGGCAAGTGGAGCGCCAATGGGAAAAGGATAAGTGAAGAGGTGGCGAAAGATAGCACCAACAAAGCCAACACTACTTTTGGGCTTTAAGAGGCTTATTAAACCACCCTGTATATCATAGAGAAAGGCTGTGTATGTGAATACATCAATTAAAAGGTATGGATGGTGTAGAGCCACAGGAATAAAGAATATATATAAAGGACTGGCATACAATTACGACAATAAAATCAATACGAGATAACAACTGTGGTCTTCAATAAGAGAAAATGCAATCTTGTGTGTTACTCATGTCACCAGGGACACCGGGCCCTCCCTCACCGAGGTCACCTATAAGATGGTGGTCCCTTTGTCGTCCTGTTGATAGACGACCCAATGGACTTCACAAGTAATACGAGGTGACTTTTATTAAAACTACCAGGACGCGTTTCAGTGCAATCAAAAACCCCTTCCTCAGGAGCAAAACATAGTATACACAAATTCACAGTATTTTATAGTCATCAAACACCTGAAAAAAGTTTGTTCCACATGGTGGGAGGCTAACTTCCGGTCACATGACCCAGAACCAGAGGTGCGTTCCACCCGAGGAGAGCATATTCAGTCAAACATATTTAAAACATACCAACAGACAGTTGGAACGATTGGATGTGGTAAATATAAAAACCAATGTAGTGTAAGAAAATGATATTTGGTGCTAGGGCTTGGAGGAGCGCTTCTTTGGTTTACTTCCGGTCACGAGATACCGGAAGCCAGAAGTGTGTTCCACTGGCCGAGATACTGCTAGAACCACCCTACCCCAGGTTCTGGTCACGTGGTACTGAAGGCCGGATATGCGCTCCACCGGTGGAATGCACCACGGACAGAGCAATGCCGGAAGTAAACCAATGAAGCGCTCCTTCAAGCCCTAGCACCAAATATAATTTTCTTACGCTACATTGGTTTTTATATTTACCACATCCAATCGTTCCAACTGTCTATTGGTATGTTTTAAATATATTTGACTGAATATGCTCTCCTCGGGTGGAACGCACCTCCGGTTCTGGGTCATGTGACCGGAAGTTAGCCTCCCACCACGTGGAACAAACTTTTTTCAGGTGTTTGATGACTATAAAATACTGTGAATTTGTGTATACTATGTTTTGCTCCTGAGGAAGGGGTTTTTGATTGCCCCGAAACGCGTCGTGCTAGTTTTAATAAAAGTCACCTCGTATAACTTGTGAAGTCCATTGAGTAATCTATCAACAGGACGATGAAGGGACCACCATCTTACAGGCGACCTCGGCGAGGGAGGACCCGATGTCAAGTGTCTTGAGCTTATCTTGCACCACCCTCCCTGGTCACGTGAGTAACACACAAGATTGTGTGTATTTTCTCTTATTGAAGACCACAATAAGTTGTCTCGTATTGATTTTATTGTCGTAATTGTATGCCAGTCCTTCTTATATATATATTCTTTATTCCTGTGGCTCTACACCATCCATACCTTTTAATTGATGTATTCACATACACAGCCTTTCTCTGTGATATTAAGGGTGGTTTTAAAAACCTCTTAAAGCCCAAAAGTAGTGTTGGCTTTGTTGGTGCTATCTTTCGCCACCTCCTGACTTATCCTTTACCCCATGGCGCTCCACTTGCCTCCTTTTTTCTTGTATGTCCACTGTTATTGCGACCTGCTTCTCGGGCCGGCTTGGACTATCAGTCCAACTCAGTATGAGCAGCCTTACTCATTCCCATCTTCCACTTGGTCTTTTTCTCGTGGGTATCCCTTGGCGCCTCCATTCCCCTCCCCGTCCTCCTACTCACAATTACCCCCTCCCTTTCTCCATCCTTTTGTTTTGTTTTCTTTCCCCACCAGTGGTCCTGTCTGTCATCCTTCTTCCCTTTTTCTCTTTTTCTATTTTTTGCAAACACTGACGTGTGAATGAGGCATAATAGTAATGGTTTATCTTCAGGATCTGATCGTGGGCGTCTGACTCCTGGGACGCCCGTCAATCAGCTGTCTGCAGAGGCTGGGGCACTGCAGCCTCCTCACAGCATAGCCAGCTCGGTCCATTGGGCCATGGCGGTGCTTAGTATTGCAGCCCAGGCCCATTCACTTGAATGGGATTGAGCTGTGCCTAGGCCATGTGACCAATAAACATGATGTCACTGACCTAGGAAGAGGGTGTGGCCTCTTCAAACAGCTGATCGTCAGGGGTGTTGGGAGTAGGACCTTCACTGACCAGATACAGGTGACCTACCCTGAAGATAGGTTATCAATGTTGATTTCAAGAAAAATCATACCTGTTGGAAGAGTGTTGTGGGCATGCTCTGAGGCCTGTGGAGGAAGAGGTGAGATGTGACCAGCACCTATAGTCATTGGCTGAGTCGGTTATCTGCCTCCAGCTTTATAATAGAGAAAACAACTGCTCCCAGTGCACACAGCACAAGCTGTAGGTTTGTTGTACTGATACCCTGTATATTTAACTTTTGATGTTTGTTACATATTTTGAACCTAATCTGAACAAAAATAAAGCATTTTACAAGCAATCTTGTCATACTGGAATCAGTCATGTAAATAAGACAGGAACTGATAGGTTATTGTCTGTATTGCTGAGAGGTAGGGCAGTAGACTGGTGTAAGCTGGAAGACTGAACTCTGTATGTTGACACGAGGCTTTCATTTTTTAATGTATAATAAATTGGGGTCCATGGGCCCTAAAATGAAAACCTTTTTACATTTCTGTTACTAATCCAGAATCGCAGCTCCTCACAGCAATGTCAATTCCCAGTTACTGAGTTGTGTGACCACTGACTGCTGCGATCATGATTAGCAGGTCCATCATTCACATTCATCATGTTTGAAACAAAAAAAAAAAAGTCTCTATCTGAGGCCAGGCTGCAAGGAGAGGGGAACACATACAGCATAAGGAGATGGCAGGTAAGCAAAACCAATAACACACTTACCTGCCACAGACACACTGACTGGAACCCGTGCACTAGTGCTGCTGTCCACACCAATATTAAAGGACACAGCACACACCACAAACCACACAGGAACCCAGGACACCCATAGCTGCAATAAACATGAGACAGGGGAATGTCTAGTAAACATGCTAGACACCAAACACCACCAGACATGTAACACCAAACTAGACATACAAACACCCTGAACATAACCCACTCCATACAAATAGGGACAGGAAAGGAAGGAGACACCGGGATAACATTGATGACCACAAGGGTGGTCCTCACTGGACAGACGGAACACCCTGGACTGGAGCAGAACTCCAGCACCAACAACAGCTGAAGTTAGGGCTGAAACGATTATTCGAATAACTCGATTAAATCGAGTCAAAAAATTCATCGATGCAGTTTCCCTGCATCGAGTAATCGCTATATCACATGATCACGGAGCGGGAGTGAAATTAAGCATCTCACTCACCGCTTCCGTGTCCTCCGGAGGCCAGAGAGGCAGGACGGAGCCGGCCGGCACAGTGGAGGGAGGAGGGAGTCCTCCCCACTGTGCGCGGCTGCCGCTGAACACCAATGAGGACAGAGTAGGAGGAGGAGGAGGAGGGGAGGGACTGTGGCCACTGCACCACCAATGAATGTGCCGGCCATGTCCCACAGGGTCCCCCTCCTCCCCCCCATTATTGGTGGTAGTTTGCAGTACCGATCGGAGCCCCAGCAGTGTAATGCTGGGGCTCAGATCGGTTACCATGGCAACCAGGAGTCACGCTACTGAAGTCCTGGCTGCCATGGTATGTTAGTGAGCAGAGAGCAGCGCATTATACTCACGTGCGCTGTGGCCGCCGGTCGCTCCTTCTTCTGTCTGTGCGGCGGATTGCTAATGCTTACAGCATTAGCAATGCGCCGCACAGACCTATGAGAAGGAGCGACCGGCGGCCACAGCGCACGTGAGTATAATGCGCTGCTCTCTGCTCACTAACATACCATGGCAGCCAGGACTTCAGTAGCGTGACTCCTGGTTGCCATGGTAACCGATCGGAGCCCCAGCAGTACACTGCTGGGGCTCCGATCGGAACTGCAAACCTCCACCAATGATGGGGGGGAGGAGGGGGACCCTGTGGCCACTGCCACCAATGAGGGGGCAGATCAGAGGCTGGGGGGGGGAGGCAGATCAGAGGCTGGGGGGGGGGGAGGCAGATCAGAGGCCGGGGGGGGGGGGGAGGCAGATCAGAGGCTGGGGTGGGGGAGGCAGATCAGAGGCTGGGGTGGGGGAGGCAGATCAGAGGCTGGGGTGGGGGAGGCAGATCAGAGGCTGGGGGCAGGCAGATCAGAGGCTGGGGGCAGGCAGATCAGAGGCTGGGGGGGCAGATCAGAGGCTGGGGTGGGGGAGGCAGATCAGAGGCTGGGGGCAGGCAGATCAGAGGCTGGGGGCAGGCAGATCAGAGGCTGGGGGCAGGCAGATCAGAGGCTGGGGGGGGCAGATCAGAGGCTGGGGGGGGGGCAGATCAGAGGCTGGGGGGGGGAGGCAGATCAGAGGCTGGGGGGGGAGATCAGAGGCTGGGGGCAGGCAGATCAGAGGCTGGGGGCAGGCAGATCAGAGGCTGGGGGCAGGCAGATCAGAGGCTGGGGTGGGGGCAGGCAGATCAGAGGCTGGGGTGGGGGAGGCAGATCAGAGGCTGGGGCAGGCAGATCAGAGGCTGGGGGGGCAGATCAGAGGCTGGGGTGGGGGAGGCAGATCAGAGGCTGGGGGCAGGCAGATCAGAGGCTGGGGGCAGGCAGATCAGAGGCTGGGGGGGGCAGATCAGAGGCTGGGGGGGGCAGATCAGAGGCTGGGGGGGGCGGCAGATCAGAGGCTGGGGGGGAGGCAGATCAGAGGCTGGGGGGGGGGAGATCAGAGGCTGGGGGCAGGCAGATCAGAGGCTGGGGGCAGGCAGATCAGAGGCTGGGGTGGGGGCAGGCAGATCAGAGGCTGGGGTGGGGGCAGGCAGATCAGAGGCTGGGGTGGGGGAGGCAGATCAGAGGCTGGGGGCAGGCAGATGGAGAGAGAGTGGTTAATGGAGGCTGCAGGCACCACTTTGGCATGTATAAAGTTATTGGTTTAGAGTGGGGTTAATGAAGGCACCTCCAAGGTGCTTTCATTAACCTCTTCAAACCAATAACTTTATACATGCCCATTGGGTTTGGAGGGGTTAATGGAAGCACCTTGGCATTAGGCATGTATAAAGTTATTAACCCCTTCAAACCAATAACTTTATACATGCCTAATGCCAAGGTGCTTCCATTAACCCCTCCAAACCCAATGGGCATGTATAAAGTTATTGGTTTGGAGGGGTTAATGGAAGCACCTTGGCATTAGGCATGTATAAAGTTATTAACCCCTCCAAACCAATAACTTTATACATGCCTAATTACGTACGTTATTTCAAGTAGCTTTTTATTAGATTACTCGATGAATCGAGAAATATAATCGATAGAATACTCTATTACAAAAATATTCGTTTACTGCAGCCCTAGCTGAAGTACAACTCCCTCCAGCCAGGAAACCACAGAAGATAAGCCAAGTGACCACACCCAGTCAGGGAGTTAACCCTTACAGCACCAGACAGAGGGAGGCAACAACTTAAAGGGGAAGTGCACACACAAGCATACCAAACACGTAACCACCGGCAACAGCATGCGTGGCAACCATGTCACGGCAATCACCCAGAAGGCCGAGACACTGCCACCGCATGCTCACACAGCAACACGTTGCCACAGTCAACCGCAAGTATGGCAACAGTGTCACAGCCTACACCATAGGCCGTGACACTGCAGGGCTAGCAGAAATATTGGATTACCGCTAATTGGTTTTCTTTGAGCCTATGACAACACCCCTGGAGAGACCGCCTCCACCTCCTCAGGACAGGAACCAGAATCGCCTTTTAAAAGAGGGATCATCCCCTCTACCTCCAGTTCTTAATATCTTAACAACCTAAACATTTTACATTTGTGTGTATATATATATATATATATATATATATACACATACACACACACACACATTTTAAAAAATATATAAATATTGGGGGGGGGGGGATGGGAATTAATCGGGTGCTGTCATAGGCTCAAAGAAAACCGATTACCGGTAAGTACAATCCAATATTTCTCTATCTAGGGTGGGACCACAGCCGGAAGCACCTTATGGCCAAAGGTAAAACCTTCATTAGAAGGTATTTGAAGTCTATAGTGTCTAAAAAAAAAGTATGTGGAGAGCTCCAGGTAGGCGCCTTACAAATCTGCTCTATAGAAGCTGAAGATCTCTCTGCCCATGAAGTGGAGACTGATCTCGTAGAGTGAGCCCCAAACTCGGAGGGCGGAACAACTCCCTTAGAAGAGTAGGCTAAGAAAATGGCTTGTCTAATCATCTAGCAATAGTCTGAGAAGAAGCTGCAGATCCTTTCTTAGCTCCCTGAAATAAAAACAGCAGACATGAGGAGGACCTCCAAGGCTGAGTGACCTGTAGATATTGCAAAATAAACCTCCTAACATCTAACTAATAGAATTCTGATTCTAGGTAACACTATCTCCTGAGAACGGTGAAAAAGTGAAGAGACTTTTGGTAAAAAAAAAAGAAGGATCAGGAGAAATCACCACCCGATCTTCCAAGATTACCAAGTAGGGAGGGGTCAACCGAGAGAGCAGAGATCTCACTAACCCTTCTAGCTGAAGTAATGGCCAGAAGGAACGCAAGTTTAAGGGAGAGCATCTTTGGGGAGATCTTATCAATAGGCTCAAAGGGGTCTAAAGTGAGAGTAGAGAGGACCAAATTTAAATCCCAAGGAGGAAAGGAACTCTATTTTTACAGACCGGAGATAACTTGGACACTGCTGTCACAAACCTCTTAACCCAAAGATGTTCCACTAACTTACTAACTCAGACAAAGCGCTTAAAGCTGAAATTTGGACCTTCAAAGTGCTAGGCCTAAGTTTTTTCTTCCATCCCTCTTATAGGAAATCTAATACGAGCAGCATGTCAGGAGCTTCTAGCACAGCCACAGGTTTTTTGGCGAATCTGAAAAAGGCCCTCCAAACTCTCAGATAGATATCAGAAGTGACCTTATTGGGGGGGCGTGGCCAACTGCCGGCATGAGAGCACGCGTTTGAGTGCAGCTCCGTTCACCCTCTGCAATCCTTCACCATTCTGACAAACTGCCGACCCCAGGCACAGATTGGACGGTGTGTAAGCGCAAGAGGAGACCCCGCACACCGGCGATGGGGCCCAACAAAGCTCAAACTGCCGCAGAAAGGCTGAAGGAGTTCGCTCGGTCTGAACCCAAAATGGCGCTGCCTCTGCATCACCTTCGCGCGCCGCGGTTACCCGAGGGCAGCCCGCACAGCAGGCAGAGGCTGATGAACCCACTGAGCCTGAATTCACCCTCAAGGCTGCCTATGATCAACTGCTGGTGGCGATCTCATCGTGTCAGTCCTCGCTTACTGGGAAGCTGGAGGAGGTGAGAGTGGATGTCAGTTTGCTACGCCATGATATGCAGCAGCTGAGAGATCGAGTCAAGACTACTGAAGATCTGACCAGACCGATAGAGGGGAGAGTGCAAGATCTGGAGAGAGCGGTGGGCCAGTGGCAGCAGAAGTGCGATGACCTGGAAAACAGATCGCGACGCAATAACGTGCGGATCCTGGGCCTACCTGAAAAAGCTGAGGGCCGGGACCCGGCGGCGTTCCTGGAGACCTGGTTCAAGGAGCAGTTCCCGGAGGCACCCTTTACCCCTGCGTATGCTGTGGAGAGAGCCCACCGTGTCCCCGCCAGACAACCACCACCTGGAGGCCCCCCCAGACCGCTTCTGGCGCGCCTCTTGAACTGGAGGGATCGTGACCTTATTCTTAGTCAGGCTAGGAGCAAGCAAGATATCCGGCACGACAACGCTAAAGTTTCCCTTTTCCCGGATTTCTCCGCGGACCTCCAGAAGAGGAGAGCCACATTTGTTGCGGTTAAGCGCCGTCTCCGTGAGCTAAATCTTCAGTACTCTATGGCTTACCCGGCTCGCCTTAGGGTGATTGATGGAGAGAAGACAGTCTTCTTCAGCGATCCCAGGGAGACCGAGGACTGGGCCTCGAGGATGGCTGCGCGCCTTCCTCCGCGCCGATCTGTTCATCGTTCGTACCGCAAGTATTACGTGTCCCCTCATGTCTGCCTAGTGTAGGACTTGTTTTGTAGGCTGTGATACTGTCCCTCGACTTACTGTCTTACTGCCCTGTTGTGACATTGCTGCATTATTTCGATGGTCTCAGAAGAGGATATTGGGGATACTTACGATACGATCCGTGGACGATATTTCCATGTGCTCCTTTTACTTGAGTTGTGGTTGGCAGTTTTCATTATCTAGATGCAAGGGGGGTGGGAGTGTCACCTGTGTGGTATTAACAACTTTATACACCATACAGGTCCCCGAACCTAGGGCCACTCAGTTAGCTGGCCCAAAGCCTGACACACTCAGGTTGTTCATGTTCTCGTTATATGTTGTGTTACAGTATGCTCCTGTTTGCTCGTATCAAGTATGGCTATCACTAACCACTTTATTTGCAGAGTGGCTGCTGATCTGGAGGGTTCAGATGCCTAATCTGGGGGCGATTGCAGTCTATGGGAGGGTATATGTCAGGGATTCATTTAAAATGTCAGTATGGCCCCCTTGAGAGTCATGTCCTGGAACGTTAGAGGCCTGGGGGATCCTAAAAGGATGATTGCGGTGTTCTCCCAGATTCGGTCCTTTAACCCTCATATATTGGGACTTCAGGAGACCCATCTCATCCCAGAAACGGGTAATAGGCTGAAGAAGCCTTGGGCTCAGCATTTATTTAATGCCTACGGCAGTTCGCATTCCAGAGGAGTCGCGCTATTGTTTCATAGAAGCCTCCGGTGCGAGATTCAACATTCGGTGGTGGATCCGGGGGGACAGTACATTTTTATATTCGCTCATATCAACTGCCTTCCATATGTGATTGTCAATCAATACAATCCACCCCCTGCTTCTATTTCCCTGCTGCAAGCAGTGGTGGGTTTTGTCACTCAATACCCTGCCGCTCGCTTCTTATGTATGGGAGACTTCAACCAGGTGATGAGTGAGGCCGCGGATAGGTTTAGCGGTAGGGCTGATAGAGGTGGGATGGGAGGAGACTCTTCGACCCTTGCTAGAATTTCTCGAGAGATGGGATGGATAGAGGTATGGAGGGCTAGGAACCCCACTGCCAGGGAATACTCCTGCTTCACTCCCTCCAGAGGTGCTCTATCGAGAATAGACTATTTAACTCCTTAGTGTACACAGATGTGGTGGACGTTAGGTATGGACCCCAGGGACCCTCTGATCATGCCCCGATTTTGGCTGAGCTGATGATGTCTGGCTCCTTAAGCCCGGGCAGTAAAATGCGGATTCATCCCTTCTGGCTTACCCTATTTGGCTTGACGGACAGAATCCCGGATCAGCTGAAGGTGTTCTTTGAGGCCCAGGAAGCTTCCACTGATCCCCTGTTATTATGGGAAACTTTAAAAGCATACCTTAGGGGCTTCATCAAGTCCTCTATATCTTATGTTAAAAAAGAAACACAGCGTAAAGAGGAGGAGTTGTTTGCTAGTTGCAGGGTGGCAGAGAGGGCGTTTATTGACTCCCCCACGGAGGAGCGTAGGGAGGAGTGGATGATTGCGGGTAGACAGTACATGTTGCATATGGAAGAGAAGAGCAAGAGGAAATAATTTTTTCTTAAGCAACAGACGTTTGAGACAGGCAACCAGGCGGGGAAATTGCTCGCTCACATAGCGCGTGCCAACACCATGGCCCCACCAGTCCTTCGTCTTCGGGGGACTGATGGTCGCATAGTGGAATCGGTTCAGGGCATTTTGTAGTGTTTACATAGCTTTTATGCGGATCTACAGGTCCTTCTAAAAAAATTAGCATATTGTGATAAAGTTCATTATTTTCTGTAATGTACTGATAAACATTAGACTTTCATATATTTTAGATTCATTACACACCAACTGAAGTAGTTCAAGCCTTTTATTGTTTTAATATTGATGATTTTGGCATACAGCTCATGAAAAACCAAAATTCCTATCTCAAAAAATTAGCATATCATGAAAAGGTTCTCTAAACAAGCTATTAACCTAATCATCTGAATCAACCAATTAACTCTAAACACCTGCAAAAGATTCCTGAGGCTTTTAAAAACTCCCAGCCTGGTTCATTACTCCAAACGGCAATCATGGGTAAGACTGCCGACCTGACTGCTGTCCAGAAGGCCATCATTGTCACACTCAGGCAAGAGGGTAAGACACAGAAAGAAATTTCTGAACGAATAGGCTGTTCCCAGAGTGCTGTATCAAGGCACCTCAGTGGGAAGTCTGTGGGAAGGAAAAAGTGTGGCAAAAAACGCTGCACAACGAGAAGAGGTGACCGGACCCTGAGGAAGATTGTGGAGAAGGACCGATTCCAGACCTTGGGGGACCTGCGGAAGCAGTAGACTGAGTCTGGAGTAGAAACATCCAGAGCCACCGTGTACAGGCGTGTGCAGGAAATGGGCTACAGGTGCCGCATTCCCCAGGTCAAGCCATTTTTGAACCAGAAACAGCGGCAGAAGCGCCTGACCTGGGCTACAGAGAAGCAGCACTGGACTGTTGCTCAGTGGTCCAAAGTACTTTTTTCGGATGAAAGCAAATTTTGCATGTCATTCGGAAATCTAGGTGCCAGAGTCTGGCGGAAGACTGGGGAGAGGGAAATGCCAAAATGCCTGAAGTCCAGTGTCAAGTACCCACAGTCAGTGATGGTCTGGGGTGCCATGTCAGCTGCTGGTGTTGGTCCACTGTGTTTTATCAAGGGCAGGGTCAATGCAGCTAGCTATCAGGAGATTTTGGAGCACTTCATGCTTCCATCTGCTGAAAAGCTTTATGGAGATGAAGATTTCATTTTTCAGCACGACCTGGCACCTGCTCACAGTGCCAAAACCACTGGTAAATGGTTTACTGACCATGGTATTACTGTGCTCAATTGGCCTGCCAACTCTCCTGACCTGAACCCCATAGAGAATCTGTGGGATATTGGGAAGAGAAAGTTGAGAGACGCAAGACCCAACACTCTGGATGAGCTTAAGGCCGCTATCGAAGCATCCTGGGCCTCCATAACACCTCAGCAGTGCCACAGGCTGATTGCCTCCATGCCACGCCGCATTGAAGCAGTCATTTCTGCAAAAGGATTCCCGACCAAGTATTAAGTGCAGAACTGAACATAATTATTTGAAGGTTGACTTTTTTTGTATTAAAAACACTTTTCTTTTATTGGTCGGATGAAATATGCAAATTTTTTGAGATAGGAAATTTGGGTTTTCATGAGCTGTATGCCAAAATCATCAATATTAAAACAATAAAAGGCTTGAACTACTTCAGTTGGTGTGTAATGAATCTAAAATATATGAAAGTCTAATGTTTATTAGTACATTACAGAAAATAATGAACTTTATCACAATATGCTAATTATTTGAGAAGGACCTGTATATAGGTCGGTGGCCACGCACCCAGAGCAGGAATTAGAGGCTTATCTAAGTGAGGTATCCTACCCTAGGCTGAGCAGTCTGGATAGAGGCATCATGGAGGAAGATATCACCCTGGAGGAAGTGGAGAAAGCTATCATGGACTTGCCGTCAGGTAAGGCCCCTGGCCCGGACGGCATTCCAGTGGAAGTGTATTCTAGGTATAGGGAAATACTAGGCCCACAGCTGCTGGAACTGTATAGGGCTGTGCACTCCCGCGGCACTTTGCCGGAATCCATGCATGATGCCTCCATTGTTGTGATTTTGAAGCCTGGCAAGGATCCGCTGGACTGCGGATCTTATCGTCCAATTTCGCTTTTAAACTTGGACTATAAAATCCTGACTAGGATACTGGCCAACAGATTGAACAAGGTGATAACGTCCGTGATACACTCTGATCAATCTGGTTTCATGCCCGGAAGGTCCACCTCGGACAATATCAGGAGGGCACAAGTGATCGCCCAAGTTCGAGCTGCCCAGAAAGAAAGGTGGGCTATGGCCTCTCTAGACACGGCTAAGGCTTTTGACTCCCTAGAATGGCCCTTTTTAACAGCCGTGCTGAGGGAATTTGGTTTTGGTCCCAATTTTGTTAGGTGGGTTAGTATACTGTATAATAATCCCTCTGCACGTATTCAACTCAATGGTTCATTCTCTGAAAAAATCTCTCTGCTTAGAGGTACGAGGCAGGGGTGCCCACTCTCACCTCTCTTGTTCGCTATAGCGATAGAACATCTGGCAATAAGAATTAGGCAGGATCCTGTGTTCAAGGGGGTGACTGTGGGAGGTAGGGAAGATAGGATTGGGCTGTACGCCGATAAATTGATTCTGTTTATGTCTAGCCCAGAAGCATCTCTCCCGAGAGCGATTGAGGTCATTGCGTCCTTTGGGCGATATTCTGGGCTGCATATAAACTGGGGCAAATCGGCCATTATGCCGTTATGGGACCACGACTGGCCGGATAATCACTGCAACTTACCTGTAGTGGATAGGTTCAAATATCTGGGTGTAATGATCACCAGGTTGCCACAGCTCTCGTATACGTTAAATATTGATCCCTTAGAGTCGCTGTTCCAAGAGAAATTTAAAATGTGGGAGTCCCTCCCATTATCAGCTATGGAAAGACTGAATCTGGTGAAAATGGTACTATTGCCCAAGGGTTTGTACTTGCTGTCTCATGCCTGCACCCCGATCCCCCGGGGATTCTTTAGGCGCATTCACGCCATGACTGCGGCCTTTGTCTGGGGTAAAGCCAGAAGGAAGCTTTCGCTCCCAGTTCTTCAGAGATCAAAGCTGCAGGGGGGCGCTGCCCTACCTGACTTTTTCTTGTACTTTATAGCCAGTCAGTTGCGATTTCTGAAGTGCTGGGTTACCGAGGCTCCTCGGCCGAACGCTGAGGTCTTTTTGCATGAGCATCTTAACCTCCATATACTATGGCCTGTGCTAGAAGGCTTTAGATTACTACAACAGGGCGTCCTCCCGATCCACAAGCTGGCCCATCAAATATGGCAGGTGTTGAGGAAGGGTTGAGACGCATGCATATATATACATATATGCATGCAAACACGTGCATGCATGTATGATATATATGCATGCATTAATGTGTAGGGGCCTTGTGTCCCCTTATAATATGTAGGGGCCTTGTGCCCCCTTATAGTGTAAGGGGCCTTGTGCCCCCTTATATATGCCCCCTGAATTAATTGTGACCCCTTATATGTGCCCCCTTATGCATAGTTAATGTATACATGGGTATGGATGTGCCCCAAGCATCCATACCCATGTATAATATATATATCTATATTATATATATATATATATATATAACCCCCCCCCCTACATGGACTCAGATGCATCAATGTGAATGTGCCCCAAACATTCACATTGATGTATTCTGAGTAAAGGCGCCAGGATGACCGGATAAGGTCCGGTCATTCTGGCGACCTCAAAAGGATTCAGATTCTAATGAATCTGAGTCCTTTTGTTCTAATTATCTGCAGCCCGGCTGGAGATAATTAGGCATAATAGAGCGAGAGGAGACACCTCCGCTCCCTCTATTATGCGCATTCCGGCATCGCAATTACCAATGCGATGTCCGGAATGCTGAGAGCTGCAGACGGGAGATCAAAGGATCTCCCGCCTGCCAGCAAGTAAGCGCGGCCCTGCGGCGCGCGTGCAGGGATGCGCGGGCAGGCGCTGTGACGTCATCTCACCGCGCCGGCCCACGTGTCCCTCACAGTGGTGCGCGCCCGCGCGCCGCTGTGTGGGCGGCACGGAGTGCGGGCCGCTGGACATATAAGTCCAGCGGACCCGACACTAGAAAGAGAGGGTCTGGGCCCCCACATGGAGCAGAGCGCCCGTTGCGCTCAGAGGAGGAGTTGTCGGGGCCCCTAAGGAGAGCGCATCCTGCGCTAAGAAGAAGTAAGCTGAGCCCCCCCCCCCCCCCCCCCCAAGGAGAGCGCGTCCTGCGTTAAGGAGAGAGCGTCTGGGCCCCAGAGCGCAGGCAGCCACCCGGGCTGCGCTGCGCTGAGAAGTTAGTTGGGCCCCCACCTGGAAGAGGAGCGCATCCTGCGCTCAGGAAGAGGATCCCTGCCGGACACCCCTCCCCATAGGAGATTGGCGTTAACCCCTGGACACGAGCATAAGTATCACCCCCACTTAACCCCTAACCCCTTTCCCTCCCTATCCCTTAACCCCTGCCAGTCCCCTGTTCAAGTCCCCTGGTTAACCCCTGCTGCGCCAGTCCCCTGTTCAGGACCCTGATCCTGGTTTCCCTGCAGCACTACCCTGGTGGCCCCATTCTGTGCCCCTGATTCCAGTCCCCTGTTAATCCTTGTCCTGCCAGGCCCTCCCCTGCTGGGTCACTGATAACCCCTGGTCCCCTACCTTGGTTAACCCCTGCTGCGCCAGTCCCCTGCTCCAAAACCCCTGGACCCTGCAGCAGCAATGCCTGTCCCCTGTTAACCCCTTCCCCTACTCCCTGCTGTGTCCCTGTACCCTTCATCCCTGGTTAACCCTTGCAGTGCTGGGCGGTAGAGCATGCTTCTGCTCTGCAAACAAACAGTAAGTATATTTCGTGTCTTATAACCCCGCAGGGACAGCATAGAGCTAGGCGGGTGGGTTGTTATACTTGTGTGTATTGTATAGTTAGTGTGTGGGTGGAATTGGGAACGTATAGTGTAGTTGAGTATTGTATATGTGTAGTGCTGTGTATTGTTAGTGTATTGTGTAATTACTGTATTGCGTGCTTAGTGTGTAATAAATACCGTTATATTTGTACCCTTTGTGTAATGTATAGAAGGATGAGGGAAATAGACGGCTCTACTGCTCAGGTAAATGGTAGAGGTGCAAAAACTGCTTGGTCTGACTCACCCAGTCAGAGACATATATTTACAAATGGATAGAAAATAAGCAGGCACACTCTTATTTGGGTACAAGTATTGTTTATTAGTAAACTAGTGTCCGTGGGATCTAGTGGAAGTCCCTTTTAATAAGGTAAAAAATTGGGTAAAAAGATTTGTAAAAGTGTATAGATATAGTTGGTGTCTTTGATTACAAAGATTATAGGTATGAAAAATATATACCTAATTAAACGGTTAATAAATGCTTTGAATACATGTGAGATAATAAAAAGGGGAAAAAAATGTGAAGAAAATGTTCAAAGAAATGTTCAAAAATATTGGTCTGGTAGACACTGATAAAAATGTTTAAAAGGATTAAATATTCGCAAAATCTTGCATATAATAGTCACTGATCAGGGTGTACAGGATGATCATTTAAAGTCGTTGTTATGCAGGATTATTGTCCAGTAATATCCCTTTGTGGAATTTAATTAGCAGATTACCGCTCTCTAGAAGTTCAATGTTACGTCTTTTAATACATAGTATGTATGAGTAACAGTATGTAGCTGTTGGTAATTTTGTTGCGCTGTGGAGGAAAGTCGTGCTCTGTGCCTAGGTGCGGCGTCCCGCACTGTCCCTGGCTACAGAGATCACTGTAGCCAGGAAGCTGAGGATTAGCGGAACATTCACCACTCACAAGAGAGTAATGAGAACATTGCGAAAGCGCTTGGGAGAAAGTCCGTGATCACGTGACCACCCACGTCATCCTCCAGACGCGCGAACCACGCCTCCCGGCGTCCCTGGCAACACGAGGCACGCCGCTGATTCCGGAGAACCGGACTGGATCGTAAGAGCCTTCCACAAACAGCAGATCATCACCAGAGGATCCAAGAGACCAAGCGCCGGGAAGGGTAAGTGATCTCTGTAGCCAGGGACAGTGCGGGACGCCGCACCTAGGCACAGAGCACGACTTTCCTCCACAGCGCAACAAAATTACCAACAGCTACATACTGTTACTCATACATACTATGTATTAAAAGACGTAACATTGAACTTCTAGAGAGCGGTAATCTGCTAATTAAATTCCACAAAGGGATATTACTGGACAATAATCCTGCATAACAACGACTTTAAATGATCATCCTGTACACCCTGATCAGTGACTATTATATGCAAGATTTTGCGAATATTTAATCCTTTTAAACATTTTTATCAGTGTCTACCAGACCAATATTTTTGAACATTTCTTTGAACATTTTCTTCACATTTTTTTCCCCTTTTTATTATCTCACATGTATTCAAAGCATTTATTAACCGTTTAATTAGGTATATATTTTTCATACCTATAATCTTTGTAATCAAAGACACCAACTATATCTATACACTTTTACAAATCTTTTTACCCAATTTTTTACCTTATTAAAAGGGACTTCCACTAGATCCCACGGACACTAGTTTACTAATAAACAATACTTGTACCCAAATAAGAGTGTGCCTGCTTATTTTCTATCCATTTGTGTAATGTATACTTGTTAGCGGTAGAGAGTAAGGCGCTTGCAGTTAGAGCAGAGAATAGTGTAAAGCATAGCGAGAATATTGTATTGTTATATAAAGGCATAAATAGGCAGAGTCATCACTAGATGGCTCCTCCTATTTATGAATATTAATTACCGATATTCGCATAATATTGGTGATTAATATTCTCCCTTTACATTGGCGAGCCAGGCCCACTGCGTGGATTTTGCGTTTGTTTTTGGTCTTAAGGCTGAGGGTCGCTAGTACTGTGAATTAGCGGGCAGGAGAGACGCAGTCAGCGGAGTGTCTGAGCGTCTAGGACCCGATAATTCAGACAGGAAAAGCGATACTTCCCTTACAGTACCAGAAATAAAACAACATTTTTTGCAGAGAATCTATAATTGTTCTGTGTATTATTTTTGTATTTGCTTTACACGGTCACTGCATCGCTCAAGTGATCTTCGTGGGAGCAGCGTACAAAGTCAGACTGGTCGGGAAGAGGCGATCCGGGAAAATGGACTTCTTCCAAGCAGCTGCGAGGACAAAGAAGTACGGCCCCAAGGAGAAGATGGACGCTCATCAAACGGTGAGTATGGACTTCCCCACACTGCAACACTTGAGCAGACACAGCACATTCAATCCCATCCTCCCCACCACATACAAGTCAGCAGAAATGCTGTGGTCCGATTTGTTGGCACAGGCTTGTAGTTATGACAAGCTTTGTGTGAACAAACGGATGGTGTTAAACAAGGCAACCAAACGGCTTCAGATGCTAGCCAAACTCGTTCATACGTTTGAGGCTAGCATCTGTAAGCCAAAGGAAGTGGCGCTGGTGTCTCAGTCAACAGAGACAATTCCTCCGGCTGTTCACTGCCAGTGCTGTTCCAATAATTCCGACCAGGTTTCGGCATTACGGGCACAGCTGGCGGAGAATGCGCAGTCTACTGTTGACCGAGATGTGCAGGTGGCTAGGATACAGTCACAGTTAGTAGAGCTGCAGAAGCAGAAGGAGGAAATTGAGGCTCAGTTGACTCAGTCTTATACTGAGGTCAAGGCCTTCAAGGAGTCTACTAGTGTGACGGTAGCCAAATTGAAGGCTCAGGTTGCTGTAAGCTCCCAGATAATGACTGGCATGCAACAGGTCATCACCAAGTTGGTGCCGGCCCTTTCTTTTCCCATAAAGTCAGGGTCGGAATATCCCAAAACTTTGCCCTATGCAGGGCAAACAGGGGGGAGAGTAGTCTGTGACAGGCCAAATCACCAGACCAAGCCTGTCCAGACTAACAGAGATTTTTCCCTGACTTTGGGGAAAAGAAACATCGTTAAAAGTGCCTCCCTGAAGATGGAACAATTAAGGGAGCGCGGTTGCAGTGTGGACGGACCTAAGCCACATCGGGCAAACATAAAATGCTTTGCTTGTGGTGGCTTGGGTCATATAGCGAAGCACTGCAAAACACACAGGACAGAAAGCCCAATCAGGTGCTTCAGGTGTGGGAACAAAGGACACATTGCAAGGAATTGCCCTTGTGCAAGTAATTGCAATGTGTCCAGTGATGGGATTCAGGTAGCAAATGGTGCAGTGGGGTCTAGTCAGCTTGGCCATAAAGGGGTTACCTCTCGGCAGCATCATCAGCTGCTGAGGGGCCAGAGTGGCCAAGCTAGGCTAGGCAACATTTGAAACCCCTGTACTATTTGTTACACAGTTTGTTCCCTATACATGTCCATGTTGTGTGTTTTTGTTGTCTGTTGTAACGTTCTTCCTGGTGTTGATGGTGGTCCTTGTCTATGAGTGTGTTCCACCAGGCTGATTTATGTAGTGTTGTAATGTCCCGTCTGCTGTCTTGTTTCATTCTGTGTCCCCTTGGAGTGGAGCAGTGTTATACCGTGGATCGAGAACGTATAGGGTCGCGAGCAGATAATATCACACGGGAAATCCTGCTGGTCGGGAGAAGGCATAAGGACCTTCTTCATGCAGCACACAAAGGATGATGTGATATTATTCTGGGCAACCAGGGTCTCGGATCGATACGGATAACACTGTTGTGCTCAAGGTTTTCGGTAGGGCTGTGTTGCGCTGGGGACTGGGGCGGACAGACAACATTGGTGTAATGTTGTGCTGCGCACTTAATTCTAGTCCGGTCAGGTAGCACAGCTCTGATAGGGATTGGACGCAGAGTGTTTGGCAGCAGAGTGTGGACTGTGTTCTTGTGTTGTGGGGTCCTGGGGAGCCGGGGCATGCCTATGCCGTTGGTTCTGCGGGCCTCCACAGGATGGGATCACAGGGGGAAGTCAGCCTGGGTACACATGAGTGGACAGGGATGCGGTGCCATCAATAGCAAGATGGTGCTTTGTCCACAGAACTCCAGTTATCCTAACCTAGTAGGGCGGCCATCCTTATCTGTTGGTACAGAGGGATGTGTAGCAGAGGACGCGCTCCTCTGAAGGTAGGGTGTTCAGACACCAGTGTTGGGATAATGAGGAGTCCTGTGAGACAAAGGGCAGCCCAATACCTTTCTCTACCCATGGGTCAAAGGTATTGGTGCTGGGAAGTTTTGTACCTTTAACTGCACCGTTAGGGGAGAAATTCCCCTAGGAGCGCCTGGTCTTTTCTTCTGCCATAGGTTTTATCTGGAGCGGAAGGAAAACCCAGGAGAGGCAACGGAAGAGGCCAGCTATTCCCCCTGACACTTTTGTGAGGCTCCAGAGGATCCCACTGGATTTTGGCAACCAAGCGACCTCTGCCTAGAGGTGTTCTAGAGATGGAAGACTGTGCCACAATCCAGCGGGAGCATTACTTAAGGCTCTGGAGGAAGATTTGGAGACGTTCGGGTGGAAGAGCATATCACTTGTTTCACCCAGTGAAACTTCTTCTGGTTCTGGTGATCGTCATCTACAGTCAGAGGGTCAAGGGACTTATTGACCAAAATACACCAGAACCAGACAGAACTTTACAGAACTATCCGGAGGAGGAGGCTCAGGACATAACCAAACTTTGTTCCTGTAGCCAAATATTATTGTATGGACACACTTTGTTTTCTATGAGGGTTCAGGACGTATAACTTGTACTACCCTGTAACCCCATAGCACATTGTATTTATTGATTTTGTTTGCTGGTTGATTGTGTACCCATGGACACTCTAGGTGCAAATGTGTGACAGCCTACATTTGACTGTACACATTTGCATCCTATAGTCGTTTCCCATTGACACGGGGGTCTGCGACCTACCGGTGTCTTTGGAGGTGTAGAGAGATATGCCAGGTTGCATGAGTCTCTATGGGTACACACACATATGGAATTTGGTGTTGGGAGGGATGTAACATGTATTTTGTGTGAATGGGGATAAGGTTAGGTCACGATAGGGACAGGCATCATTTATTTGCCACCTTGAACGGTGAGGTTCTTAAGGGAAGGGCTGGAGGTGTAGTGTGGCGGAGGTGTTCTCCGCAGTAGAATTTAGGTACTGTGACATCGCCGCGTAAGAGTCTGACCTGCCTTGTAAAGACCTATTAATCTGTCCACGGGAGAACCGCAAGATGGAAGATAGAAGAAAGTTGGGACTGAGACTGTGAGGGTGAACCCGCTCCAGATGCCTTGGAGGTGGGCCATACCTGAAGATCGGCGGAGTTACCGAGAGACTGTGGGGGTGTGGTCACTCCAAAGTGGGGGTGGCCGACACCAAGAGACTGTTCAAGAAAGGCCAGTTAAAGACTGTGAGGGTGAACCCGCTCCAGATTCCTTGGAGACGGGCCATACCTGAAGATCGGCAGAATTACCGAGAGACTGTGGGGGTGGGGTCACTCCAAAGTGGGGGTGGCCGACACCAAGAGACTGTTAAAAGAAAGGCCAGTTAACCAAGAGAATGTCAAGAAGAAGACTGTGTATCCTGTGGACGGAGGAGTAGGTTACGGTGAAGGGCAGGTCGGAGGAAGCTGGATTAGGGATGTCTAAGTACCTAAAGATCAGTGTGCACTACAGTTCTTCCTGAACTTTCACCAATGATGGGGTTGAGGGGGGGGGGAAATATCTCAACCCGTTCCCCCAATATATTGTCGTATTATATAGTCCGACAACAGGGGGATTGTTGAGGAAGGGTTGTGTCACGACCGCTATCCCAGCAGCAGTCGTGTCGCACCAGATGGAGGGGAAGGGGGACCCTTATCTACGGATGGGAAATAGAACGGTCACCCCCGACTAACCCTAAGCTGGCACCTGTCTGCCCTGATACCCTAGACGGGGTGTGAACCCGTGCGGCGAGCAGGATGCCTAAACCCTCAGTCACCCTAACCAGACTAGACTGGGGAAAGGCAGATGGGAGCACTAGTCACCATCACTCACGTCTAGGAGAACAACAGGGGAAGACAGCAACAAACAAACAAACTATCTAACATAGATACACTTATCCAGTCACGAGCTGAGAAGGTGATCCCAATAACGACAGTCCACAGCTCCACAGCAATACCGTCACGATCTCCTTCAAAGGTCAGAATAGCACTGGAAGTAAGGACTATATCTGGCAATGACTGCAAGTGAAACTGAAACTAATATAGTAGCTGGGAGTGGCAGACAGCACTCACCTGAGAAGGATGCCTACAAACTCCCAGTCAGGACAAAAAGGTTCACAAGGCAAAACCCGGATGACATGCCCTGAACCACGGAGCAAACTCACAAGCTATCGCAAGTAGCAAGTCGCTGTGACCTTCTCCTCCCAGACCTGTCTGGATCAGTCACAGTCGTGACAGTACCCCCCCTTCTACGAGGGGCCACCGGACCCTCAAGACCAGGCCTCTCCGGATGGGACCTATGAAAAGCCTGAATAAGTCTGTCCGCCTTTATCTCAGATGCTGGCACCCACATTCTCTCTTCGGGACCATAACCTCTCCAGTGCACCAGGTACTGAAGAGAGCGGCGAACATATCGTGAATCCACAATCTTTTCTACCTGAAACTCAAGACTGCCATCAACAACCACCGGTGGAGGCGGTAGTGGCAATGGTTCAGGAGGTTCTACATATCTCTTAAGCAGAGATCTGTGGAAGACATTATGGATCCTTAAAGTCTGAGGTAGCTCCAGACGAAAAGCCACCGGGTTAATGATCTTAATTACCCTATAAGGACCAATAAATCTCGGACCTAATTTCCACGAGGGAACCTTCAACTTGATATTTCTGGTAGACAACCACACCAAGTCATTCACCCCAAGGTCCGGACCTTCAGAGCGCTTCTTATCAGCCACACGTTTGTATCTACCACCAATTCTCTTCAAACTTTCTTGCACACTCTGCCACACTGATGAAAGTGAAGACGCAAATCGTTCCTCCTCGGGAATCCCAGACGGCCCCCCCTCACTAAACGTACAAAACTGAGGATGGAAACCATACGCACCAAAAAATGGTGACTTATCGGTGGATTCTTGACGACGATTATTAATGGCAAACTCTGCTAACGGTAAATAAGAAGACCATTCCTCCTGATTTTCGGAAACAAAGCATCTCAAATATGTCTCTAGGTTTTGATTGGTACGTTCAGTCTGACCGTTGGACTGTGGATGGAAAGATGAAGAAAACGACAGATGAACCCCTAAAAGAGAACAAAAAGCTTTCCAAAATTTAGAAACAAATTGGGTACCACGATCCGAAACAATATCGGAAGGGACCCCGTGAAGCTTCACGATGTGGTCAATAAAAACCTGAGCCAGTGTGTTAGCATTAGGCAATGCGGTAAGCGCAATAAAGTGCACCATTTTACTGAATCTGTCCACAACTACAAGAATAACAGTCTTCCCAGCTGATACTGGTAGATCCGTAATGAAATCCATTGATAGGTGCGTCCAAGGCCTGTTGGGGATGGCCAGAGGTAAAAGACGCCCTGCTGGACGAGTATGATCTACCTTAGAACGAGCACAGGTAGCACATGCAGACACAAAATTAAACACCTCCTGGCGCCACTTAGGCCACCAGAACCGACGAGACACTAATTCAGAGGTTGCCTTACTACCTGGGTGTCCTGCCAGTGTGGAGTTATGGTGTTCTTTTAGTATCTCCAGGCGTAAATTTTCTGGCACAAACAGTTTACCCGAGGGGCAGGAGGCCGGGGCGTCCCTCTGAGCTTCCAACACCCTCCCCTCTAAACCTGAGTGTAATGCAGAGACCACCACCCCCTTTTGCAAAATAGGCTCTGGTACCTCAACATCACCCCCTCCAGGAAAACTTCGAGACAATGCATCCGCCTTAGTATTTTTTGCCCCCGGGCGATAGGTTATTACAAAATTAAACCTAGTAAAAAATAACGACCACCGAGCCTGTCTAGGGTTGAGACGTTTAGCAGACTCCAGATATAATACGTTTTTGTGATCAGTAATCACTGTGACGGGATGAACCGCCCCCTCCAAAAAATGACGCCACTCCTCAAAGGCCAACTTAATAGCCAAAAGTTCCCTGTTGCCAATATCATAGTTCCTCTCTGCAGTAGATAATTTCTTCGAAAAGAAAGCACACGGACGCCATTCACCAGGGGACGGGCCCTGAGAAAGCACCGCTCCCACCCCCACCTCTGATGCGTCAACCTCTACAATAAAAGGAAGCGAGACATCTGGCTGTACGAGAATAGGGGCCGAAGTGAATCTCTCCTTCAGAGATGTAAAGGCAGTTTTGGCTGCATGTGACCATTTGGAGAAATCGGATCCCTTTTGGGTCATGTCAGTCAGTGGTTTGACCACCAAGGAATAGTTCTTTATAAACTTTCTATAAAAATTGGCAAACCCCAGGAAGCGTTGCAATGCCTTCAGGTTCTCAGGCAGATCCCAGTCCATAATCGCCCGGACTTTCTCTGGATCCATGCGGAAACCTGAATCTGACAACACATACCCCAGAAATTGCAGTTCTTTTACGGCGAACACACATTTCTCTAATTTAGCAAACAATTTGTTGGCCCTTAATATCTGCAGCACTTGTCTCACATGGATCTTATGTGTCTCCAAATCCGGAGAATAGACCAGGATGTCATCAAGATATATCACAACAAATCTCCCGATAAGGTGACTAAAAATATCGTTGACAAAATGTTGGAACACTGCAGGCGCATTAGTAAGACCAAATGGCATGACCAGATTTTCATAATGCCCTTCTGGAGTATTAAAAGCCGTCTTCCACTCATCCCCCTCTTTGATGCGAACCAGGTTATAGGCTCCTCTGAGATCCATTTTAGAGAACCATTTAGCACCAGCAACCTGATTAAAGAGGTCGGGAATGAGAGGAAGAGGATAGGGATCTCGGATAGTTATCCGGTTTATTTCCCGGAAATCCAGGCAAGGACGCAGGCCCCCATCTTTCTTTTTAACAAAAAAGAACCCTGCAGCCACGGGTGAAGAAGAGGGTCTGATGTGTCCCTTAGCCAAACTCTCCGAAATATAATCTTTCATAGCCTTCCTCTCCGGGCCGGAAAGATTGTATAACCGGGTTTTAGGTAGTTTTGCCCCAGGTAAAAGATTAATCGGGCAATCATATGGACGATGAGGTGGTAACCCCTGACAACCCTTCTCAGAAAACACATCCATAAAATCTGACAGAAAGGCAGGTAGAGATGTTACAGAGAGTGTAGAGCACCTACTACTCAAGCAGTTGTCCTTACAATGATCACTCCACTCCACAATCTCCCCGGCCTGCCAATCCACCACTGGATTGTGAGTCACCAGCCAGGGAAGCCCCAATACCATAGGAGCCGGAAGACCGTCCAGGACATAACAAGAGATATACTCTTTATGGAGGTCCCCTACCTGCAGATGGATATTATGGATTATCTGAGTTAACTCTCTCTGAGTAAGGGGGGAGGAGTCAATGGCAAAAACGGGAATAGTTCTGCGTACCGGTTCCGGAGTAAAACCCAGAGCCTGAGCAAACCGTGAATCCACCAAGTTGACCCCTGCCCCACTGTCCAAAAAGGCGGAACAGATCTCAGTCTTATTGCCCGCCTCAACGGTAGCGGACAACAAAAACTGAGACATGCGTATGGAGGAAACAAATACGCCCAGACTGTTATCCTCCGCACAGTCTGGGGACTCTAGTTTTCCGGCGGCTCCTTTGTTTGTGGTCTCTTGGGTTCTGAGGGACATACCTTTACAAAATGACCCCTCCCCCACAACGAAAACAAACCTCTGACCTACGGCGGACCTTGGGAGGATTCACCCGTCTAGTGGCGCCCCCCATTTGCATTGGTTCGACTGGATCATAACAAACCGATCCCTGCCCTATAGAGGCCTCTGTAGAATTTAATAGTCTCTCCCTGAGTCGTCTGTCGATTCTTATGGACAGAGACATAGCAGCCTCAAGAGACCCAGGGACCTCGTATACCGCCAGCGCGTCTTTTAATTTTTCAGACAACCCCTGGCAGAACTGACTCCTAAGGGCCGAGTCGTTCCATAATGTATCAGTAGCCCACCTACGGAATTCGGAACAATATAGTTCAGCAGACCGGTTCTCTTGCCGAAGTCTACGTAACTTAGACTCAGCCAGTGAGACCCTGTCCGGGTCATCATATACGAGACCCAGGGCTTCAAAAAACTCCTCCACTGATCGTAAGGCCGGAGAGTCTGATGGTAGGGAGAAAGCCCAAGCCTGCGGATCTCCTTGCAGGAGCGAAATTACAATGCCCACCCGTTGTTCCTCACCGCCGGAGGACCTAGGGCGTAACCTGAAGAACAATTTACAAGCTTCTCTGAAGGTTACAAATTGGTCTCTTCCTCCTGAGAACCTATCAGGTAAAGCCACTTTTGGCTCAGGAGTACCCTGGTTTCCCGTAGCAACGGTGGAACCCAAGGATTGCTGCTGCAGCACAGTTGCTTTTAATCCTGCCACTTCAAGGGATAACCCCTGTAATTGTTTCGCCAAAACCATAACCGGATCCATAGTGGAACAGAAAAATACAAAGCAAAACAGCAAGCAAAAAAAAAATTTCACTTTTTTTTTTTTTTTTTTTAAATGGCCAGATATACTGTCACGACCGCTATCCCAGCAGCAGTCGTATCGCACCAGACGGAGGGGAAGGGGGACCCTTATCTACGGATGGGAAATAGAACGGTCACCCCTGACTAACCCTAAGCTGGCACCTGTCTGCCCTGATACCCTAGACGGGGTGTGAACCCGTGCGGCGAGCAGGATGCCTAAACCCTCAGTCACCCTAACCAGACTAGACTGGGGAAAGGCAGATGGGAGCACTAGTCACCATCACTCACGTCTAGGAGAACAACAGGGGAAGACAGCAACAAACAAACAAACTATCTAACATAGATACACTTATCCAGTCACGAGCTGAGAAGGTGATCCCAATAACGACAGTCCACAGCTCCACAGCAATACCGTCACGATCTCCTTCAAAGGTCAGAATAGCACTGGAAGTAAGGACTATATCTGGCAATGACTGCAAGTGAAACTGAAACTAATATAGTAGCTGGGAGTGGCAGACAGCACTCACCTGAGAAGGATGCCTACAAACTCCCAGTCAGGACAAAAAGGTTCACAAGGCAAAACCCGGATGACATGCCCTGAACCACGGAGCAAACTCACAAGCTATCGCAAGTAGCAAGTCGCTGTGACCTTCTCCTCCCAGACCTGTCTGGATCAGTCACAGTCGTGACAGGTTGAGACGCATGCATATATATACATATATGCATGCAAACACGTGCATGCATGTATGATATATATGCATGCATTAATGTGTAGGGGCCTTGTGCCCCCTTATAGTGTAAGGGGCCTTGTGCCCCCTTATATATGCCCCTGAATTAATTGTGACCCCTTATATGTGCCCCCTTATGCATAGTTAATGTATACATGGGTATGGATGTGCCCCAAGCATCCATACCCATGTATAATATATATATCTATATTATATATATATAAACCCCCCCCCTACATGGACTCAGATGCATCAATGTGAATGTGCCCCAAACATTCACATTGATGTATTCTGAGTAAAGGCGCCAGGATGACCGGATAAGGTCCGGTCATTCTGGCGACCTCAAAAGGATTCAGATTCTAATGAATATGAGTCCTTTTGTTCTAATTATCTGCAGCCCGGCTGGAGATAATTAGGCATAATAGAGCGAGAGGAGACACCTCCGCTCCCTCTATTATGCGCATTCCGGCATCGCAATTACCATTGCGATGTCCGGAATGCTGAGAGCTGCAGACGGGAGATCAAAGGATCTCCCGCCTGCCAGCAAGTAAGCGCGGCCCTGCGGCGCGCGTGCAGGGATGCGCGGGCAGGCGCGGTGACGTCATCTCACCGCGCCGGCCCACGTGTCCCTCACAGTGGTGCGCGCCCGCGCGCCGCTGTGTGGGCGGCACGGAGTGCGGGCCGCTGGACATATAAGTCCAGCGGACCCGACACTAGAAAGAGAGGGTCTGGGCCCCCACATGGAGCAGAGCGCCCGTTGCACTCAGAGGAGGAGTTGTCGGGGCCCCTTAGGAGAGCGCATCCTGCGCTAAGAAGTAAGCTGAGCCCCCCCCCCCCCCAAGGAGAGCGCGTCCTGCGTTAAGGAGAGAGCGTCTGGGCCCCAGAGCGCAGGCAGCCACCCGGGCTGCACTGCGCTGAGAAGTTAGTTGGGCCCCCACCTGGAAGAGGAGCGCATCCTGCGCTCAGGAAGAGGATCCCTGCCGGACACCCCTCCCCATAGGAGATTGGCGTTAACCCCTGGACACGAGCATAAGTATCACCCCCACTTAACCCCTAACCCCTTTCCCTCCCTATCCCTTAACCCCTGCCAGTCCCCTGTTCAAGTCCCCTGGTTAACCCCTGCTGCGCCAGTCCCCTGTTCAGGTCCCTGATCCTGGTTCCCCTGCAGCACTACCCTGGTGGCCCCATTCTGTGCCCCTGATTCCAGTCCCCTGTTAATCCTTGTCCTGCCAGGCCCTCCCCTGCTGGGTCACTGATAACCCCTGGTCCCCTACCTTGGTTAACCCCTGCTGCGCCAGTCCCCTGCTCCAAAACCCCTGGACCCTGCAGCAGCAATGCCTGTCCCCTGTTAACCCCTTCCCCTACTCCCTGCTGTGTCCCTGTACCCTTCATCCCTGGTTAACCCTTGCAGTGCTGGACGGTAGAGCATGCTTCTGCTTTGCAAACAAACAGTAACTATATTTCGTGTCTTATAAC
The DNA here is from genome assembly GCF_014858855.1 of Bufo gargarizans. Classification (NCBI taxonomy): domain Eukaryota; kingdom Metazoa; phylum Chordata; class Amphibia; order Anura; family Bufonidae; genus Bufo; species Bufo gargarizans. The sequence goes on along the minus strand of NC_058089.1, from coordinate 8,656,981 downwards.
CCCGCAGGGACAGCATAGAGCTAGGCGGGTGGGTTGTTATACTTGTGTGTATTGTATAGTTAGTGTGTGGGTGGAATTGGGAACGTATAGTGTAGTTGAGTATTGTATATGTGTAGTGCTGTGTATTGTTAGTGTATTGTGTAATTACTGTATTGCGTGCTTAGTGTGTAATAAATACCGTTATATTTGTACCCTTTGTGTAATGTATACTTGTTAGCGGTAGAGAGTAAGGCGCTTGCAGTTAGAGCAGTGAATAGTGTAAAGCATAGCGAGAATATTGTATTGTTATATAAAGGCATAAATAGGCGGAGTCATCACTAGATGGCTCCTCCTATTTATGAATATTAATTACCGATATTCGCATAATATTGGTGATTAATATTCTCCCTTTACAGCAGGCGTCAAAATTAAACTCATATAAGGATTTACCCAGCGAGATTCCCATATGGGATAACTGCATGTTCCCCCATCTATCTCGGCTAGAGGGAGTATCAGAGTGGAGGAGCCATGGAATTCGCGTTCTAGGGGATATATTTGAGGGAGGGCAGCTGATCTCATTTTCCCAGGTACAAGATAGGTTTAGAGTACCGCGCATCCTCTTTTATAGATATCTCCAGTTGCGGCACGCATTACAGGCCCAATTCCGAGGGGACGACAGAGGTGTATCCAAGTACCCCATCATTGGTGTTCTGAGATCCCAGGGCCCTAGAGGGATGATATCGGCGCTTTATACTCACCTGTTAGATTGTCATATGCTGGCGACCCCGCTTGCTGTGGAGTCTAAATGGAAAATGCACATACCCTCTCTGACTTCTGAGGAGTGGGAGGAGGCACTGATGGCCCCAACAAGGGTATCCCCTTCGATCAATAACAGAATGACACAGCTCTTTATTTTACATTATAGCTATCTGTCCCCCACCAGACTCCATAAGATGGGGAGGCTGGATCATTCTCGGTGTCACAGGTGCAGTGCGGAGGGCGTCAATTTTTGGCATATGATTTGGGATTGTCCAGGCATACACCAGTTCTGGGTGTCGATTTTGGAGGTTCTCAAGACTTTGGTCCCGCCGACACTGCAGCTGTGCCCCAAGATGTGCATTTTGGGTATAATAGACGAGGAATCCTGGTCGCTTTACCACAGGATCTTCCTGGAAAGGACACTGTTTTTGGCTAGAAAAGCGATTGCTCTGCGCTGGATGGGAGAGTCTCTTCCCTCGAGGGGTCAATGGCTCTTGCTGGTAAATAGTGCGGTCTCCATGGAAAAGGTGGTCTATAAACACAGGGGATGCCCGCAGAAGTTTGATAGGGTCTGGTCTGAGTGGTGCTCCTCACCGCTTACTTTGCACGCATCGCGCCCATAGAGGTCGACTGGGGATCCCCTGGGGTCTGCTTGGTCCTTTAGATTTTCCCTGGTGTCTAACGCGTCCTTTGACGCTAGCTGGTTTCTAAGAGCGTGTACTTGGGTTCCCTCACATCTGAAATATCTGTGTTATTGCAGTGTGTATCTCATATATGTACCCCCAGACTTGAGGAATTGCAGCGTTTGTGTTACTCTGTCTATGCATTTCTGATAAGCCCCTGCGTGGGCCTTTGTGATGTCATGTGTATGCCATACTTGTTTTGATATCCTTGAATAAAACGAGTTTAAAAAAAAAAAGAAGTGACCTTCTTCTGACTAGCCAACAGAGTGTTAACTCCATCCCCAGAGAGACCTCTTTTCTTTAAAATCTCCCTCTCAATAACCAGGCAGATTTTTCACCTCTGGGTGAAAGATTGGACTATGAGACAGAAGCTCCTGAGACTCTGGAAGCACCCATGGGGTAGCTATTGACATCTTGCAGAGCCAGGAAAACCACACCCGTCTCGACCAAAAAGGAGCTATAACTAGCACCGTGGTTCCCTCCTCTCTAATTTTCCTGAGAACCCTTGGTAACAACTTAAGGGGGAAAAGGCATGAAGAAGGCCCTGCTGCCATGATTGGGCCAATGCATCCACCGCTCTTGGATGCTCCCCCAGAGATAGGGAAAAGAAGACCTCTACCTTTCTGTTTGACCTGGTGGCAAAGAGATCTATCTCCGGAATCCCCCACAACGCTTCAACCTGATTGATTACCCCATGATCTAGGGACCACTATCCCTGGTATAGATAATGACGACTGAGGAAGTCCGCTTACATTGTCTGAACCCCTTAGATGTACTGCAGAAAGAGATAATAGAGAAGCTTCTGCTAGACTGAAAATCTGATAAATGAGAGACATGAGGCACTGATCCCTTGCATCTCCCTGCCGATTGATATAGGCCACTGCTGTCGTGTTGTCCGAGTAGACTCACTTTTCTGCCCCTGATAGCCGGGAGACTCTTTACTAAGGCTATCTTGATGCATTCAATTCCTTGAAATTGTGAGACTGGGATAGAGAATTGATGTCCCAGTTCCCCTGCAACAGCAGGGACCCCACATGGGCTCCCCAACCTGATGGGCTCGCATCCGTGGTCAAGGGGAGAACCGCCTCCCTGATCCAAGGAACCCCTTCTTTCTTTTTTTTTGCAGATCCATCTCCATCACCCCAAGGAACTCAGAGTATGGGGTGATAGAGAGATCTCTGCGTCCAGAAAGAGGAGACATCTGTCCTAATCCTGCAGAATCTGAAGAAGCCTTGAATGATACTGAGCCCATTCTACTCCCGGAATAGGTGCTGTCATGGGAACCAGCACCGACATGGCTTCTCTTAGGGTGACTGACGGACGCTAGTGTAGTAGCTGAACTCTTGATCTGATAAATAAAGCTTTTTGAAGGGGTAACAGGCACCTCTGGGAACTGGAGTCCAAAATTCCGAGGAAACTGCATCTCTGGCTCGAGCGTAAAATGGATTTTTCTAGGTTTATCTCCCATCCCAGTTCCTCTAGAAACTCAGAAACATCTGGTGGCTGGGATGGATAGGGGCATGATAGTACGCATCCCTCAGGTCTACTGTGGCCATAAAGCAGTCCGCGAAAAGATTGTTCACAGCTGACCTGATAAGATCTCAAGAGTCTATCAATAGGCTCAAAGGGGTCTAAAGTAAGAGTAGAGAGGACTAAATTTAAATCCCAAGGATGAAAGGAATTCTATTTTTACAGACCGGAGATAACTTGGACACTGCTGTCACAAACCTCTTAACCCAAAGATGTTCCACTAACTTACTAACTCAAACAAAGCGCTTAAAGCTGAAATTTGGACCTTCAAAGTGCTAGGCCTAAGTTTTTTCTTCCATCCCTCCTGTAGGAAATCTAATACGAGCAGCATGTCAGGAGCTTCCAGCACATCCACAGGTTTTTTGGCAAATCTGAAAAAGGCCCTCCAAACTCTCAGATAGATATCAGAAGTGACCTTCTTCCGACCAGCCAACAGAGTGTTAACTCTATCCCCAGAGAGAGACCTATTTTCTTTAAAATCTCCCTCTCAATATCCAGGCAGAAGGGGTAACAGGCACCTCTGGGAACTGCAGTCAAAAATCATTCCTAGGAAGCTGCATCTCTGGCTCAGGCATAAAATTTATTTTTCTAGGTTTATCTCCAATCCCAGTTTCTCTAGAACCTCCCTCAACCAGGCAATTTCTCCTTGAAGACACTGACTTAACCGGGCCACTAGAAGAAAATCGTCCAGGTATGGTATAATGATGATCTCCTTTTCCCTCATGTGGGCCATCATCTCTGAAACAATCTTCGTGAAGACCCTAGGAGCCTGTGAGAGCCCAAAGGCTGGAACTGAAGATGCAGAATATCTCTCTCTAACTGGACTGCTACACTCAGAAACATCTAGTGGCTGGGATGGATAGGGACATGATAGTACGCATCCCTCAGGTCTACTGTGGCCATAAAGCAGTCCGGGAAAAGATTGTTCACAGCTGACCTGATAGACTGCATACGATATCTCTCGTACAGCAGATACTGGTTCAGACACTTTAAGTTTATTATTGTCAGAAACGAGCAATTTGGTTTTTTGACAAGGGGTCAAATAAAACCCCTTCGTCACTTCCTGCTCTGGAACTCTTACCAACACCTTTTTCTCTATTAGGGAGAAAACCTATGAGATGATGGCCAACTGCTTTGTGGGATCTGAACGGTAATCTGTAATTCCAAATCTCCCTTCTGTAATGTCCTGAAATTTTAGCTTTAGGCCCTCCCCTATTACAGAATTTATCCATGGGCTGTTAGAGATCTTCTGCCATTGAAGAAAAAAAAAAAAAGACATTGGGGCTGCTTTTTTGAGGCATCTGACCCGTAAAAAAGAAATCCCTTTTACCTGTAAACTGCTTTGCTCTTTCCTTCCCCTTAAGGCTCTATTTATTAAATCTGGGACGGAAAAACCTTCTGGGGGGCTGACTAACAGAGGGAAAGCCTTTTTTCTTGTCCGAGGCCTTTTCTAGTAAATCGTCAAGGACCAGCCCAAACAAAAACTCGCCCTGACAAGGAATAGCACAAAGTTTAGCCTTGGAACCAGCATCCACATTCAGCCTTTTAACCAAATTTCCCTATGGGCAGAGTTAGATAAGGTTGAAGCCCTAGCGGAAAATCTTAAGGAGTCTGCAGAAGCGTCGGCTAAGAAATCTAAGGCATTATTTATGGTAGGATAATAGAATAAAAATACTAACAATGGCTCATCAACATAGATCAGCAACAGAACAGGTGCACTCTCCAAGGGCAACAACCTCTGCCAAATAAAATGTTGTATCACCAGAGATATAAGAAGTTGGAGGGCACTCAAATATCTGGTAGTCCCAAGGAAGATATACCACATAAAATCAAACATCCTATTTGATAAGGAATCACAAAACAAAAATAATAATAAGTCACAATAAAACTCAATAAAGAATGAATAAATTAAAAGATAGAAAATAAAATATAAAAATCCCAGATGAAGTTGAATGTTAGTCTCTAGTTTATAAATGGACGTCTTGTCTGATCCAACATGATACTGGCGCCAATTCTTTGGTTATTTGATTAATTGTGTCAGTACATTAATTATTATATTAGTAGCATATCATATACATATTCGGCTACTTTCACACCTGCGTTAGGTGCGGATCCGTCTGGTATCTGCACAGACGGATCAGCACCTATAAATGCAAACGCTGGTATCCGTTCAGTATGGATCCGTCTGCATAACTTAGGGGAAAAAAAATCTAAGTGTAATTCAAACAGATCCGTCCTGACTTACACTGAAAGTCAATGGGGGACGGATCCATTTACAATTGCACCGTATTTGTGTGAATGTAAACGGATCCGTCCCCATTGACTTACATTGTAAGTCAGGACGGATCCGTTTGGCTCCGCACGGCCAGGTGGACACCAAAACGCTGCAAACTGCGTTTTGGTGTCCGCCTCCAGAGCGGAATGGAGGCGGAACGGAGCCAAACTGATGCATTCTGAACGGATCAGCATCCATTCAGAATGCATTGGGGCTAAACTGATCTGTTTGGGGCCGCTTGTGAGAGCCATGAAACGGATCTCACAGGTGGACCCCGAAACGCAGGTGTGAAAGTAGCCTAAAAGCTGCAGAGCATGTACAGATCTGACAAGGTTAGGTATCAAAACAGTTGTTGCAATGGGGATGTATCTCAGATCATAGCAGTGGTCACTCCACATAGAGCATAGGTTTATAAAGACAGTGACATTAAAATCAATAGAAACTGTGTTTGTGCAAATCAACAAATCCTCCTGGAATGGTAAAAATCGATATATATCAGATGGATACGAAACACTTTGTCCATAAAAGTAACACACAGTATATTGTAGCGCTGGGCCACCTTATACTTGTATTTGTATCAAAATGATTTAGTGTTCCTCCGCTTTGGCTGAAGGATATACATCACCAACATGTCCGCAGTCTTATATATGCCCTTTGTCAAATGTCACGGATCAGTGGTTAGCTTGTTAGTAATTGTACATCCGTATATATTATTGCTTCTCAGTTGGTACCAACATTAATATATTTTTATGGTTATTTTACCCGTCTGTTGACTGAGGATCTGTCTAGGAAAAGCTGAGATGTATCGCAGCCGTCTTGGTTTGTCCCGCTGCGCCGGCGTGTCTCGTGGCGTCCCACGTGGTATGCGGACTGCCGGTACTCTGTGCACTTGTGTATGTAATGTGAGCCTCTAACTCCCACATCCACACTTTTAGGGACCTAGCAACAGACATAGCAGCAATAGCAGGTTTAAAAGCCGCCGCAGGGGCTTCCCAGTTCTTTTTAAATTAAACCTCTGCTCTCTTGTCCATCGGGTCCTTAAGTGAACCCATATCTTCAAAGGGGAGTGAGTCTTTTCTGGACATTTTCGCCACCTGAGCATCAAGCTTTGGGGCCCTATCCCAAGGAGCGGAGATCTCTTCATCAAACAGATACTTCCGCTTCACAGAAGGAGGAACAAAAAACTTCCCATTAGTTTTTTTCCACTTTCTGGCAATCACCGCTTGAATGTTTTTAAGCACGTCAAACACCTTTTTTTTCTTGGGACCTAAACCTTCAAACACAGAGTTCTGGACTGACTCTCTGACCTCTTAACGGATCATCTGCTTAATGCTGCCCATTAACTCCTTAACCACCTCAGCCCCCCTAGCTGAAACACCCTAAATGACCAGACCACTTTTTACACTTCTGCACTCAGGGCCGTCTTTAATATTGATTGGACCCTGGGCAAAAATTTACCTGGGCCCCCTGGATCCCACCTTCCCACACCCTAGCAGGCAATCACACCCTCCACCACAATACACATACAACCTCATCAATACAATGCACAGGAATGTGCAGTGTGTGAGTATATCATAGCCAACCCACTGCTTTCCCATAGAGAAGCATTGGGAGGCTATTGCGCATGCGCGGCTTCATAGAGATGCTTTGAAGCAATGCATTTCTATGAGGAGTGTTTAGCGTGAATGCCATTGTTGCAAATTGTACAACACTGGACTAGGAAGCACTTCTAGTGGTCATCTGATGAGTGACCACTAGACGTGTTCCTTGGCAGTAAATGTAAATGCTGCCTTTTTTTCTGAAAAGGCGGTGTTTAGATAAAAAATCTTGCAGAGACGCGCTATAGACACTAGAACTATGACGTTTAGCTGTTGTGGTTCTGGTGACTGTAGTGTCCCTTAATATAGAGGGAAAAAAAGAATCAGCACAAAAGTATCAACTAATATGGCTGTATCATTATTCTAAAAATTTAAAAAGCACAACTTCTGACACAAATATATAGTATTTTTTTTACAATATTCAGATAATACTGTACTACTAACCCCTCCACTCCTCCCACCCCCCTCCCCCACCTTCTCCAACCACCAGCACCCTTACTCACATAAAACAAGTAATATATATAATATAGCTTACAGTGAATGACTGTCAAGGCTCAGAATCAGCGCTCTGGGCAGCTGGGCTCAGGCTGGAAGTGGGCACCGCTCTGCAGTTCAGGAAGGAGACCGGGGCTCAGGTCACCCTAGCGTTGCAGTGCCTCTGTGCAGTGTGGGACTGGGGTACTTAGGGCCCACCAGTGTAACTGATTCTGGGGGCCCACCTTAGGGCTCCTGAACACTAACTTATTTATTTTTTCCCCATGTCTGTACCGTTCAATTCACTTCAATGGGGCTGAAAAAAATATAAAAATAAAGACTCAGTGTGCATTCTGTGTCTGTATGTCTTTTCCATCACATTATACACAGCAAGTATTCGTGGTTATTACCACCATGTAATCCAGCAGCGGTGGCCGTACTTGCACACTATAGGTAAAGGTGTTCGCCTATGAGCACTTCCAGCCTTTCCCTATAGTGTGTAAGCACGGCCACCGCTGCTGGATTACATGATGGTAATAACCACGGATAAGTGCTGTGTATAATGTGATGGAAAGGAGGCAATATGGAGTATCACAATACATTAGTGAGTGCCTTTTATTAACTGCATGATAAACGCCATTTACTGAAGTGAGACAACCCTTTAACCCATTTAAAGAGGACCTTTCTGGGTCCAGACATTATAAAATAAGTGGCACGTTAGGTAGGCATCAAACAGGGATCTAATAGAGCTTACTATTATTCCTGGGCGCGGCTCCGTTCGCCCGCTGTGCCCCTGTTTAATTATCGCACCTGTTATGCAAATTACTAGCATCGGAACAGGGAGCAGACGCCAGGGTTTCTCAATTTGCGTCTCCTTCTCCCTGGCTGTAGCGATGTCCAATCACAGCCAGAGCGTCACAGCCAGGGAAAAAATACCTTCAGAGACATTACATCCTATGTGACTAATATCAGCCGCTCCTCTTATAACGCTCCAGCG